>NC_041217.1:135803517-135830013 GCF_002837175.3 Physeter macrocephalus
CGCAACGGGAGAGGCCACAACAGAGGGAGGCCCGCGTACCACAAAAAAAAAAAAAAAAAAAAAAAAAAAATTCCTCCGTTTCTTCCTTTCCTCACCATCTTTCATGTTGACTGTTAAAGACAGTATACATAATGATTAAGGACACAGCTCCTTTGGTCCATTGATAGGAGTTCAGATTATGCATCTGCCTTGTCCTCCCTAAATAACCTTGGTCAAGTTACTTAGATGCTGGCATAGGGGTTGTCCTGAGTATTAAACATGTTTATACAAATAAAATGCATGTCAGGTAGTAAATGCATAATTGATGATTGTTTTTATATTAGCATTAGCATCCCAATCTAGCTCTTATCTCCTGTTCAATCACCCTCCTGTCCAGGGATCAGCAAATATTATCTATGAAAGACCAGACAGTAAATATTTTAGGCTTTTCAGGCCATATCATCTCTGTTGTAACTACTCAATTCTGCCATTGTAGAAAAAGCAGCCACAGACAATAAGTAAACACATATGGCTGCGTTCCAGTAAAGCTTTATGAACTCTGAAATTTGAATTTCATATAATTTTCACATGTCAAGAAACACTATTCTTTGGATTTTTTTTCAACCATCTAAAAATGTAAAACCTGGATGGATGAAATGAGTAGAGGGAGTCAAAAGGTGCAAACTTCCAGTCATAAAATAAACAAGGCATGGGGATGTAATGTACAGCACGGCGACGATAGTTGATAAAACTGGACTGCACATGTGAAGGCTGCTAAGAGAGTAGATCTTAAAAGTTCTCATCATAACAAAAAAAACTTTTGTAACTATGCATGGTGACAAGATGTTAACTAGATTTATCGTGGTGTTCATTTTTCAACATATACAGATATGGCGTCATTCTGTTGTACACGTGAAATAAGATATGTAACTTAAGGCTCAATTTTAAAATATTAATTAATTTAAAACAATAAAAATGCAAAACCATCTTTAGCTTGCAGACTGAACAGATGGCCAGTTCGATTTGGTCTGTGCGTGGTAGTTTGCTGACCCTTGTTCTGATCTAATGTCTACTCAAGGGCCAGCTTAATCTTCTTGAAAGATCCCCCAGAACCTTCAATGACTCTATATTGCCTACAATCAAAACTATTCAGTCTGGCCTTGAGAGCACTTTGAGGTTATGTGTCGTGGCCCTGGTAACTTCCCTATCAAAGCCCACACCTCTCATTTTATCATTCCCAAACTGGGTCTTCCCAGGTTTTTAATGTCACATTCCTGAAGAGTTATACTCTCCTTTTAAAAGTTCGTGGACTTAACTTATGTATGATAGAAAGAACCGGGGAGACCCAAAGGCTCTAGGATGATGCTGTTAGGACAACGGCCCACCTGCTGTGGGGTCTGAGGGTACCGAGGAGACCCCCTCCTCCCTGCTCTAGAAACTACTCTCCCTAACTTGCTTCACTGTAGCAAGGACTTTCCATTCATTCCGTCTCATCTCGTCCTCACAAAGACCCGATGATGAAAATAGATCTTCATTTTTCAGTCAAGAAAGTTCATTTACAGAGAGGTTATGTAACTGGCCCAAGGTCACACGGCTACGACATGGTAGATCCAGCACTTGAACTCAGGCATCAAGGAGCTCGTCCTCTTAACCATTACATTACATTGACTATTTTCTTGCAAGACAGCTGGTGACCTTCTGAGAAGTGCTTCTTCCACTGACAAAAATAAATGTTCCGTTATGTGCATGAATGTGTATAGGCATATGTAATACCTTCCCCCGAAGTTAAATTTCCCCTTTCTGTCAAACCCAACGATAGCAGGAGGAACATAAAATACCTTATTTAGCATTGCAAAACCATACTGTTCCCTAATCCACACAGATAGTCTTGAAAGTGAGCCCAGACATGGAAGAAATGCTGCTTTGAATGTATTCCTAATCCACAGTGAAGGACGGATCACATTATAACAGTTCGCATCTTTCTGCATTAGCATCGTCAGAGGACACATTTTAGGCAGAAAGGGAAAAGCTGCTCAAATGACTTAGTTACCTCATTTTCCAGCAGAGAGAGGTGAGACCACATAAACGTAATGTGCCGTGACATGAAATGGCCAACTTCCTTTACCAAGACTAATGCCAGCTGAATCGGCACATTGGTGGGGGGAGTGTGAGGCGTTTGCATCTCTCTCCTCTGGACCTTGAGACTTCTGAGAAGATCTCTTCGGCAGAACAAGCGTAGAAGACAAAATGCCCGAGGCTGTCTGTCTTTGGCTCCCTGAGCCCTGTCAAAGCAGGCGGCCAGATGTGGTAGAAAGCTCCCCACAGACCAGAAATCATGCCCCGCCCCCCTCACTCTTCACTCGGCTTTGCCCTTAACTTGCTGTGTGATTTTGGCCCAAGTCCTCTCAGCTCTTTGCTTTTTCTTGGCATTGACAATGGGCATCTCCATCATTACATCCTTGGCCTTCCATACAGAGCAGGAGGCCCCACAGCATGATGGTGAAGAGCTTGAACTGTGAAGGCAAGCTATTTGGGTTTGAATATTGGATTTCTCGCTCATGGCTGAATGCCTTGAGGCCAGTTTTTCCCCCTCAGCCTTAGACTTCCTCATCTGCAAAATGGGAATAATAAGAGTAGTACTGCTTCATATGGTATTGCCAGAACTGAATGACTTAATCTACCTTAAGTGCCCACCACACTTCTTGGCGCATGCTAAGCACCTGATAAATGATGATTGTGGTTATCATAGTCTTCCGTGAGGCTCTAATTAGACAATAATAACTAACATATGTATGACTCTTTATAATTTTCTCTATGAATCAGTCGCATTTAATCTTCATGAAAACCGCATGCAGTGTTATAGGGACCTTTATTCCCCAGTCAGATGAGGAATCTAAGAGTCAGAGGGGTTCAGAAACCTGTCTCAGACCATACAGATTGTTATTGTTTATTATTGACTCAAACAAAGCACTCTTCCCTATGTTATTTTTTGTTTGTTTGTTTCTCCTTTACAACAAAGTGAATCAGTTATACATATACATATGTTCCCATATCTCTTCCCTCTTGCGTCTCCCTCCCTCCCACCCTCCCTATCCCACCCCTCTCATGGCCTATGTTATTTTTCTGTAGTTTGTAAACGGTGGTCTTTTGTATACATGTAAAAAAATGATTACTATCACTGAAATAAGAATCAGGGATCTCCGGGTTTCATCATTTTCTGGTGTCCGTAGGTTTTCTCGTATTTGTTTTTGTATTAAGTTAAAAATGTTTTGAGGCTTCCAACTCAATAAAGGTAAGGGTAGGGTTGCCCTAAGTGGCCAAGACGTACATCTGTTTGAGCCAAGATTCCATGAAAGGTGTTATAGAGTAATATGGAAAGAAGAGGGAAGGTATTATGAATCTCCTGACTAGCCAAGGAGGATTATACAGCAAGACAATAGGCTTGCAGCCCAGACTGTTGTCTTCAGTGAGAAATTCCCACATGCCTTCATTCTCCCCCTTTAACCTACCTAGGGCTGATTCTTGTGGATCCAGTTCTGAGTACCTGAAAAGCACAGGGGTAGCTGCCGTTGGTAGGAGGATTAAACTCCGGAGAATTAAAGGAAAGCCTTTCTCGGGGCTTCCCTGGTGGCGCAGTGGTTGCGCGTCCGCCTGCCGATGCAGGGGAACCAGGTTCGTGCCCCGGTCCGGGAAGATCCCACATGCGGCGGAGCGGCTGGGCCCGTGAGCCATGGCCGCTGAGCCTGCGCGTCCGGAGCCTGTGCTCCGCAACGGGAGAGGCCACAACAGAGGGAGGCCAGCGTACCACAAAAAAAAAAAAAAAAAAAAAAAAAAAAAAAGGAAAGCCTTTCTCTAACCTGGAGGGTTGTTTGGAAAGAAGAGTGAGAGAAACAAGGCAGGCAGATGGGCTCTGAGATTCTTTTCTCCAAGCCAAAGCCAGAGCTGCCAAAGCCATGGGCAACTATGGGTAATATTGAGGGCAAAGTACTTTTATTCCAGTTCATTCTTAGGACTCTACAAAGAGAAAACCTTTGGGGCTGCCCCACATGACTCTGCAGTGTAGCCTAATGTGTTCAGGCAGAGAGATACAGAAAGGGGAGCCAGGACGCTGAGCCCTGGGCTCGGCAGACAATGAACCCCACATCAGGCTGGGAGGAGAAGGAACGATCGGTGGGCTGGATGCAGGGAATGACAGAGACTTGGGGGTCTGCAGCCAGTGGAAACTGAGGACAGGGCAACCAGGCTGAGGCCAAGCTGAGGGAGAAACCAGACTATGACTCACATTGCCCTCGGGGATAGGAGGGCCAGCAGAGCCAAGAGGTCAAGGGTCCTGGCCCCGGAGACCAAAACGGGCAGGGGATGCTCCACCTGACAAGCCTCGCTCCCCTTTGCCTTCCCAGGGGCTTCTCAGACAGGCCTCCCCAGTGCATCTGGACATTACACCGAGAGGAGAACAGAGGAAGGGGGGAACCATGTCGCAAATGGAACATTATTATTGTTTAAAATCAGAGACACTGGGTACCACCTAAAGGGATTTAAATTATTGAGTTGGGATTAATTGAAACAGAATTGGGCATTTACTTTCACTTAGATTGTATTTTCCCTGCAAACCATCATAGAAGAGTTTGAGGGGAAGCCCAGATTAGGCTTAGAAGATAATAAATAAATTACATTTTATCTGTACCCATGAGTTCTGGTGTGAGTTAAATTTACCACAAGCATATGTATGCATCACGATACCTTATTTTATACAGTGCTTTATAGTTTTAAGGCACTTTATGTATCAATGACATTGGGTTCTGTGACTTGGGTAGGGCGTGAGTTATTTTCCCCATTATACTGACTAAGAAATTTAGTATTAGAGAAGGTTATCTATCTTCCCAGGATTATAGCTGTAAGTCAGGAAGAAGGATTAGACTTTATTTTCTTAATCTTACACCAGCATTTCCCTCACTACATCATTTGCTGAAATATATATGTATATTACATATAGCCAAGCATTATGTTTCATGAGTGGTTATATTTTGAAGAATAAAAGAAAAAGTCATGCAGGCTATGTGTAAGGGAAAAAGCCATTCAGAAGGTTTGTTTAGGACTCTGCAATACCAGAATTTTTAAAATGAGGAAGATGTAGGAGAAATTTATAATAATTATACTTTGGTATTTAATATCCTTCTATGACCTATTCTCTACCGGTGTATTTATTTCTATGCTCCTTTATCTAGAAACCCCCTCTCCTTGAAGATGCTCTCCTACATCCAAGGGAATTTCTTTATCCAGCATTTCCCAAAGCCTGTTTTTTTGTTTTTGTTTGTTTTGCAGTACGCAGGTCTCTCACTGTTGTGACCTCTCCCGTTGCGGAGCACAGGCTCCGGACGCACAGGCTCAGCGGCCATGGCTCACAGGCCCAGCCGCTCCACGGCACGTGGGATCTTCCCGGGCCGGGGCACGAACCCGTGTCCCCTGAATCAGCAGGCGGACTGTGAACCACTGCGCCACCAGGGAAGCCCTCCCAAAGCCTGTTTTATAGAACATTAGCTCTCTGGGATGTAAATAGGTGTAACAAGGAAAATGATTTCTAATGGTAAAATAAGTTCAGAAAGCACTGGGCTAACAAATTAAATAGATGTCTTTACCCACAAATTTTTCTGAACTTTGATGTCGTAAATAAGGTTTATGACTCCTAGAGGGAGAGAAAATATGTTGCATTTCCCACCTTATTTGACCATGGGACCTTTTTTTGTTAGTGGTCTCCTGTATCACTTGTGTTCTTTAAAGCACGTGTTAGCACTGCCACCTGAATCAATAACTCTGATGGATGGGAGAGAGTCAGGCTATGATATGGGTCATTCCATTGACCATTAGGGTTGATTCAGCTGACTGGATGGATGGATGGTTACATCCTGGTGCTACATGCTCCAGCAAACAGTGTGACCTTCCCATGGGGACCATTATTAGGTCAAGTGACTGTGGTCCCCTAAGATCCTGATTTCTGCTTGAGCACTACTTGCCATAATTCAGATATCTATAACCATGAGTCATGCTGGGAGGAAACCAGGTCTAGGTGAGAACTGTGCCATGGAATTAATTTTATTCATTGAAGCAACACATATTTTTGAACACCCACTAGGAGCCAGGTATTGTGCTGTGTGCTAGGGATACATTGATAAATAAAGCATAGTCACTGTTCTCCAAGGACTTACAATCTGGGAGGAGAGAGAGGTTTGGGAAATGTCGCACATAGAGACTAAAATAGTAACCCAATATGGTGTTATGTACAACATATATGCTCGGATACAGTGGAGGCACAGGAAAAGGCATGCCCTGGTCTGCCCAAAAGGGTCAGGGAAGGTTTGAAGAGGAAGCAGTGCCAAGGCTGCAGCTTGTAGAGTGAGTAGTGTTTTTGTCTGGTGAAAATGTAGAGCATTCGAAGAAAAGAGAAAAGCATGTACTCCAGTAGAGAGGTCTGAAAAACCATGGCACTGTCAGAAAACAAGTGGTACAACATGGGTAGAATACAGAAACTGAAGAATACATTGGAGTAGCTGATGCCAGGGAGACAGAGAGGAGCCAGATCATGATGGGCCTGGTGCCCATACTAAGGAGTTTGGACTTTACCCTGTTGGTAATGAGGAGCTGTTTGCTACTTTTCTAGATGGTTTCAATCTCCTTCTCTGCTAATGTTGACAAAAAGTTGGATTGTGACAGTAGCAACCAGCAGTTGAAACCCCCGGTTCCTGGGGATGGGAGAAGCTAGGATTAGTCCGTCCAAGCGGACCCATCTTACCTTTGGAATACGGTGGCAGGTCTTTTCCAGGCCAGAGATAGTGTTCATGGTTCAAGGGGAAGCTATCAGTATGGAGCCAAGTCAGTGATGGGCAGGACCCCAGCCTAGCATCAAAATTTAGGCTGGGCCCCAGTCTTGTCAAGGCATCCAAAACTAATCAGGACACCAAGACAGATGCTGAGCCCTCTCAACTAGGCAACACTCTGTGGATTCAGAAATGGACCGCTGATCATGGAACATGCAGAGGGCGGGGTGACTCATTCCAGAGGCCACACCCTCTGGGGGCTGAGCCTTCTGGGTAAATGCCTAGTGATTTACAACCATGATCTCACTTAATCCTCACAACCCTAGAAGGTGATTTCACTACCACTGTTTTATAGAAAAGGAAGCTACAGTGTTGAGCCTTAGGGAAACCTGTGTGAGTATACATAGGGAGTTAGTAGTCAAGCCACAGCTTCATCCCTGGTCTTCCCAACTCTGAAGTCCAACACAAATCAGCCACCAGTCTACACTGGCTTCCTGTTATAACTCCCTGCCTCTCTGCAGCCTTGGTCAATGTTGACCAAAGGACTGGTGGGGCTGAGACTCCCTTGAAGTTCCTCAGTGCCATCAGCAGCATAGGACTGGAGCAAATCATGGCCACCATGTTTGCTGGCATTGCCACTCAAAGCCCACTTGTCTCTCCTTCAGGGCCTTCTGTTCACCCCCACGTCCACTCCTTGTGAACTGTTGTCAGGTTCAACATTCTTATGATACCTTTTTTGAGGAACTCAGTACATCATGAAAAATTTATCTCAGTAACCCCCAGCCATTCCTGGGAAGCAGCATTCATTTCTAGTCCCTTATGTCCAGCTTTCCAAGGAAAGGTCATAGAGACAATTTTTCACAAACCTGAGGACTCAAAAATCCCCATGTGGAAAGGATATCCTGTTCATTTATCTTCTCTGCCTACTTGAAGCTGTGCACCTTTTTCTGTACTTTGGGGCTCTGTCCTAGACATTGTATTTGGATCACTGAACTTGCTTCATGAGTCCATCAGCAAATCCCTATGAAATACCATTCAGTCCAGATGGTGGACCTAAAAAGCCCACTGTAGGTACAACCCTTCCCACTTGGAACCTGAGGTTCCTCATCTATCAAGTTTAGCTTTGTCATCTTTAAAATCTTGTTCAACAATGCAATTCATATGCATTTTACAGAAGGTGAAATTGAAGATCAGGAGCTTAATGGCTCAGCTAGGAAATTTCAGAACTGGGATCCTAGCCAGTTGGCAACATATTACTTTCTAAGAAATCAATTGTTTAAATATGTTTGTTGAGCACCTATTACGAGTAAATGGCACTGTGCTGGAAGCTAAGAGTACACGAGGAGAAAGAAATCATCCCTGCTGTCTAGACAAATATCGATATATTGGAGGAGACACATGAATAAAAAATTCCAACAGGGAAAACATGAATGAGGTTTCACAGGAGCAGACACAACAGAGTTGTTACCTAGGCCCAGGTGCCTAAGAAAACTTACAGCAAAGGTGGCACCTCAGCTGAGGAAGGAGAGTTGACCTGTGAGTTAATGAAATTGACTGATGACCATTTGCTCTCAGGCAGCTTCTAGAAAAAGACAACCTACCTTTATTTTCACTGCGTCGGAGTCTAAAATACTTCAACAAATAGCGTCTTAGGATCTGCCCAATGGAAGAACAGCTGTAAAGAGATGATATAAAAGGACAAATAGAAAAAGACAGTCCTCAAAGATATAGGCATATCTACCTGGAATGCCTGCCTGCCATCTAGCAATAAATAAGACATAAAAATAAACACATGCATCTGACAGGAACAAGGGGAAATAAAAGGAAAAATTGAAAATAACTGGAACCTGCACAATGGCCAAGCCTTCCACAAAGCCTGGTTAGATTAGAGCAATTTTAAGAGACAAATGCAAATTGATAAGGGAACGCCAAGATGAGAAGAGGGGAAGACGACAGTAGGCACAGAGATAAATAACCTGTTTTTCAAGTACATGTCCAATAAGTCCGCAGGGGAGGGGGTGGCAGGGCTGCAGAGACTTGCTCAGTGTAATTTATTGACTAGGAAAAGTAGACATTCCGTTAAAAAATTCTTTGCCTCGGTGACTGTTAACAGCAGAGGTTGGGAGATGAATGCCGGAAGTGAGCGTAAATTCCCTTCTAGAGGAGAGAGAGTAGCTCTTGGAAGAAATAAAGGTGAATCCTGACAAGAGGAGGCTGATTAAGAAGCAAGTGTGCTCCGAGATTGAGAGAGTGGTCAAGCCTGGAGTGATGGATTGGTGAGTCTGCAACAGCTCATCCTAAATTGGGTGTCTGAGCATCCCCAGACTTTCGGTCAGGGGACGGGGTGGGGGTGGGGAGAGGAGGGTTGGAGCCCAGGTCTTATGCACACAATGAGCTGCTTCCCTTTGGATTTACAGCAGGTAGGAAGCGAGCGTTTGTTGATAGCACATTGCTGGGCACTGTGGTAGGTGCTTTACATGTATTGTCTCATTGATTTCTCATCATACCCTGCAAGGTACGTGTTATTATAAGAAAACTGAGGGTCAGAGAGGTTAAATAACCTGTCCAAGTTCTCATGGTAAGTAGCAGACCCAGGATTTAAACTCCGGTCTATCTGATGATAAAATCTATAGTCTCTTTTCACTTCATTCCAATGAAATAGTCATATCCTTTTACCTTTTCGCAATGGATGTGTCAAGCCTAGTAGCTCAAATAATGGTAGCTAGTAAAAATAGAACTAGGAATAGCAAGAGTAAGGGGGTGGTGTATACATAAATGGATCCTAAGACCTATCTGAAAGGGCTGTTGTGAGAAACGAGTTAAACTATGTCCAATATCATCATAGGGCCAGCGGCGTAGTGGGAATTCACAAACTGGGAGGTCTTTCTTTGGTACTAGACACCTTGTAGCATACTTCTCTGTATGCTTTTTGTATGTTTGAACACCTCTAATAGGCTATAAGCTACCTGAAGGTAGAGATTTGCCTAATTAATCTCTGTATTTCTCACAGGACTTTGCACGAAAAGGACCCAATCAGGGTTCACTGAATGTGGGCAAGTACATATGAATGTAGATCAGGACTGTGTAATATAAAAATGCCATATTTCTCTTTACAATTACTCTTGTTATTCTCATTATTCCTAATAGCTCATCTACCAGGCTGTAAATACACACATACACGCGTGTGTCTTGTCGTATACCAGGTGCTTTATATAGATATATAACTAGTGTATTGAGGAACCCAAACTCGGTGACATACAAACCTGATTTTTTTTCTCTATTCACTGCTTGCAGCATGCTCATAAAATCTCCTTTTCTCATTCTCTATGTTGGGCAGAATCCATAAGCTTCCAATCATTTTCTGGTATTAAATGTTCATCCAATGTACAACTCCAGTCTCACACTGGACTTCATATCTACCCTTCCCCTGTGCTGGCTAGAATTGTGGCTTAGGGGTCATGGTAGGAAAAAGACGCTTGGGGTTGGTTCTGAAATACTTCTCCCTTCCTTTACAGTGTTTATCTCCTCTGATGCTGGGAGCTGGTTGGGCGAACATGACTTTCTTACTGGCTCATGATAATTCCCCTTCCCTACTGGTTGCTTCTTGCTGATTTCATGGGGACTCACTCACTATCCCTCCTCACCTTCTGTAAGGCACATATCTAAATGCGGGATATATGTGGGGTTCTTGAGAGGCCCCAGTGCAGTAGACACATAGCACTCTTTGACCTCTGTCACTGCACACCCTAACCAGGCCACATCAAAGCCTCTTGCTTTGGGGACCCCTTGCCTACCAGCAATCAAGTCAGCTCAAGCCTAGCCAATGTCCATGACCTTCGACCCACAGGACATCACTCATCCTTGGCACATCCTTGGCCTTGAGGGCAGCCAGGTGGTGGCCCAGGCAAGTGAAGGACAAGCCTCTGCCCCAAGCTCTCTGCCCTCCCAAGGCCTCCAGTGACTCTTCCTCAGCATCTCCTCTGGGAGTTTGTTTTGCTTTGTTATAAATGAAGGAGGGGAGAGGTGGTAATGGTTTGAGGGAGGGGGGACAGCACAGTCACTTTTGCTTCTTTGTAATAAATCCTAAGGGAGGTGACTGGCCTCATTTGTTGGTGGTGGCTTTTAGATAGGGATTCTTTTGTCTCAGCACTGGGTGCTAGCTGCCAATTCTGAGTCAAAATGAAGAGTCCCAACCCACACGTGATTACATGTACTTTTAGCATACACGTGTGTACCTAGGAGGGAACATTCATCATCCTCCTTTCAGTTAGGAAAATCAGAGAAGATAAAGCAAGTTGTCCCAAGTTGCACACAGTCAGCGGCAGAACTGGCATTCAAACCATGTCTGCCTGACGCCAAAGTCCACCCGTAGTAGCAAAGAGATGCTCTCCTAAGAGAAGAAAATAGGAAAGGGAAATAGGATGGAGAGACATGGGTGGGGAGACACAGGGAACTGTGGAAGGAGCCAGAGCTCTCCGGGGGGCAGCTCCCATCTGGCAAAGGGTCCACTAGACCAAGGGGTCCAGTAGCAATGAGACAATGGCACTGCCCCCAGCCATAGCCTTTAGAGGTGGGCCTTTAAAAGGGCCCCATAGCCTCTGGTGCCATTGTCTGCAAGACTCTCACCAGTGGGGAAAGCTTTTCCCCTCCCAGGTTAATGGGCCTCAAGCCTCAAAGAGCCGAGGCAGAGCCCCTGGGTGGCCGTCATTGGCTGAATGGAGAAGGCCCAAGTGACTAGCCCTGGGGACTGATGTGTTTTAAGGACAAATGGCCCACAGCAAGAGAGCCTAGTCCAGTGGCTGAGTACAGACCCCTTCCCCCTGATATCCGTTGGGATGCTCAGTCTCCAGCCGGCAACCTCCTGGGAATTTGTTAGAAATGCAGTCTCCTCCCACTCCCAGACCTCAGACAGAATCAGAAGCTCCCAGGGCGAGGCCCAGCAATCTGTTTCAACAAGCTCTACAGGAGATTCTTTTTTGTTAGTTTTAAGTCAGGTTTACTGCAGTATACCTTACATACAGAAAGCAATTTGCCTTATTAGAGGTAAAGTTTGAAGAGTTATAACAAGTAGGTACAGTCATGTAACTAGCACCAAAATCAACATATAGAATATTCCTCTCTCCCCAGAAAGTTCCCTCATACTCTTTTGTAGTCAGTACCGCCCCCCTGCTCACCTCCAGTCCCTGGCAACCACTGATCTGATTTCTGTCCCTCTCGTTTGCCTTTTGTAGAGTGTGCTGTAAATGACTCATACAGTAGGTAGCTTTTCATGTCTGGCTTTTTTGACTTAGCACGATGCTTTTAAAATTATCTATGTTGTTGCATGTTGCAGTAGTTCACTCCTTTTTATTAGGAGCTTGCTCTTTTTTGTTGCTGACTGGTGTTCCCTTGTATGAATGTAACTGAAATTTTTTACTCATGCCTGAAATGATGGACACTGGTGTTGTTTCCAGTTTGGGACTTCTGTGAATAAAGCTACTGGAAGTATTCATGTACAAGTCTGTGTGTGAACATACGTTTTCGTTTCCTTTGGGTAAATACCTAGGAGTGGGACGGCTGCATCATCAGGTAAGTATATATTTACCTTTATAAGAAACTGCTAAACTGTTTTACAGAGTGACTGTAACATTTGCTTCCCACCAGTAATATACATTCACAGGACTTCCCTGGTGGTCCAGTGGTTAAGATTCTGCACTCCCAATGCAGGGGGCATGGGTTTGATCCCTGGTTGGCGAAGTAAGAGCCAGCATGTTACATGGCACCGCCTAAAAAAAAATACATACATATATATATACACACACATATATGTATATATATACATATACATACACACATATATGTATATATATACATATACATACACTATATTCTCTCCATCACTTGGTATTATTATCAGTTTTTTTTGTTGTTAACAAACCATTCTAATAGGTGTCTAGTGGCATCTAATGACAGTTTAATTTTTATTTCCCTAATGACAAATGATGCAGAGAATCTTTTCATAGGCTTATTTGCCATTCACATTGCTTCTTTGATAAAGTGTCCATTTAAATCTCTTCCCATTTTTAAAATAGTGTTGTCTTCTTCTTATTGAGTTGTAAGAAGTCTTTACGTATTCTGGATACAAGTCCTTTAACAGATATGTGTTTTGCAAATATTTTCTCCCACTCTGTGGTTTGTCTTTTATAATCTTAAGAGGTTTTCTGAATAGCTGAAGTTTTAATTTTGATGAAGTTCAATAAACCTATTTTTCTTTTATGGTTTATGCTTTTTTTGTCCTACATAAACATTTTTTTTTCCCTAACACACGATTACAAAGATTTTCTCCTCTGTTTTCTCCTAGAAGTTTTACAAGTCTAGAGTTTCAGTTTAGGCCTGTGATTCATTTTGAATTAATTTTTGTATATGGTGTGAGGGTTTTTGTTTCTCTTTGCATATGGGCATCTAATTGTTCCAGCACCATTTGCTGAATAGAGTATCCCTTCTGCATTAAATTATCATTGCACCTTGTCAAAAAGTCAGTTGACTACGTATGTGCAGGCCTATTGTTGGACTCTCTATTCTGTACCATTGATGTATTTGTCTGTCCTTGTAGCAGTACCACCCTGGCTTGATTAATGTTTTACAGTAAGTCTTAAAATCAGATAGTCTAAGTCCTACAATTTTGTTCCTTTTTTTTTCCTCAGAACTATTTTAGCCATTTTAGGTCTTTATATTTCCATATAATTTTTATAATTAGCTGTCAATTTCTATCTAAAAATGCCTTATAGACTTTTGATTGAAATTGCATTGAATCTATGGACCAATTTGGGGATAATTGTTATATTAATAATACTGAGTTTTCCAACTCACTAACATAGTTTATCTTTCCATTTGTTTAGGTCTTTTCTAAATTATCTCATTAGTTCTTTTTATGGTAGCAGCATACAATTTGCTGCTAAAATTTTACAGTGTTTTATTAGATTTATCCGTTAGTATTTCATGGGTTTTTTAAAATGCTATTGTGAAGGATTAGGTATTGAAAAACTTAGTAATGATATTTTATCCATCACGCTTTCCCCACAGTCAAGTCATGCCCTGTAGTGGTTAAGGTGGGGGCTTTGCTGTCAGACAAAGCTATGTCTAAACCCAGAATCACCAGTTGGAAGAAGCATCACAATATGGTGTTGAAGAGCCCAGATTCTAGAGGTAGACTGTCTGGGTTTGAAGCCTCATTCTACCTCTTACTAGCTTTATAACCCTACATTCTCCGGGGTTCAGTTTTATCATCTGTAAAATGGGCATAAAAATAATACCTGCTTCATAGTGTTGTTAAAAGATTAAATGGTGTCAAACAATATCAAGCACATAGTCATAACTCAAAATATGTTAGCTCTTATTATATCTTAGTGGGTGATTTTGGGCAAGCTAATTTCAGTAAGTCTCTACCTCCATATTTGTAAGTTAGGGATAATAGTGGTATTAATAGGATTGTGTTGAGGATTAAATTAAAACATTGAAAGCACAGAGCACAGTGCCTGGCACATAAGCCCTTATAAATAACTATTGTTAATAGTAGCTATTAGTTTTATTAATACTAGCTGTTAATAGTGTGTGTGTTAGTACAGGTGTCTGACATATATTGACATTTAACAAATGACTATTTAAAAAATAAAATACTTTCTGAATAGTGAATACTAGCCTTGCAGACAAGCTTGCAGGGGAAATTCAGAAGTTGTAGATGTGGCTGCTAGTACATTTAGATGGTGCACAGACTGACACTGAAAACTGGTCATTTCCCACCATTCATGCTAAATGGTTTTCTTTGGTTTTCTGGAGAACCACCCCTCCCGCTACATTGTTTCTAAACTCATTGCAGATGGTGGTGGTCAAGCTGCAAACTAAAATCAATCTATTTATTGTAATGACTTCTAGTTACATACACCCAATTACCACTGTCATTAGGAAAGCTGTAGCTGCCGATATTGAATATCAATGTAACATTAGGCGTTCAATGCGTGTAGCTCCAAAGCATGACCTTCTTACCCACAAAAATTAGAAAGCACCCAAGATAAGACCTTTTATCCTTAAGTCTTCTCCTATTCTTTAAAAAAAAAAAACTTTGCCAACTTACTCATGTTGGACAAGAGGCAGCTAGGTGGTCCTAGAAGATCTAAGTACTGATTGAGCATTTGGGTTATTGCACACTGTTGGCATAGATGGTAACATAACCTCTAGGGAAATTAGCCAGTTGAGTCTGTAAGCATGTGTGTCTGCACAGATCTAGGCAACCAGGATATTATGGGAAATCATAAGTCAGTGATACATAACAGGGAAGAGTGGGTCAAGATTTAAGGCACAGGTTTGAATGTCTAGCTCTGCAGTGAGATTTATAAAGCTGTGTGTCTTTGGCCGAGTCATCTGCCCTCTCTTTTCATGTTTTCATCTGTAAAATATGAGGCCTGTGTAATGAGGTTGATTAGAACTTAATGATTCAGATTTTATTCTCTGGTTCTAAGATACATTCTCTGCTTTTAAGCTTCTTGCATTCTAATTGGAAGAAAAGGAGTCTACCTGAAAAGGTAAATAGTTAACCTAAATACTATTTGGCTAAGAGTGAGACTAATTACCTCCAAGGTATTAAAAGTCTACATTATAGGAGATATGAATTACATTAACATTGAAGAATGTTTTCTTATCTGTAAAGTATGTTTAATTATAATTGTTTTGCAGTGTGTAGAATTAGTGAGTTAATGTTTTTCAAACTCTTAGAATATTGAAAGTATCTTAAAAGTTAGTTGCTTTCCTCTCTGGACCTACTGTCTATTTAAACCTCTCAGAATTTGTATTTTGACATAATAAGGAAAACTGTGCCTTTAAGACGTTTGGATCATAAATCTGCCCTAAGAGGGTAAAGATCCAAATCTATTTTACTGTCTTCAAGGGACCAAATGATCCATTGTTTTTAATATAAAAAATTTGTCCAATTTAATCAACACCAAATCATCTACTGTACTTTTTCTTTCTTAGTTGTTTTAACCAGATCCAAAGACCCACCTTGATAACTGTCCCATACTGGGATCTGTGAAAAAGCTTTGGAATCATATTGGCCTGTGTTTAAATCTCATCTCTGCTATTTACACAACTGTATGATTTAGGCAAACTGATTATTTTCTGGGAGGCTCAGTTTCTCCCTCTGTAAAATGGGAATGTCCTCACTTCATAGGGTTTTGTGTTTTTTGGTTTTGTTATGGGTGTTTTTTTAGGTTTAAAAGAGATCAAGTGAATGTGAAGCCCTTAGCAGAACAACAGGTATAAAATAGGTGTCTTCAAATACTACCTATTGTTAGGTTTGCTTCACACCCCAGTGAAGTGCAGGTGGGGTTTCTGAGAGTTCTCTCATCATATGCCGTGCCATTGGCTATAATACTGGATTCTTCAAATAGCTTCAATGGAAGTAGCCTAAATGAAGCACCTTGTTTTAATTCTGACCATAGAGAATGGTTATACCTGTGTGACAGAAAATTAGTCAGCCATAACTGTATCCACTTAGTATCATACTAAGTGAAGTAAGTCAGAAAGAGAAAGGCACTTAAATGTGGAATCTAAAATATGGCACAAATGAACCTATCTACAAAACAGAAACAGACTCACAGACATAGAGAACAGACTTGTGGTTGCCAAGGGGGCGGCGGGTGGGGGAGGGGAGGACTGGGAGTTTGGGATCAGCAGATGCAAACTGTTATATATAGGATGGATAAACAACAAGGTCTTACTGTATAGCACAGGGAACTATATTTAACATCCTGGGATAAACCATATGGAAAAGAATATAAAAAAAGCCTGTCTCTATGTGTATCACTGGGTCACTTTGCTGTACAGCAGAGATTACACAACACTGTAAATCAACTATGCTTCAATTAAAACAAAAAATTTAAAAACTAATCCAATAGTATGGAGTTGTGTTTTAAGTCAAATTAAAAAAAAAATAATTAGGCAGCAGAAATGCATGTATATATGTATGTATAATGTATGTATATAGCAGAAATGTATGAAGCAAAATTTATAAAATATGCATATAACAAAGGATGGAAAAGAGACAATGCAGAAGAGTGAATGTGGGTGGTAGTGGCAATATGGTAATTTTTTTCCTTTTTCTGTTTTTCAAAATATGGGGAAATTTTAATACCTTTCAAAATATGGGTATTTTTTTCCTTTTTTGTACTTTCCAGTTTTCAAAATTTTCAGTTTTTTTAAACAATGAGCATATATTAAACATATTACAAGGTAGAAAAAAATCTATTTGAATGCGTAGTAAAGGAAACCTGTATATATCAATCATTAAAGAAGTTTTGGGCATAGGAAGATTTCCTAAGACAGTACCTGTCTCTGACAGGACTATGCTACTTAATAATTAGCATTAGTTTGATGAATATTTATTAAATTCTCTCATAATCTATTTCAGTTATTTTTCTTGCTTTTCCACTTTTGTCTTCTCCTTGGTTTAACTATATATTTAATTTAAATGTCTGTGCTGTTTACAGTTAAGAACAGCATATGAGATTAACGTGTTAAAAAATGTATGAGGAATATAACTGGCCTATGATTTATACAATGTGTGTATGTATATATATATATATATATATACACATACACATATATGTATGTATATACATATATGTGTATGTATGTATATTTATATATATTTTTTGAAAGATGGAAACTCCAGATGTTCAGAGTCCCTATGATTCCAGTTTTGGTTCTTATAGTAGGATACTTGGTTTAGAGCCATGGTCTCCCACCATGACCTCCAGAGAATTATCTAGCTCTGCCCATTCCTCAAGCTAAAATCCATTTAGTTATGACTTTTTCTTTTATAGCTCAAAACATCATTTTTCTATCTCAGGGTTACTCTTTAGTAAGCAGTATGGAGAGATTAGAACTGTCAGGTTAAAAAAAAAATATATATATATATATATATACACACATAATATATATATAATGGTTTCGGTAGTCTCAGATCTCTCTCCTTTTTTGTGTGTGATTTTTTTTTGACTTAAAAATTAAGGTACAGTTGATTTACAATATTATGTAAGTTTCAGGTGTACAAAATAGTGAGTCACAAACTTAAAGATTATACTCCATTTATAATTATTATAAAATATTGTCTATATTCCCTGTGGTATACAATACATCCTTGTAGCTTCTTTGTTTTATACATAGTATAAACATAGATAACATATAGTATTTGTCTTTCTCTGTCAGATTTATTTCACTTAGCATAATACCCTCCAAGTTAGAACCATTGTCTTGAAGAATGTTCCACTTTTTGGATTTGTCTGTTTCCTCATGAAACATTTTGTCAAGAATAGCATGTAGGTAGTGTGTGCTTCCTATTGTGTCACATCAGAGGCCTATATTGTCAGGTTGTCTTACCCTTGGAAATGCTAAGTTTGAGCTCTTGGGTAGGTTGTGACCATCAGATCTCTTCACTGTAAAGGTACGTTTTCCCCTTTGTAATTTATGGGCAATCTGTGAGATGATACTTGGAGACCATGTGAATTTCCTGTTCACCTAATGCTTTCAACATCCCCTCATGATTGTTGGCTGCATTGGTCATTATGTTGGACCCATCTCTTTGATCACTTTTTTTAGAATTGAAGTATAGTTGTTGTACAATATTATATAAATTACAGGTGTGCAATATAGTGATTCACAATTTTTAAAGGTTATACTCCATTTATAGTTCTATAAAATATTGGCTATATTCTTCGTGTTGTACAATATATCAGACCTCTCTTCCTGGTGGGGACATGTACATAGTCTCCATAGATAAACTAGAGAGGGAAGGTGTGCTAGGGAAACTGTCTCTGGGTAGAAAGTTTTCAGGCTTAACATCTATTTTTAATGTACTAAACATTTTCCTCTTCTCTGCTCAGTAATGGGGAAGAAGTCACAGTGACTTGGCCTATGTCTGGCTTCCGAACATGGTTTTGAGATTCAGTCAGTCAGAGGAAATCTTATCTATTTCTCTTCTCCAAACACATGGCATATAGTATCTACTCAATAAATATTGGTGAAATTCAATTTAAATTTTATCAATAGGCCTTTAAAATTATAACGCTGTTAAGAATTTTCATAAAGGAGATGGAATTATATTTTGAAAAACCAGAAATTGTATTTTATCATCACTCCTCTGCTTACAAAAACAAACAATAAAACCTCTATGAAGGCTTTCCATGACACTTAACATAACCCTTAGCTTTGGCCCATAAGGCCCACGTGAATTGGTTCCCCCCTCCCTGTCTCTCCAAGTTTATCTTGTACCACTAATCCCCTTTTCCATTTTGCTTCTGTCACATTGACCTTTCCGTTTCTATAATAAATGTGCTCATTCTCACCTCGAGCTTTCACAGTTGCTGATCCCTCTACATGCAGTGCTTTTTCGCTCTCTTTATAGTCTTGGTTCCTTCTTGTTCAGGTCTTAACTTGATTGTTAGTTCCTCAGAGAGGACTTTCGTGATGGCCGTTTATAAAGTTTTTCTCCTCAGTCACTCTCTGATCACATCACTCTTTTATTTCCTTCATAGAATTTTCCAGTATCTGAAATACCTTTTTTACTTATTTGTCCCCATATTTATCCTCATCAGAAGGTAAACTCAATGCCGGCAGGGTCTCTTCTGTTCTTTACTTCTGATTCACCATTCCCTGGAGAATATTTGTGGAAGGAAAGAAGATGGAAGGAAGGAAGGGAAGGGGGAAGAAAGGAAAGGAAGGAGGGAAGAAAGGAAGAAAAGGAGGAAGAAAGGAAGGGAGGGAGGGAGGAAGGAAAGAAGGAAGAAAGGAAGTAAAGGAGGGAGGGAGGATGATCATTTCATTAAAAGATAATAAACTATTTAAAGCTAAAAGAACAAGGTATTGTGAAGTTTGCAATATATGTGTAAGTAAAACATATGACAACAATATTACAACAGATGCAAGGGGGAAATGGAAGTATACTGTTGTAATATTCTTATATGTGAAATAGTATAATATCATCTGAAGTTAGACTGTGATGAGTTAAAGACATATATTGTAAACCCTAGAGCATCCACCAAAATAAATAAGTAACCAAATATGTAACCAAATAAACAATGAAAGTTATAACTAATAAGGTAATAGCAGAGATAAAATGGAATAAGAAAAATATTCAACCAAGAGGGAGAAAAGGCGAAAAAAAAATAGAACAAAGAACATATGAAAACCAACAGCATGACAGTAGACTTAAATCCAACCATGTTGGTAACTACATTAAATGTGACTAGTATAAACATGTACATGAAGAGGCAGAGAATGTCACACTGGATTAAAAATAAGACCTAGCTACATGCTGTCTATAAGAAACCCATTTTCAATATAAAAACACAGATAGGTTAAAATTAAAAGTTGGACTACATAGATCATAACAAAAGTAGAGAAGCTATATTTATATTAGACAAAGTAGGCTCTAGGACAAGACATAGTACCACTTGTGGATAAACACTTCATAATATAAAAGGGTCAAGAATATATAACCTAAATGTTTAGCGATCTAATAAGAGAGCTTCAAAATATGTGAGGCAAAAACTGAATAAAAACTGAGAGGAATAATTAACAAGACTGCAGTTGAATTTGGAAATTATAGTGCTCCTCTCTCAGTAATTGATAAGATAAATATACACACCAAAAAAATCAGTAAGAATATAGAAGTCTTGATCAACGCTAGCAACCAATTTGAAATAATTGACATTTTCTAAAACTCTACACCCCACAACAGCAGAATACACATTTTTTTCAGGTGCACCAAGATAAACAATATTCTGAGCCAGAAAATCAGTTTCTAATTAGATCTCTTCTAATCATAACAGAATTAGATTAGAAACCAATTTTTTAAATGTCAAATATTCCAAATAACACATGGGTCAAGAAGAAATAACAAATGACATTGAAAAATATCTTGAGTTTATTTTTGTATATGGTGTTAGAGAATGTTCTAATTTCATTCTTTCACATGTAGCTGTCCAGTTTTCTGAGCACCACTTCTCTGTTAAGAATTTTCATAAAGGAGATGGAATTATATTTTGAAAAACCAGAAATTGTATTTTATCATCACTCCTCTGCTTACAAAAACAAACAATAAAACCTCTATGAAGGCTTTCCATGACACTTAACATAACCCTTAGCTTTGGCCCATAAGGCCCACGTGAATTGGTTCCCCCCTCCCTGTCTCTCCAAGTTTATCTTGTACCACTAATCCCCTTTTCCATTTTGCTTCTGTCACATTGACCTTTCCGTTTCTATAATAAATGTGCTCATTCTCACCTCGAGCTTTCACAGTTGCTGATCCCTCTACATGCAGTGCTTTTTCGCTCTCTTTATAGTCTTGGTTCCTTCTTGTTCAGGTCTTAACTTGATTGTTAGTTCCTCAGAGAGGACTTTCGTGATGGCCGTTTATAAAGTTTTTCTCCTCAGTCACTCTCTGATCACATCACTCTTTTATTTCCTTCATAGAATTTTCCAGTATCTGAAATACCTTTTTTACTTATTTGTCCCCATATTTATCCTCATCAGAAGGTAAACTCAATGCCGGCAGGGTCTCTTCTGTTCTTTACTTCTGATTCACCATTCCCTGGAGAATATTTGTGGAAGGAAAGAAGATGGAAGGAAGGAAGGGAAGGGGGAAGAAAGGAAAGGAAGGAGGGAAGAAAGGAAGAAAAGGAGGAAGAAAGGAAGGGAGGGAGGGAGGAAGGAAAGAAGGAAGAAAGGAAGTAAAGGAGGGAGGGAGGATGATCATTTCATTAAAAGATAATAAACTATTTAAAGCTAAAAGAACAAGGTATTGTGAAGTTTGCAATATATGTGTAAGTAAAACATATGACAACAATATTACAACAGATGCAAGCGGGAAATGGAAGTATACTGTTGTAATATTCTTATATGTGAAATAGTATAATATCATCTGAAGTTAGACTGTGATGAGTTAAAGACATATATTGTAAACCCTAGAGCATCCACCAAAATAAATAAGTAACCAAATATGTAACCAAATAAACAATGAAAGTTATAACTAATAAGGTAATAGCAGAGATAAAATGGAATAAGAAAAATATTCAACCAAGAGGGAGAAAAGGCGAAAAAAAAATAGAACAAAGAACATATGAAAACCAACAGCATGACAGTAGACTTAAATCCAACCATGTTGGTAACTACATTAAATGTGACTAGTATAAACATGTACATGAAGAGGCAGAGAATGTCACACTGGATTAAAAATAAGACCTAGCTACATGCTGTCTATAAGAAACCCATTTTCAATATAAAAACACAGATAGGTTAAAATTAAAAGTTGGACTACATAGATCATAACAAAAGTAGAGAAGCTATATTTATATTAGACAAAGTAGGCTCTAGGACAAGACATAGTACCACTTGTGGATAAACACTTCATAATATAAAAGGGTCAAGAATATATAACCTAAATGTTTAGCGATCTAATAAGAGAGCTTCAAAATATGTGAGGCAAAAACTGAATAAAAACTGAGAGGAATAATTAACAAGACTGCAGTTGAATTTGGAAATTATAGTGCTCCTCTCTCAGTAATTGATAAGATAAATATACACACCAAAAAAATCAGTAAGAATATAGAAGTCTTGATCAACGCTAGCAACCAATTTGAAATAATTGACATTTTCTAAAACTCTACACCCCACAACAGCAGAATACACATTTTTTTCAGGTGCACCAAGATAAACAATATTCTGAGCCAGAAAATCAGTTTCTAATTAGATCTCTTCTAATCATAACAGAATTAGATTAGAAACCAATTTTTTAAATGTCAAATATTCCAAATAACACATGGGTCAAGAAGAAATAACAAATGACATTGAAAAATATCTTGAGTTTATTTTTGTATATGGTGTTAGAGAATGTTCTAATTTCATTCTTTCACATGTAGCTGTCCAGTTTTCTGAGCACCACTTCTTGAAGAGATCATCTTTTCTCTATTTTATATTCTTGCTTCCTTTGTCATAGATTAATTGACCATAAGTATGTGGGTTTATTTCTGGTCTCTCTGTTATTGATCTGTGTGTCTGTTTTTGTGCCAGTACCATACTCTTTTGATTACTGTAGCTTTTTAACAAAAAGGATATATTGTACAGCACAGGGAAATATAGCCATAATTTTGTAATAACTTTAAATGGAGTATAATCTATAAAAATATTGAATTGCTATGCTGTACACCTGAAAATAATATAATATTATAAATCAATGATACTTAAAACTTTAATAAACATCTAACTAAACTAATCAAGAAAATAGTGAGAAAGACACAAATTCCAATGTTAATCAGGAAAGAGGAGACATCACTGTAGATGCTACAGATATTAAAGGGTTAATAAGGCAATATTATGAATAGCTTTGTGCCAATAAACTCAGAAACTTAGATGCATGGGCAAATTCCTTGCAATACAAAAATTAACAAAATTTATAGGTGAAGAAATGGAAACTTGAGTAGTCCAATATAGATTATAGAAATTGAATTTATAATAAACTTTACTCCAGATGCAGATAACCTCACTAGCAAATTCTATCTAACATTTAAGGAAGATTATAACACTTCCATGCAAAATCTTTTGGAATTTAGAGGAGACCAGCCTTATACTGATACCAAACAGTAAGTAAAAATAATTATACGTTATGGCCAAGTGTTATCTCTGGAACACAAGGTTGGTTTACCATTTGAAAGTTAATCAGTGAAATTCATGATATAAACAGAGTTAGAATAAAGAAGAAAACCATGTAATCCTCTCTATAGTTAGAAAAGAAGCATTTAGCAAAAGTCAGCACTTTCATAATAAAACCTCTCAGCAAACTAGGACGAGAAGGGAACATACTCAAGCTGATAAAGGGCATCATTGAAAAGCCACAGCTAATATCTTACTTAACGGTGAAAGGTTGGATACTTTCCATAAGATCAGGATGACTTTCATCACTTCCAGTCAACATTGTACTGGAAGTGCTAGTTAGTTTAAAAGTACTAGTTAGTAAGAAAAAATAAATAAATAAAAGACAAGAGACTGGAAAGAAAGAAGTAAAACAGTCCATGTCCACAGATGTAGAAAATCTTAAGCAATCTGCAAAAAAGCCACTAGAACTAAGAGGTGAATTTAGCAAGCTTGCAGGATAAAAATTTAATATACAAAACTAATTGTATTTCCATATACTGGCAGTAAACAAGGAAATAATTTCTTTAATAGCATAGAAATAAGTTTAACTACAAAATTGACAGGTCTATGCAGTGAAAACTATAAAACGTTGCTGAGAGAACATTTAAAATACTCAAACAAATGAAGAGATTTACCATGTTGCTGGGTTAGAAAATCAATATTTTTATTGTGTCCATTCTTCCCAAAATGACTCATTGATTAAGTACAATCCCAATTAAAATCACAACAGGCCCTTTCCCCTCAAAATTGGTAAGACTATTCTAAAACTGATATGAAATTGAGAAAGACTTAAAATAGCCAAAACAGCTTTGGAAAAGATTAACAAAGTAGGATGACTTACAATATTTTATTTCAAGACTGTGTGTTCAGTAATCAACACAGAATAGAATTGATGTGAGCATATCATTCAATGAAACAGAACAGAGATTCCAGAAATAGACCCACACATATATGTTCAATCTTTTTCAGCAGAATTGTTGAAACAATTAAATCAAGGTAAAGGCTGTCATTTTACCAAATAGTGGCAGAATAACTGAATATTCATATGGAGACAAAAATACTTGATCCTCACCTCACACTGTACATTGAAATCAGTTGAAATGGATAATAGACCCAAACAGAAAGGCTGAAACTATAAAACTTCTGGAGGAAAACTTCTAGAAGAAAAATATTCATCACCTTGAAGTAAATATTTTTAGGACACACAAAGCATGAGATATAAAAGGAAAAACATAAATTTTACTCCAACAAAATTAATATCTTTTGCTCTTGAAAGACAGTTTTAAGAAAATGAAAACCAAACCATAGATTGGGAGAAAATACTCATAAAATATATTCCAAACAAATGACTGGTATCTAGAATGTGTGTATGTGTGTAGGGTATGAAGCAAACCTAACAATAGGTATTATTTGGGGACACCTATTGTATGCCTGGCATTCTGTATGTGTGTATATATGTGCATGTGTATGTGTGTATACAACTCATAACAAGAAGATAAACAATTCAACTGAAAAATGGACAAAAGATTTGAATATTTGCTTCACAAAAGAAGACGTAAAACCTACAACCAAGATTACTCTACCCAGCAAGGATCTCATTCAGATTTGATGGAGAAATTAAAAACTCATGCGGACTTCTTAGTTGTGGCATGCAGACTTCTTAGTTGTGGCGTGTGAACTCTTAGTTGCGGCATACATGCAGGATCTAGTTCCCCGACCAGGGATCGGGACCAGGCCCCCTGCATTGGGAGCATGGAGTCTTACCCACTGGACCACCAGGGAAGTCCCCTACTTTTATAATTTTAAAATAAAGGAGAAATACATTTTAAAACAAAGTACAATAGGCCACCAAACAAGTATACCTCCTGAAAGAATCTGTGCAAGAATGACAGATTTCTACCACACCTAAAGCTACAGATGAGACATGAGCCCCAAATTCTGAAATAGCCAATGCATGGCAGTCAATAAACACCACATGTGAGGGCCCCTCACTGGTGGAGCTTGGGGTTATAGACAACACTAGAGAATATGTATCTGATATGGGTTGCATTGTGTCCTCCCCAAAAGATATGTTGAGCTCCTAACCCCTTCTAGATCAGAATGTGACCTTTTTTGATCACAGAGGTAATCAAGTTTAAATGAGGTCATTCTGTAAGAGAATAATATGTATACTTTGTATTTTTCCTGTTGCTGTTAGGACCTAGATATTACAAATCTCACAAATGTCAGCACAAAAGCTCCACAAACTTCTAGCCCCCAGAACTATAAATACAATAAATTTCTGTCGTTCTAAGCCACCCAGTTTGTAGTGCTTGGCTATGGCAGACCCAGGAAATTAATATCGTATCCAACAGGGTAAACTAGAAATGTCAGTGTCTCATGCTAGCCTTTTATATATTTCACACAATTCAGTAATCTAAGAAAAGATTTATATATTCTGGTTGCTCTGTGGACACATGTCCTGTGTCTTTAACAAGACAGGAAAGCACCTTGACCATATCTTATTCTATAACGATAGTATGATACTATCGTTATAGAATAAGGTTACTTTCTAAATATTAAACATTGTGCTCTGCATGCATTATTTTATATAAACCCTACCACAACCCTTGAGGTTGTTTTTTTGTTATTACCATTCGCCTTTTTACAGATAAGGGAACCGCAACTCAAAAAGACTAAACAGGGCTTCCCTGGTGGCGCAGTGGTTGAGAGTCCGCCTGCCGATGCAGGGGACACGGGTTCGTGCCCCGGTCCGGGAAGATCCCACATGCCACGGAGCGGCTGGGCCTGTGAGCCATGGCCGCTGAGCCTGCGCGTCCGGAGCCTGTGCTCCGCAATGGGAGAGGCCGCAGCGGTGAGAGGCCCGCGTACTGCAAAAAAAAAAAAAAAAAAAAAAATGCAAACACATGGAGACCAAACAATACACTACTTAATAACGAGGTGATCACTGAAGAAATCAAAGAGGAAATCAAAAAATACCTGA
>NC_041217.1:135830751-135831268 GCF_002837175.3 Physeter macrocephalus
TAGCCACAGCAATCAGAGAAGAAAAAGAAATAAAAGGAATCCAAATCGGAAAAGAAGAAGTAAAGCTGTCACTGTTTGCAGATGACATGATACTATACGTAGAGAATCCTACAGATGCTACCAGAAAACTACTGGAGTTAATCAATGAATTTGGTAAAGGAACAGAATACAAAATTAATGCACAGAAATCTCTGGCATTCTTATACACTAATGCTGAAAAATCTGAAAGTGAAATTAAGAAAAAACTCCCATTTACCATTTTAACCAAAAGAATAAAATATCTAGGAATAAACCTACCTAAGGAGACAAAAGACCTGTATGCAGAAAATTATAAGACACTGATGAAAGAAATTAAAGATGATACAAATAGATGAAAAGATATACCATGTTCTTGGATTGGAAGAATCGACACTGTGAAAATGACTCTACCACACAAAGCAATCTACAGATTCAATGCAATCCCTATCAAACTACCACTGGCATTTTTCACAGAACTAGAAGAAAATATTTCACAATT
>NC_041217.1:135832810-135833236 GCF_002837175.3 Physeter macrocephalus
GCAAATGAAGCAACTGACAAAGGATTAATCTCCAAAATCTACAAGCAGCTCATGCAGCTCAATATCAAAAAAACAAACAACCCAATCCAACAATGGGTAGAAACCTAAATAGACATTTCACCAGAGAAGATATACAGATTGCCAACAAACACATGAAAGAATGCTCAACATCATTAATCATTAGAGAAATGCAAATCAAAACTACAATGAGGGCTTCCCTGTTGGCGCAGCGGTTGGGAGTCCGCCTGCCGATGCGGGGGATACGGGTTTGTGCCCCCGTCCAGGGGGATCCCGCATGCCGCAGAGCAGCTGGGCCCGTGGACCATGGCCGCTGGCCCTGCGCATCCGGAGCCTGTGCTCCGCGATGGGAGAGGCTGGAGCGGTTAGAGGCCCACATACCGCAAAAAAAAAAAAAAAAAAACTACA
>NC_041217.1:135833768-135843582 GCF_002837175.3 Physeter macrocephalus
TAACTGATTCACTTTGTTATAAAGCAGAAACTAACATCATTGTAAAGCAATTATACTCCAATAAAGATGTTTAAAAAAAAAAAAGAAGACATACAATTGGCCAATCAGTACATGAAAAGATGCTGTATTAGTTTCCTAGGGCTCTTCTACGTATCATAAAGTGGGTGACTTAAAACAATAGAAATTTATTCTCTCACAAGTCTGTAAGCCCAAAGTCTAAAACCAAGGTCTCAGTAGGGCCATGCTCCTTCTGAAGGCTCTAGGGAAGGATCTTTTCCATGACTCTCTCCTAGCTTCTGGTAGCTGCTGGTAAAATCCTTTCCTTGGCATTCCTAGGTCTGTAGATACATCATTCCAATATCTGCCTCTGTCTTCACATAGCATTCTTCTCTATGTTTGTGCATGTATGTATCTACGTGACCTTCTTCCAAGGATACCAGCCACTGGATTTAGGGCCCACAATCATCCAGTTTGACTTCACCTTATCTTGATTACATCTGTGAAGACCTTGCTACCATATAAGGTCACATTCACAAATACTGGAGGTCAGGACGTCAATATATCTTTCTGGGGGACCCAATTCAACCTGCAACAGATTCCCAACATCAACAGGGAATTACAAATTAAAACTACAATGAGACTGTCTACTACAATGGCTAAAATTTTTCAAAAACATCTGACAGTACTAAGTGTTGACAACAATGTAGAACAAATAGAATTCTCATAGAAAGCTGGTGGTTGGTAAAATGGTATAGCCACTTTGGCAAACAGCCTATTTCTTATTGAGTTAAACATGTTATCACCCTAGGCCTAGCAGTTCCACTGTTATTTACCTAAAATAAATGAAAACACATTTTTGTACTAAGTCCTACACATGAATGTTCACAGGAGCTTTATTTACAGCAATAGCCCAAACCTGGAATCAACCCAAATGTCCATTAACAAGTGAATGGATAAACAAATTGTGATAAATCCATACAATGGAATAGCAGCAATAAAAAGGAATAAAGTACGGATACATACAATGACTTGGATGCATCTCAAAATTAGTATGGTGGGTGCAAGACATCAGAGGCCAAACATTACATATAGTATGATTACATTTATATGAATTTCTAGAATAGAGAAAACTAATCTATAATGACAGAAATCAGATCAGTGGTTTCCTTGAGTGGGAGTTGGGAGAAAGGAAATTCACTGAAAAACATCATAAAGGACTTTTTAGGAGTGATAGAAATGTCCTGTATCTTGATGATGGTGGTGGCTGCACAAGTGTATACATTTGCTAAAACTTAATAATGAATATAGTTAAATAGGTTCATTTTATTTCACATAAATTATGCATCAATAAAGCTAATTTTTAAAATATAGGCATCTGTTATTGGAGTGAGACTTCTATGGGATAACTACTCTCTCTAATTCACATTTAAGCCAGACAGTTATAACTAAATAGAACAACACTCACTACCAACCTGTACCCACCCTACCATACAGTCAACCGGAGCTCTTTCCTGTTAGGAAATTTTAGGACCTATGACATAGTGTTAATATTTGTATTTATGTTTATTCAGTGGTGGCTAATTATTCTATTTCACAGATGTGGACAGTTACATCATTTTCTGAATTTTGCTGGTCTTGTAGCTTTTATAAATGACAAACTCTTAATATAAACTTGATTGTGGGATAGTGGAAAGAGCTTCAAGCCTAATCAGCCTGTGGTTGAAATTCCGGCTTTGCCACTTAACAGTTGTGCTACATTCATTCCTTCATTCCTCCATAAATTATATCTAAGGTGATTGTGATGTGCCACGTATTTCCCCAGGCATAGGGAAATGCTCTTGACCTCGTAGAGCTTACAGTCCCAAGCGTCACCTCACTTACTGTCTCCAAGTTTCTGGATTTTGCCATTTTGAAGATGGGGTTGCAATACCATCTTCACAGGGTGGTTTTAAGGATTAAGTAAGATCACCACCTCATTTACTCAGAATGTGTTAGACAATAAGGGTTCCCCCTCCTGCTATACCCATCTTTGTGTGTTCCCAACTCCCTTATCTGCCCTCTCCTTCTCTTCTATCCTATCATAACCTACTCTTTTCCTATCCTTTTCCTCTCCTCTCCCATCACGAATTTGATGTCTCCTGTACTGTAGTAATATACTACAAATGCCGCCGCTTGTTTCTTTTCTCAGCTAAAAACGTTATTTGCACTTCTGAATGCATCCATTCATCTCTTTTCCTATTTCAACTCTTTTATTGTTAAACTTAGGTTGGATGGTATTTAAAAAACAGTTCTGGACTTGATTTTTATGCTATCCAGAATTAAACGGAGTATATTCTTCAACAATAACTCTTTCTATTCGTATGGCATTTTACCTTTACAAAGCCTTTTTGTTATCTATTGGCTCATTTAATGATCTCAACAATCTTATGTGGTCAATGAGGGGACTGACTGTACAGATTCATATACTGAGGCTCATCTAGTTAAAAAGGTATTTAGATCAGAGCTGGAATGTGCACCTGCTTGTGTTTTCCATTTGTTTATGTATTTCACCGAACTGATTGGCTCCTGGTTGTATACTGGGCATCATGTGATGCTGCCCTTAAGAAGCTCATTGTCTGTAGGGGCAGGATTGCAGCTGGAGAGCAGTGACTATGATAAATGTTGAAGATACAGCGAAAGGCCATGGACCCATGAACAGGATGGAGGAGCAAAGGATCAGCCTTGCTGGGACACAGGGGAAAGGGTACTATGATATACCACACAGGTAGAGGATAGAGGCTAGTTATGGTTTTTCCATGAGAATGAAGAAGGGAAAGACCTTCCTAAAACACCCCAAAACTACTCACTGAACGGGCTTTTTTTTTTTTTTTTTTCGATAAATGGAGAAAACAAGGGCTTGTTTCCTGCAGCCATTTCTTGGGCCACTCTCCATGAGACGCAGTTCCCTGCTGAGGCTGGATGGAGCCTGTGCAGAAAGGCAGAGATGGGATTTGTGTCCATCAGCATACACTTCTTGAAACTGGCCACCAGTGAACAATCAGATCTCCTTGGAATATTCTTTTTTTTTTTTTTTTTTTTTTTTTTTTTTTTTGCGGTACGCGGGCCTCTCACTGTTGTGGCCTCTCCCATTGTGGAGCACAGGCTCCGGACGCGCAGGCTCAGCGGCCATGGCTCACGGGCCCAGCCACTCCGCGGCATGTGGTATCTTCCCGGACCGGGGCACGAACCCGTGTCCCCTGCATCAACCACTGCGCCACCAGGGAAGCCCTCCTTGGAATATTCTTAAGCTTCCTTATATGTTTGATTAGTTTTTCCCGGTAGGGAATGAAAGAAAGGCAGCAGCAATTGAAAAAGCTCGCTCTCTTCGTGGCCCAGAACTGGCTCCTGGAGTGACATTGATCTTCAGAACAGACAGGAAGGTCAGAATCATTCCAAGTTTTAATGGACAGCCCACTACTGGAAGTACTTGGTCCTGGTGGTAGATGGGGTGGAGGAAGCAGGAGAGTCTGAGGTCTCTTTCTGACTGTTCCACAGGCCCCTTAATATTTTTTCTTCTCAACTTCCCCTCCATAAAAGAAGATGGATTCACATATAGTATTCTTTCACTTATTCATTCTCACTTATTCATTCTAGGTTCTGCTAGACCACAGAACCTGTACAACATAGCAGGCCCTCTGCTAGGTGTCAAGGATATAAGGATAGAAGAGTAAGATACAAGGAAGCTGTAGCTCCCTGCAGGGGCTCCTGATGCAATGGGGCAGCAGACAGAAAGACTGGGTGGGGGAAGGGCAACGTGAGCCCATGTGAAGGGGCCAAGTTATCCTGGAGGAAGCAGCAGAGAACCACGAGGAGAAGCAGGAAGGGAGAAGCTGGCTGATTGTATGGCTTGAGCAATTTTGGTGTAGAAGAGAACTATCTAATGAAGATCTTTTACATTATTTTGGTGGGATATGTGACATAAGCCCTCTCTTTAGTATTGCTTGTTAATATTTGGTGAAGTAGATTCTTTGGGAAGAAGTGCTGAGCCCTGCTTCAGGGTTTATGTGGAACATAAGAGGCTGGACGTAAAAAAAGGAATGGAATTTAAATAAATGCATATATACATACATATATATCATCTATATACCTAACTAATTAATAATAAATACATACATATGGTATATATTTAGATCCCCTTAAAGCTTCTTGGGGAACAAAAAGGAGTGTTATTTGGACAATATGTTGTTAGTAATAACCTGAGTTAACACTTAGGTACTCACTATGTACCAGATTCTTTTCTAAGTACCTTAAATGTAATACATCTTCTTTAATCTTTATAGCAACTTCATGAGGTGTAGGTACTAACATTATCACCATTTTGCAGAGAAGGAATATGAGACACAGAGAAGTTAGGTTACTCTCCCAAGGACACACAGCGAGTAAGAGATAGAAGCTGGGATTTGAATCTAGGCAGCCTAGATAAAGCACCTCAACTCTTAACCACTATGCCTGACTATATAAGATATGGTTCATTTTCAATACTTTTGTGAGGAATTGAATCCTTCAGGGAGCCTAGAGTACAGATGGAGGAGGAAAGGAGGCTTTGATTCTCGAGCAGTCAAATGTGGGGAATGGAGGCTTCTGCTTTCTATGGTGCTTTAAATGGATTGCTTCCTGAATTTGATTACAGATCTTGGACAAGATTTGCTAATTTGGTTCTTTCATTCAATAACTATTTATTGAGTAGCTATTCTGTGCCAGAAATTATTTGAGGTGGTAGAGAAAGAGCAGTGAACAAAATGAGCAAAACCCCAATTATTATGGAGTTTATTTTCTAGTGGGGAAGACAACAGAAGAGTGAATTGATGGTTTGTACAACCGTGGTAACTGCTATGGAAATAAGGGACTTAGTGAGAACACAGAGGAGGGAGGGGAGCTGCTATATAACATGGTGTGATCAAGGGAAGACTTATTGACAAGATCACATTGGAATGGAGACCCGAAGGGAGTGAAGGAACGAGCAAACAGTATCCAGGAGAAGAGCACTGCAGGCAGAGGAAAGGGCAGGTGGGAAAACCTTGAGGTCCAATTGTGCTTGGCATGCGTGAGAAATAGACGGGAGACCGGTGCATCTAGTGTAGGGTGAGCTGGAAGCAGAGGGGTACCATGACACAGGAGAGATTTAATGGAGACTTTGGTTTTTACTCTGAGATAAGATACCACCAGAGATGTCTGGGCAGAGGCATGAAGGAATGATGTCTTTCTGCCTTATGTTTTGAAAAGATTACTCTGGCTGCTGTGTGAGAAATAAACTCTAAGGGCACGTGGGTGGGGACAGGGAGGGAAACAAAGTAACTATAGTCCAGGCAAGGAATGATGGTGGTAGTATTGGAGGTGGTGAAAAGTGGTTAGGCTGTGTTCTGAAGGTAGGGCTAACTAAATTTGGAAGTTGTCCCCAGATAAATGATATTTAAGCCATAAAACTGGCTGAGATCACCTAAGGAGTGAGTCTTTTTTTAAAAAAAATTAATTAATTTATTTATTTATTTTTGGCTGCATTGCGTCTTTGTTGTTGGGTCTTCGTTGCTGTGCGCGGACTTTCTCTAGTTGTGGCGAGCGGGGCTACTCTTCATTGCGGCGCACGGGCTTCTCACGGTGGTGGCTTCTCTTGTTGCGGAGCACAGGCTCTAGGCGCGTGGGCTTCAGAAGTTGTGGCACACGAGCTAGGAGTGAGTCTTGGTAGAGAAGGAAAAGTGTTCAAGGATGGAGACCTGGAAAACTCTGATGTTTAGAGGTTGAGGAGGTGGGAGGGACCAGCAAAATGGGACTAAGAAAGGGGACCCAGGGAGGAGAGAAAAACCAAGGGCGAATGGCCTCCCGAAAGTCAAGTGAAGAAGGTCCTCCACGTAGGAGGTTGACCAGCTGTGCGGCGTGGTACTGACAGTCAGTAGGGACTGAGGACTGACCATTGGGTTAATTAACAAGGAGGTCACTGGTGACCTTGACACAAGCTGCTTTGGTGCGGATAGAGGTGGTGGAGTGAAGCCTGATTAGAGCAGATTTACGAGAAAATTGTTACCTCTGGATATGCTTTCACGTGAGACTGTCGTCTGAGTGGAAATGGAATCCGCTTTCACACTCCTCAGGGGCCTGAGACTTGTCCTTAGAAAACCAACGCTCAAAGGCCCAGGGCTTTAGAAGCAGCAGATAAGAGAGTGAAACCTTTGAACTTAGGAATAGTATTAAAGCTGTCATCTAGGGCTTGATGACAGATCTTGCTCCAGGAAATAAAATGGACCAGTTGTTGGGTTTATTCTGGTTCTCTGCCAAGGACTACAGCTAAAGAATCTCCTTTAGATATTTACCCAGGGAATATGTCCCCCCAGCCTTCCTTGATGACAAAATGCAGTGCCCTTAAAAGTCTGGACTCTGGAGAAAAATTATTCTTTCTCTCTCTGATGAAATTTTCTTTATAGTTCATAGTCTTCTTCATTTGTTAGTAGAGCCTCCTCTAAATGCCAGATGTGGTTGGTGTGAATTTTGGGCTAGGATATCAGAGAAATGAATTCTAATCCCTGTTCTGTTACTAATTTGTTGGGCAAAATAATTGTAATATTATATCCCTGTGTATCTCAGTATTTTCATCTAGTTTGTCAGGATAACTTTTGAATTCCCTTCTATGTCATATCTTCTGATCCCTTCTAAAATTCATTTATGTTTTCCAAGTTCCTAATTTATGTCAGCCATCCCTTCTTTGTATCAATACTAATCACAGTAACCCCTCACAAGTGGAATAAGGGATATTTTCCAACCATTCAGTCATCTTTATGAATCTTCTATTGGTTTGGGAACCTATAAATTGTGGAGCACAGTTTTCAGTTTTGATGTATCAAAAACCCAAGACTGGGCTCAGAATGGCAGCTGATACCTAGAGTCCCTCTGGGACTGGGACTGGTTGCTTCCTTTGAGCTCTCAGTGCTCTCAGCAAAGTCCCAGGTACCCATCACTGGCTTTGTGTTCTTGGTCAAGGTAATTAGCCTCTCTGTGCCTTGGCTTCTCAACTGAAAAGGGAATATCACTGTCACATGTGTTGAGAGAACATATGTGGTAGTCCTTGGATCCTCCACAAGAGTAGCTATTACTTACCTATCTACTTCCCTGATAGATAACTGCTAATTGTAGGTACCTGGTGATATCCATTCGGTTCAGATTTTGCTGTGCAAAAATGACCAGAGAGGTTGTCTTGACTCAGGACTTTATGGGGACAACAAAGAAGTTAAATGAAAACCAAACACACTATTAGGAATGAAAGCCCTCCGAACATTGTCTGCAGCTCTGCATACTGTATAGTGGGTTCTGAAATCGACTGCCTGCTTCCGCTCCCTTTGAACCATTTCTGTTTTGGTGTGGTCTACATCTCTCCCCCCAGATTCTGTTGGCTGCCTCCCTTTGTCTCGTGCTGCTCTTTTTCTGTGTATGCTCTGGCACTGATCGCTTCCTTTGGGTTCTTAGTATAAGAGTCAGTGAGATTGCAGCCTTCGCATAAGCAAATATTTAAAACACATTTTAAGAACCAAGTCTGCCTGGCTCAAGGGGTTTGTCTCCCTACCATCAGGTCTGCAAACTTAGTGGCTGCATTCTGAGAGCCCTCTTTCTGCATCCTGCATTCTGTGTTCCTGTGGCGCACTTCTAAAAAGAATAGGCATTTGAAATAGCTTTGGGGAGGAGAATTCAATCATTTGATCCCATTTGGGGTTCCCCACATTGAATAGAAATATGGATTATGTGATTTAGCCTGTGTAGCGTTATTCATCATTTCCTTTTGCCCATTTGACAAAGAGGGAGGGAGTATGGAATGGATGGCAGGGCCCACTTATACCATTTCTATTGTCTCTCCCACTACAGCGTGAGCCCCTTAAGGGAAGGGCTAGTACCTTTCACTTCTGCACGTCTGATGCCTCACTCACGGCCTGGCCCCCATGAGGAACATGGTCAGTAGCGGTTGGAATGAATTGTTACATTGAACCCACCATCCCTGCCTTGGGTAAAAGTACCAGGTGTCACAGCACAGTGGGATCAGAGATAAAGGGCTTCTCTTAGGGTGATCCGGGAACAAAGGGTCGTGCGTAGGGAATTGCATGGCATGGACTCAGCTTTGGAAAATCCCAGAGAAAGTCATGATTTCCTGAAGATTTTGTAGGCTGAGTAGAAGTTTCCCAGTCTAAGAACGGTGGTTCCCAAATCCTGGTCCACAGAGTGGTGTTGGTCACCAGTGAAATGAAAATGGGCAAAGTAGTGATTTTTTTTTTCAGTAAAAGGAAATTAATGCTTTTAATCCGAATTTATGGCCTCCTTGCATTATTTTCCCATGTCCTGCTACATTGACGTAACCTTTTGGAAACTTATGGTGATGGTATGTGGCAAGTGTTTTTCTTCGTGTTACTGTTAGGGAGGAAACGTTGTTACCTCACATCGGCTCCTAGTTTAGTTTAGTTTTGGCATTTTTCCACCCACGTCATCTCTCTAAGGTGTACTGTTAGAGCAATGGTTTCTAATGAGGCATGGACCGTTTAATAATCTGAACTAAAGTTTTAGACCCTTTCTCCAGAAAAACCCATATATGTACACACACACAAACTTCTGCAGGTAATTTTGGAAGGTTCACAGGCCTCTTTAAGACCAGCCATGGGCTTTTTAAGAGTCCACAAAATCCACGTTAGGAATTCCTGAACCAGAGGGAACAACCCTTTTCATGAGAAAATGGCCTTTTCCTATTCATTTGCTTTTTGATGAAATATTCAATGTCAGTAAAAAGTTTTCCCTCACACCCTTTTTAGGACCATTAAACATCCAGGGAACCAAGGATAGAGATCAGGGATTTCATAGATATTTTAGAAAAGCAAATGGCACTCTGTCTAAGGCAGCTGATACGCAGCATTTGAAGAAGCTTTCCATGGATGCGGTGGTGCAGGAACCTTCCCTCTGGCATTTTTTCCTGAGCGTATGTTGCAACCCATCACTAATGACAGGGCTCCGTGCATCTCCCAGGCTGTCTGGGGGAGTCTTTTTGAAGGCATTTCAGCCATCTGTTAGGGTTTCCTGCTCACAAGGGTGCGTCGGTGCCATAAGGAGATGTGACATGACATTTGGAATCTGGGCCCATGTGTCACAATGCCAAGGGCAGGGACAGCCCTGGGAGACTTACTCTGGCTGCTGTGTACGGATGAGCATGTCAGTCAAATAGATCTGGCTGGGCAGTCACGTTAGCAGCTGGGCCCCTGGAATTTAGAGGGGAGGGGGAATGAAAAGTCTTAGAAACCTTTGGAAGAGAAGGACAAACCCCTTCCTGCTCATCTTCCTCTGGAAAACCCTTGGGGTAAAAGTGAAGACCACAGCTGGAGCAATGAAGTTGGCAGTGATCAGAATTTACCAGACTTCAAGCCCCATAGCCATGATTTTCTGCCATCCACATGCTGCCAATAATTTGCTTTATGTTTTCTTTAAATAGGCTCACATCTTTATTTAAATACATGTATTTTTTTAAATTTATTTATTTATTTATTTTTGGCTGCATTGGGTCTTTTTTGTGTGTGAAATAATTTAGTTTAATTTTTTTTAATATCTTTATTGGAGTATAATTGCTTTACAATGGTGTGTTCGTTTCTGCTTTATAACAAAGTGAATCAGTTATACATATACATATGTTCCCATATCTCTTCCCTCTTGCGTCTCCCTCCCTCCCTATCCCACCCCTCTAGGGGGTCACAAAGCACCGAGCTGATCTCCCTGTGCTATGCGGCTGCTTCCCACTAGCTATCTATTCTACGTTTGGTAG
>NC_041217.1:135843866-135851958 GCF_002837175.3 Physeter macrocephalus
CCATCCACCTCACTACAAATAACTCAATTTTGTTTCCTTTTATGGCTGAGTAATATTCCATTGTATATATGTGCCACGTCTTCTTTATCCATTCATCTGTCGATGGATACTTAGGTTGCTTCCTGTCCTGGCTATTATAAATAGAGCTGCAATGAACATTTTGGTACATGACTCTTTTTGAATTATGGTTTTCTCAGGGTATATGCCCAGTAGTGGGATTGCTGGGTCGTATGGTAGTTCTATTAGAAGTTTGTTTTTTGTTTTATTTTATTTTATTTTATTTTATTTATTTATTTTTGGCTGTGTTGGGTCTTTGTTGCTGCACGCGGGCTTTCTTTAGTTGCAGGGAGCGGGGGCTACTCTTCGTTGTGGTGCACGGGCTTCTCATTGCAGTGGCTTCTCTCATTGTGGAGCATGGGCTCTAGGCGCGCGGGCTTCAGTAGTTGCAGCACGTGGGCTCAGTAGTTGTGGCTCACGGGCTCCAGAGCACAGGCTCAGCAGTTGTGGCGCACGAGCTTAGTTGCTCTGCGTCATGTGGGATCTTCCCTGGCCAGGGATCGAACCCCTGTCTCCCGCATTGGCGGGCGGATTCTCAACCACGGCGCCACCGGGGAAGCCCTCTATTTGTGGTTTTTGAAGGAACCTCCATACTGTTCTCCATAGTGGCTGTATCAATTTACATTCCCACCAGCAGTGCAAGAGTGTTCCCTTTTCTCCACACCCTCTCCAGCATTTATTGTTTCTAGATTTTTTGATGATGGCCATTCTGACCGGTGTGAGATGATATCTCATTATAGTTTTGATTTGCATTTCTCTAATGATTAATGATGTTGAGCATTCTTTCATGTGTTTGTTGGCAATCTGTATATCTTCTTTGGAGAAATGTCTGCATTGGGTCTTCGTTGCTGTGCATGGGCTTTCTCTAGCGGCGAGCGGAGGCTACTCTTCATTGTGGTGCGCGGGCTTCTCATTGCAGTGGCTTCTCTTGTTGTGGAGTGCTGGCTCTAGGCGCTCGGGCTTCAGTAGTTGTGGCATGTGGGCTCTGTAGTTGTGGCTTGCGAGCTCTGGAGCGCAGGCTTAGTAGTTGTGGCACATGGGTTTAATTGCTCTGCGGCATGTGGGATCTTCCCGGACCAGGGCTCGAACCCATGTCCCATGCATTGGCAGGCGGATTCTTAACCACTGCGCCACCAGGGAAGTCCCAATGCATGTATTTTTAACGAAATTTTATGTAGGTAACTAACTAGACGTCAGCATCACTTGCTATAAAGGCAATATAGTCACAAATAAATAAAATGAAAACAAAGCAATCTCTTGAAATTTTAGCTTGACATTTTGGCCTGCTAGCTCATTGTTAAAATGGGAAATCAGCAAGGGTCATGGGCTTGTTAAAGGCATGAACTCAGACTTTCTCCTTAATGTAGCTGGCAATATTGAAAGCAAATTCAGTAGTGAATCATCATTGTAAATCAACTATACTTCAGTTTAAAAAACGTGAATCATCATTAGTTTATGTGCTTAATATTAATTAATGCAGTATCCAAGAATTCACTAAGTTTCATGTGCCACCTAAAATCATTTTGTGTGCTAGTTGAGGACTGCATTTCACACTGTGGATGACACCTGGAGAATGGAAAAGACTTGTCCGAGGTAACCATGGTTCTGTATCCATCCTTATACCTATGCCGTTTATCAACTACTTTTATAGCTTCTCTTGCTGGAGGCAGATTGTACATGCCTGTACCTTGACTTTGGACTCTGCCTTTGTGACTTGCTTTTGCCAACAAGATGTTAGCAAATGTGCTGCCGGCAGAGGCTTCAAATTGGGCTTGTTTGCTTTCTTGCACTTTGCCATCACTGTGAGGAGGACATGCCATGGTTAGCCTGTTGATCTAAGGAGGATGGCAGACACGTTGAGCAGACCTAGTTTCTATCTGCAGAAAAGTTCAGTTTGGGACTCCAGGCTGCTTATTTCCCCTTTTGGTGCATTATGGGGACTGTGTGTGCATGTGAGTGCGAGAGAGAGAGAGAGAGAAACAGCAGACAGCAGACAGAAATTGAGAGAGAGAGAGGTAGGGGAAGAAGAGAAGAAAAAAAGAAGAGAGGAGAGGGGGAGGGCAAGGAGAGGAGGAAAGGAAAGACTGCCAGGGAAGATCCATGTCCTTAAAGGCATGGGCTCTGTCTCTTTCATCTTCTGTACTCACAGAGCTTAACAGAGGCTCCCAAGTGTTGATGACAAACAAATGCTTTGTCTTTTATCCAACAACTTTCCAAATTCAAGGAGCATTTACCCAGAACTCTGTTATACACGTGGGACTGGGCTAAATATACCCAGTGATGCAAAATAAGTCAGTTTTTGTGCCGTAGGACATCATCATGTATTTTGGTGGCAAGGCCACACTTAAATAATGTGACTAAGCACCCATTCAAAGCTGTATTGTTCTGTGCAAAGTGACAAGTGCAGCGTCCCTCTAATATGGCAGTGTCCTCTCCTGCGAGCCTTGACTGGGCGCGCTGTCAACCTGTGGTGCCATTCTTCCACACCCTATGGGGAGTTTAGGTTCTCCACAAATCTGAGACCCTCGTCTTCCTCCCTTTCCTCTTCTTCTCTCTACACACATTTCTATTCCTTTCCTTCTGGGTTCTCTCTGCTTTTGCTCCAGAGTAAGTGTAGATACCTGCATCCATTTCAATGAGTTGCCCTTCTGTCTGGCTGTCTTGAAACCCAGGAATCGTCCTTCACATCCCCCCTCCATGATCAAGTCCTGGGGAGTCTGTCTGCAATTTACAGGTTGAGTCCATTCTGCTCCATCTCCTCCCTCACCACCATGGGCCCCTGTCATGTCTCACCTACCTAGTTTCTTAGCATCACCTTCGACCAGCCTATTCCCCAAAGAGTAGTAGGAATAATCTTGTAAAATGCTAATCTGACCATTTACCTCCCCTGCTAAAAGGCATCTCAGGTGCAGCCAATTACAATTTGGAAAAAAAAAAAAGACTTGTACTGTGGCTTATAATATTCCGCATGATATGGACACTGCATAGGTCCATTTTTCAGGTGAAACCAAGGAGATTCCACAGTCAGTAAGTGGCAACATCTTTTGACTTCAAGGCTATCGTTCTTCATGCCAACTGATCATAACCACAATCATAATTACCTTTTATTGAGTGCATACGATAATATACACATAATTAAGTTCTTTAAACACATTAAATTCCTTAATCCTCACAGCCAAATCTATGAATCAGCGCTATTATTCTCCTGGTTTTACAGGTGAGGAAACTAAGACACAGAATGTTTAAGCAATTTTTCCAAGGCCACACAGCTTGAGAATGACAAAGCCCAGGCAGTGTAACTTCCTTACCCCTACTGGGCCCTGCAATGAGCATAGAATTGACAAAACAGGAAGGAATATGTTCTAACTGCCACCTGCTTCTCCATCACTATCATTTTTCTGGCTAGATATCAGGCTATCCAAATCTTTGTCTAGTTTCTTAAGTTGGCATTGCTTCTTCCCCCTCAAGAGATAGCTAAGTATAAACAGCAACGTCAACAAATATTAGGAATCAACTGTTTAAAATTGGTAATGTCTCTGAAGGCCTGAGATGGTCTTCTTCCAAAGACGTAATTACAGGAACCCAGTAAGGATGGGAGGCACTTGGCAGAAAATAGAGGATGAGCAATCCTAACGGAAATGTCAAAAGGATAATGTGTTCTGCAAATGTTTATTGCAAACAGACAAAAGTAGGTTCAATTACTCATCACAGCCTACACATTTCTCTTTGTTGGCTGGAAAACACTCAGGTGTTTTGTTTTTCAGAAAAAAAAATTATTTTCCGGGATGGCATGGAGGTATTTTTGGCTTTGAAATTTTGATTGTGAATTTCTATGGCCTATTAAAAAATGCCGATGCAGCCTTAAAACATGAAAAAAGATGACAGATGCCAATGAACATGATGAGTCCCCTGGACTCCATATATCATCTGTCCTTTGCCTCCTCTTTCCTCCAACCCTGAGCTTTCTGAACGCCTCATCTCTGATTCTGGGCACTTTGAAACCAGAATCTGTATTCGGCATATGTGGCTGCACGATTAAATAAAAATAATCATCATCTTTCTCTGCTCTTGCCTCTGTAGGAGAGATTTTTTAACTCCACCTCTGCTGCCACAACCCCTAGTCAGGCCCTTTGGAGAAAACCGGATTTTAAATCTTAATGATAGTGAGACTTTGTGCAAGTTTCTTATCCTCATTGAGACTCAGAATGAGACTCAGTCTCTTCTGGTATCCAGTGAGAATGATGACACCTGCATCACAGGGCAGCTGTTGTGATGTTTAAGTGACATGTATTTTAAGTGCCTATAATTCTTTATTTTTTTTAAATTTTTTTTTGTGTGTGTGGTACGCGGGCCTCTCACTGTCGTGGCCTCTCCCACTGCGGAGCACAGACTCCGGACGCGCAGGCCCAGCGGCCATGGCTCACGGGCCCAGCCGCTCCGCGGCATGCGGGATCCTCCCGGACTGGGGCACAAACCCGTGTCCCCTGCCTCGGCAGGCGGACTCTCAACCAATGCGCCACCAGGGAAGCCCTATTTTTTTTTTAAATACATTTCTTTGTTTTTTGGCTGCGTTGGGTTTTCATTGCTGGGCGTGGGCTTTCTCTAGTTGCAGCGAGCCAGGGCTGCTCTTCATTGCGATGTGCGGGCTTTTCATTGTGGTGGCTTCTCTTGTTGCGGAGCGTGGGCTCTAGGCAGGCGGGCTTCAGTAGTTGCGGTGCACAGGCTTAGTTGCTCTACAGCATGTGGGATCTTCCCGGACCAGGGCTCGAACCCATGTCCCCTGCATTGGCAGGCGGATTCTTAACCACTGCGCCACCACGGAAGTCCTAGTGCCTAGTAATTCTTAACTATGATGGCTTGAGCCCTTATTGTATGCTGGCACTTTACGTCTATTATTTCATTGAATTTAACCCTATAAAGGAAGAATCATTATCTCCACTGTACAGATAAAGAAGCTGAGGCTCAGAGTCATGCAATAACTTGCCTGTTATGGGTTGAATTATATCCCCCCCACCTAAAGGTATGTTGAAGTCCTAACACCCAGTACCTCAGAATATGACCTTATTTGGAAGTAGGGTCTTTACAAAGGTAATCAAATACAAGTGAGGTCATTAGAGTGAGCCCTAATCTAATTTGACTGGCATCCGTATAAAAAGGAGAAATCATGGTATGGACACAGACATGCACAGAGGAAAGACAGTGTGAAGGCAGAGAGGGGGAAGACAGCCATGTGACTGGAATGATGAGTCTACAAGCCAAGGAATGCTGTAGATTGCTGGCAAATGCCAGAAGCTGGAAGAGGCAAGGAGGTATTCTCCCCTATAGAGCCATCAGACAGAGCATGGCCCTGCTGATGCCTTGATTTCGGATTTCTAACTTCCAGAACTGTGAGAAAATAGCTTTCTGTTGTTTATGCTACTGAGTTTGGGGGACTTTGTTATAGCAGCCCTAGGAAACTAATACATTCCTTAAGGTCACATTGTTAATACGTACCAATATACCAATACCAGGATTCAGTTCCTGGTCTGTCTGACTTAAACACTGGGCGGTTAACCACTGCTCTACTGTTGCTACTCAATGTATGGGCCCTGGACCAGCAGCACTGACCTCACTGTGGAGCTTTTTAGAAATGGAAAATCTCAGGCCCCACCCCAGATCTACTGACTCAGAATCTGCATTTTAATAAGCTCTTCAGAGAATTCTTACGCACCTCAAAATTTGAGACTAGCTTCTGTACCGAACAACCAGTATTCATTCCCTTCTCTTTTTTCCTGAGCTCCTCTTTTGTGTGCTCTTGCACCAGGCTCCTAGTAGGTCTTTCCATTTCTAGGATGTTCTCCTTCCAGACCATTTTCCACTCCACTCAATCCTTCCTTAATCTCCCGAGACTAACTTGTCCCTTATACATGGTAGGAAAACTGGGTACAGTAAAAAGATAGGCTTCGGACCCTACTGAACTTATACAAAATCCTGCTTTACCATCCATCCCATTGGCGTATGGAGAGCAAGTCACTTGTCCCTTCTGGGCTTCTACTTTCTCATCTATTCCTGGTGCCTTTACTCTACTGGAAGCCATTATCATCATCCTTGGCGTGGACTACTGAAGTGGCCTCATAAGTGGACTTCCCACCTCCCAATCTCCGTCTGTTCCCCTCATTGTTTCCTTGATGAGCTCTCCAAAAGCAAATCTGATCATGTCATCTTCCTGAATAAAAACCCCCATGACGTCCCTGCCCTTAGATAAAGTCTGAATTCCTGAACATGGCTCACTCATGTTCCTTGCCTGATCTGCCCTCACCTATTTCTCCTGCCTCATCTCTCTTACCACTCCCCATGTCCACTTTCTTATTTATTCTGTAGGTATGTTAACCTTCCTTTACTTTCTCAAGTTAGCAATTACCTCTTTCAGGGTCCTTTTCTGCATCACCCCTCCTTCCCCTAAACTCCTATGTCTTAAGTGTGCCTCCTCTCTGTTTTTCTTTATCGTACTATTAATCAAGCTTTTTATTTGTTGCTTGATAAAAGTTGATTTGTGTATATTCCTCACTAGACTACATGAGCATGGGGGCAAAGACCATGACTGTCTTTGTGATCTTTTGTATCCCAGCACTTTAGCCCAGTGTTGGTACATAGTAAGTTCTCAACCCCTAGTTGCTGAATAGATAAAAGAAGTTGGGAGATGACCCAGTTTTCAGGCCAGCATTGTGCCTTCTGTTTAAGAAACATTTATTTCGGAAACCCCACTGCTGTTTTACAGATTAGGTGCTGGGAGTAGAGAAAGTACAGGAACAACCAGTCTATCCTTTCTGAAGTTTCTTTTTCTTTCCCACATGATGAAGGCTCCTAGATCCCACCTCACTGAACAAAGCTCAAGTATTTACTACTAATCGCTTTAAGTAAGGCCTGTGTGATCTAATTGCTAATCAGATGCTTGCATTTAAGAAAGAAAAATGGCGAATTAACAGAATCCAGTACTGCCAGTATTAGGGATCAGAGCCCTGTATGTGGCAACATGGTGACGGAAGACACACGGTGAAGTTTGGAAAGTCTTTGGGGCTTAAATAGCTTTTTCACTTTGAGAGAAGTTGAAACAACACACCCAAAACTACCAGGGAGGAGACATTCTGACAGAGGATGAGTCCATGGGTCCCGGGAACCTATTCCTTCTGTGTATTGTCAGCATTCAGAAATGCTCAAAGTTTAAAATGTAATTGTTAGCAACCCAAAATGAAGGCTCATGAGCCACTTGTGAAACTGGCACTAGAATAACCAAGGTGGTTAAAGTTTGAAAAAATAGGAAATTTTAGTCACATGGGATGGGCCAGGTTTGGCCTCGCATATGCTATGTGCTCAGTAGATTCTTGTTGAAGGAATTTCTCATGCGAGAAATTTACAGAAGAAAAAAATAGATATTTACATAACCTTTATTAAAAAGCATAAAAGAAAAACCTGAATAAATGGAGACTATAATACCCTATTCATGAACAGGAAAACTCAATGTCATAAAGATGCCACTTCTCCCCAGTTAATCTATAGATTCAAAGCTCTTCCAATCAAAACCCTAACAGGGTTTTTCAGGGAAAATGACAAGCTGAACCTAAAATTCATGTGGAAGAGTAAAGGGCCAAGAGTAGCCAAGTGTTTTTGAAAAAGGAGGAGATGGAAAAGAAAGAGAACTGATTTGCTTTCATAGATAGCAAGATTCACTCTGAAGCCTTATGCCATTTTGAGAATGGTTTTGTTTGTTTGTTTGTTTTGCAAGCTGGTCATTCAGGGAACTGGTTTTTGGCAAACTTGCCCAGAGTCATTGTATACTGAGGGATTAATTTGAATGAAAGTGAAGACATGCAGTGTAAATTTGTTGTCTTGGAGCTCTGCTCTGACGGCTGTAAGCTGCAGCTCAGGGCAGGGGAAAGAGCAGGGGTCAGATGCACCAGGCTGAACCCCGGCTCTGCCTTCATGAGCTGTGAGACCTTGGGTCAGTTGCTGAACTTCTCTGAGTCACAATTTCTTTTTTTTTTTTTTTTTTTTTTTT
>NC_041217.1:135852027-135868640 GCF_002837175.3 Physeter macrocephalus
GGCCTCCCTCTGCTGTGGCCTCTCCCGTTGCAGAGGACAGGCTCCGGACGCGCAGGCTCAGCGGCCATGGCTCACGGGCCCAGCCGCTCCGCTCCGCGGCATGTGGGATCCTCCCAGACCGGGGCGCGAACCCGGTTCCCCTGCATCGGCAGGCGGACGCGCAACCACTGCGCCACCAGGGAAGCCCCTGAGTCACAATTTCTTAATTTGTCAAATTCAATTAATAAAAGCCAAACTTGAAAAAAAAACATCACTGTTGGGCTGTATTCAGCTGCTTTTAGAATCTGTTTATTCAAGTTAAAAATTGCTTTCCGTAAAGTAGGGGTTGCAGTCTCAAATGTCTGCAGGGGCCAGGCAGATAATGCCCACGTGTATAGCAGCTGCTGTAGAGAAGACGACGGGGAGGGAAGATTATGGCAAAATGTGAGTGAGCATAAAACAGGGCTGCAACCAAGCCAGCCCACACACCCCCAGCCTGCAACTTCAGTTCTAGAGCGAAGAACCTGGCTCTGGGGATGAAGAGGGGCAGAGAGGAGATCAATTTCTGCCTCAGACAATGGTGTGACCCAGGCACGTTAATTCACTCTCTGAGACTCATTTTCCCAGGTTTAAAATGGGAAGATTGGACTCTCTAAGGGTGATTGTAGCTCTTAGATGCTAAAATGCTTGTCCATGACGCTAATGTGTTGAGGCACTTGCCAGCCTCACTCCTTGAATTGGAAGTGAAAGAATCTCACTTCTAGGATTGGAAGACCAAGGTTCACAGCCCAGCTCTGCCACTTACTAAATGCCACTTGAGAAGGTCCCAGAAGCTCATTGCACTTCAGTTTCTATTACCAAATATATGAAGGAAGAGTAATTATATCCTCCAAACACAGTTAGGGTGACAACTCTGGCTCTGAAAGTGTTTTGTAAACAGAGCAATGATGGGAAGGGAGGTGGAGAACTGGTCTACCACGTCCCAGCTAGCCAATACTTATGTTATTTGAAAATCCAGCTTTCCTGGGATGGAGGCCCTGCTAGTGTCATTTTACAGAGGAGAAAACTGAGATTTCACATAGTGAACCCAGGTATTGAAATCTTCTCCTCCTGGTTCCAAGGCCCATGTACTTATTTCTCTGCCTGCCGCTTCCTCAGATGGAGCAGCCATGTCCAGTGCTGGGAGCCTAGCTGTTGTCACCAGGTCGGAGGCCATGGGCAGTGTGATAAGAGGAAGTTAAGACCAGCAGTCACATTTCCAACCAGCAGTCAGGCAGGTCTTAGATTCCTAAATGAGGTAATCAGCCATGTTTGTACAGAACAAGATTGAGGGCTCTCTCTATGCCCTCTGTTTTAAATGTCAGGTTTCAGGTGGGTAGCCTGAGACCTACAGTTCTTGGACACGGGCAGGAGAAGGCCAGGGACCCCAGGTGAACTCTCTCCTGACTCAGGCAGGGCACAGCTGCTGAAAGGGATCACCTCTCATTCTCTTTATGAAATCAACATGCTGCTATGGCCCGGGGGAACACAGGTCAGCAACTTCATGAATTACCCTTTTGCTTGTAATCCAGTTGCAGTGGTGAAATATTATGTTGCCTAGGGCAGGGCTATTCCTGGCTTTTAGTTGTTTAAATTATACAGTTTCCTTTTTGGAAGGTGGGAAGATTTACTGAATGCCTACCAAGTGTCAGGCATGGTGCCACTCACTTTGCATGGATGATTTTATTTAACCCTTGCGAGAACAGTACGCATTAGATTCTGTCGCTTCAGTTTTATCAGATGTTAAAGGAGAGGCTCGGCTAGGATAAAGAAATGCACCAGAGTCCACAGATTTAGTGAGTGCTGGAGCCGAGCATCACAATCGCTGGCTTTCTGCCCCCAGAGTCTTCCACAGCACCAGCCTGTCCATCGGTGTCACACGGATGACAAATATGCCTGTGAAAACCAAATAGAGTTTCATTTATTAATGGTCTGCAATGGAAGAAGACTGCCTGCCCAGCCGATAGAAAACTCATTTGTTTTGTAAACAGAGAATAATTCATCCATTTGCTAATGTTCTCTCCCTGCTAAACTTGTGCCAGTTCTGCCTTTAATCTGTTACAGAGCTTAAAAGCAAGGATGTCCCCACACCCCATGCCTCTGAGTATCCTACTTGGGACATGCAGGAATGGTTCTTCCTTTGTCTCAACATCGAAGGACAGTTTATGTCTTGACAGGTGTATATACCTGTCAGCATATGTATCTGTTGAAAAATATAAATAAGTACAGAACATCAAACCCCTCGGGTTACCCAGTTGTCCCATTTTCCAAGACAATGAAAGAGAGGATAACTTAAAATGAATAAAAATATACTCACCATTTGGAAGTCTGAAATTGACAGTGTTTACCAGAAATTATATGAGCGGAGAACTCAGCCTTCTATTTGATTGTGGGTTTGAATTGGCGCCTGGGTGCTGAGATTCTTCCTTTGTGAGAGATTGCTGTTGCTGGGGGAATTGGCAGTGTGACCAGGCCGAGGGAAGGGATAAAATGATTAGGTCCAAGGCTTCACTGCGAAGCTTCTTCCTCTGAGATTTAGAAACCATCTCTCTTTCAGCCTCTTAATGTTTCCTGAACACCGTGAATTTCTCCAGGGGGCTTTATGGCCAGAACTGATCACATTCAATTCTCCAGGGAGGAAATAGGCAGGTTTGTCTTATGTATTTATTTATTAAGTAAAGAACACGAAATGGAGAGGAAAGTCCTCTTATCTTGATTGTAGTGTTTGAGGACAGCAAGAAAACCGGCAAGTGACTGGCCCTCAGCCTGGATCCAACTGCCCCTACCCCACCCTTCTTGTTCCTCTTAATCTTTTTTCCATCCATGCTTTCCTCCCTTCCTCTTTTCTCTTTCTTCCTCACCCTAATCTTTTGCAGCAGAGTTTAAGCCTCTAATATGGTCAACCTCTACTGGTTAAAAGGCAACAATTCTCACTCAAAGTGCTGCAAGGAAAAGCAATGTGTCATAAGGACTAGAACCAGAGAGCAATCAGGGCTGAGGGTGCATGGTTGAGAACAGGCACCTCCTCCATCTACCACTCAGGACCCCTCTGTTCTCCCCTTCCAGACACACTGATGTCTCAGTACCTGCTGCTGCCTTGAACTTGGACTTACTGCAGCCCCTCAAGCGTGTGACTCTTCTTCACGGCCCTTGCTCTTCCTCACTTTTCTCTCTACTTCTTCTCTCTCTTGGCTCCTGCTTCTAACAGGAGCCAAAAATCATGCCCTACATAGTTCCTAGTTCAGAATCCCAAAAAGGAATCTGATTGCCTATATTAGGATTCTCTAGAGAAGCAGAACCAATAGGATGGGTAGGTATATGGAGAGATAGATGAGATAGACAGATAGACAGGCAGACAGACAGACACACACACACACATGGAAATTTACAATAAGGAATTGACTCACATGATCATGGATGCTAAGTCTCAAGATCTGCATTTGGCAAGCTGGAGATCTGAGAGGAGCTGATGTTTTAGTTTGAGTCTAAAAGCAGGAAAAAAAATCAATGTCCCAGATCTAGGCAGTCAGACAGAAGGAATTCCCTCTTTCTCAGTCTTTTTGTTCTATTCAGGCTTTCAACTGATTGGATGAGGCCCACCCGCATTAGGAGAGCAATCTGCTTTACTCAAGTTGATACATAAATTAACCATCACATTGCCCCAGGTCTCTGGGGCTCTCTCTGCTTCCTCCCTCTCACCCCTCCCACTTGGCTCCTCCCAGGCATTGGTCTGGTCTGCCTTTGGATTGGCTACCATAAGACCGTATGTTCACCTCTATCCAGTCACCTGAGGCTGAGCAGTAAGCTCAGGGGACACATCAATCAGCCACCTATGGTTGTCCCTTAAGCAGCAGCTTGAGGGGGGCAGTTTCCTTTAGGAGGACCTGGGGTGGGACTATTGCGATGATAAATTGTTAAGAGCAACCCTACAGTCCAAAAAACAGTAAATGAGAGGCGTTTGTGCGGCTAGAGCTAGCAAGTCCATCAGATATTTTTTTGAGTTGCAGGGTCGTGCTAGGCACTGTGGCTGCAAAGGTGAAAGGACACGACCTTCGCATCCAAGACTCACAGGGAGTAGGAGAGGCAAATTGAGGAGCCCTGTGGCTCAGCAAACATAGAACATTAGGTTACAAGACATCTTGGAGAACTAGTCCAACTCCCTCTGTTTCCCAGGTCAAGAAATGGAAGCCAGAATGGTTAACAGACTTGCCTAGGGTCACACAGACAGTTTCAGGTAGAGATTTTATTTCAGTTACCATGTGTTAAATATATATAATCTGTTGGAGATTGGGAGACCCTTTCATGTTATTATTTCATTTAACGCTTATCACAGTGGTGTGAGGTAGGCTTTATCCAGAGGAGAGACTTGAATTTCAGAAAGGTGCATTAACTCACTCAAAGGTAGGTCACATAGGTAGATAGGAGAGACACGAAAGAAGGTCGCCTGTGATGTCAGAGTTGCAAACAAAGGCAGCGCTAGAAATTTTAAGTGTGGCGTTGAAATATCTTCAAAATATCATCCAGTGCTCACCAGTGTGATTCTTTCCTGCTCCTTGGGCGAGCAGGTGTTGAGTAAATAGAAAAAGAGCAGCAGGGGGGACATTTTTGAGAGACTGGCTAAGAAAGGAATGCAATAGAAACTCAAAAAGGTAGATGGGGTAGACGTCTCAAGATGATCAATACTGATGACGTTTTCATTGAGGACTTTTGAAAATCCCGGGAAGAGATCCGTTTTATGCAAGGGTAGGATGGCTTAGCAACAAAGAGGAGAGGAAGAGAATCAGGCAGGGCAGTGAGACGAGGCCTGCTCAGTGCACTAATGACACATCTGTCCTGATTTTCCTTAACCTGAAAGACCTCTGCTGACCAAAGAGCTATTTGAAAGGTCATGCATATTGATTTTTTTCCCCCTGGCTGGGTTTACAATCTTTTCTGAAATAAGAGCATTTAGACCAAAATGAGGACTGAGCTACTAGCTTCTGCAAAATAGGAAGGCTCTACTGGTCAGTTCAGCAGAACAGAGAGGCAGGGTGACATCTCTGGTTGTGGTGCTTCAAGTTCTCGTGTTGGTTTTGGATTTCTTCATCTCCCGCCTCCCCATAGATAATAACTCCCTCCCCTCCCTTCCACTCCATCCCACGATGATGGTGTTTTAATCCTGTATACTTCTGATTCCAAAGAGGAATATTCAGTCTATTACAAGACCAATGGCTTCTGCAACATCAGCCTGAGTTCCTCCTGCAAATGATCATATCACAAGAGCTCACAGTGTATTCTTACCCTGCTTTGTTGAAAGCCATTTCCCCAAAATGCATTTTACGTGGGCAATGAGTCTCTATTCATGCACAATTTCACATGAAAAGATTTGCCCTTTTCATCGTACTCATGGCTTGAATAAGCCAGCCTGCGTGAAAATATTTCCATTCATTAGCATGCCAAATGATGTCACTGGCCTGGAACTTCACGGATGGATACGGCCATGGACTCACAGCATCCTGGCACTCCAAGAATTCTCAGAGGAAGCCATCTAGTCCAGGCTTCTACACAATGGTCCTTTAAATGCAGCTGAAACATCTCCTTAGGTGGTGAGGGCTCATTTTTCTGGGAAGCTGCCCTGGCCATTCTAGTTATTTGAAATATCTTCCTTGTCTCCAACTTTAATCTGAATTTCGGTTAACTTGTGCCCGTTGGTTCAGATCGAACCTCCAGCAATACTGAGAGGAAGTTTAATCACAGTACAACCTGGTACCCCATTAAATAGCCATAATAGTGAGAATGCAAGTCACACATCAGGACTGTTCTCGGTGTTTCACATATGTTTATTTCCTTAACATTCACAAAAACTCTATAAAGCACGTAATAATAAAGCACTCTCATTTTAAGGATGCGGAAACTTGAGGCCCAGTGGTCTCATGGCTCATGAGTGGGAGAGGCAGGAAGGCAGCCCAGGCTGTCTGGCCTCAGAGCCCACGTGCCTAGGGACGACATCCTCCTGCCTCTCCCTGGTGGAGGACCTGCACCAAGGTTTAGTGCGCAGGACCAAGTGCTTTGTTGTCATCCAGAGTCAGATTACGTCCTGACTCTGCCACTTCCTCTTAGAGCAAACTTGGCCAACCTACTTCATTTTCCTGACCTTTAAATAAGGGGTATGCCACGTCTCAGATGTCTTGGGAGTCAAATCTCTGTAAATCATACAGCAGTACCTGACAAGTAGTAGTAGACATGCAGTGGGTTTTTGTTGAATAAATGGCATTTATCTGGAATATTACTCAGTCATAAAAAAGAATGAAATGATGCCAATTGCAGCGACATAGATGGACCTAGAGATTATCATACTAATTGAAGTAAGTCAGACAGAGAAAGACAAATATCATATGATGTCGCTTATATATGGAATCTAAAAAAATGATACAAATGAAATTATTTACAAAACAGAAATAGACTCACAGACACAGAAAACACACTTATGGTTACCAAAGGGGAAGCGGGGTGGATAAGTTAGGAATTTGGTTTTAACAGATACACACTACTATATATAAAATAGATAACCAAAATGGGCCTACCATATGGCACAGGGAACTATATTCAATATCTTGTAAAAACCTATAATGGAAAAGAATATCAAAAAGAATATAAGAATATATATATATATATTATATGTATGTACAAATGAATCATTTTGCTGTACACCAAAGTCTAACACAACATTGTAAAACAGCTATACTTCAATTACATATACATTTGAGTATTCATACTCATTTAATTAAACTTTCAGCAGACATTGGTGAGTACCTTCCCCTGTGGTAGGCACTGTGCTAGGTGGAAAGGACATATAGATAAGCCGCTTCCTTGGGAGTAAAGCACCAAAGCTGCGTTTTACTGAGTAGATACTCTTCCTTCCAAACTTTCCCCCAGGTCCACTTTTGTAAGCATTCCCTACAACAATTCTGAGAATTGGATGTTACTATCCCCAACGTGCAAATTACTATACTGCGAGTAAGCCAGCCCAAGGTCATTGCCAATTAGTAAATGGCAACATTTATTCTCAGATTTCTGACCTGAGAGTCCACGTTGCTAGAGCAGACACTGGATATTTGAAAAGAAGAGAGATTAATGCTCTTTAGAGATGTACAGTGTTCTGTTCAAAGCAAAACTTTCCAACCTTTGCTTTTGTCCTTGAAACTGAGAAATGAAATTGTCAGTGGAACTAATAGTCTTTGGATGGCAGGCCTGCCTACCATTTAGTTTTCCTTCCCACTGGGCAGGAACCGTGTCATCGCCGTGGTTTGGTCTGTGCTGAGGGCGAGGAAGCTCAGATGCTCAGATGGAGGGTGCCCTCAGGGCACGCCTTGCACCTACCAGTGATGAATTGTCATGGGGAGAGGTCTGTGCGCACCTAATTGGCTCTTCTTCATTCAGAGGACACCCCCTACCCCACGCAGGGAGTCCAGGGAGCAAGATGCTGAGGGACATAGGACAGAGAATCCAGACTCCCGATGTTACAGTTTCCTTCAGCTTCCTTTGTGACTTTAGCCAGAATGACCTTTCTGATCCTTAAATCTCATGTATTAAAAATGGTGCCAGTTCTGAGATCACCAGTTTGTTTAGGGGGCTAAATGAGCAGAATATGCTGGATAGCAAACTAATTGTTGAAGATTTTCAAATGGTCTCTCCTGATCCTCAAGGCAGTCCTGTAATATACAAAGGAAAATTCCTAAAACTTCCATTTTACTGAGGAGACTCGGAGAGGTTGCAGAACACTCTACTAAGTGGCTCTCATCAGAGGTATTTTTAGACTAAAGAGTACACATGAGCCTTGACAGACTATCCACCAATTATCACACTAGCGATCTGACAGCAGTCTTCCAAAGCTGCCCGGTGGTTTTGCCTATTCTTTGAGTCAGGCACGGCTCAGCCTGACACCTGCAGGTCCTGCTCAAACACTCTCTGCAGGGATGACACCTGGACAGTATGCAGCGGCCGCCACCAGAGGACGTCCGTCAAGGTACCCTTTCTTAATAATACCCGAAGAGGCTCTCTTAATTCAGGACAGCACAGGAACAGCTAAAGGAGTAGTTGTGAACAAATGCGGCCACAACACGGAGTGAATTTTGTATGTGTCACCCATAACTGATTGTGTACACCCACAAGGGCCCTCACATCCTCATGAACCCAGGGGCACACACTCCAGGGCATAGCTGTGGCATGCTCTGGGGAGTCCCTCTCCGCTTGGCCTATCTGCCTGACCCTGACGCTCCCCTCTCTCACACACCTTCTTACTGTGGCTGTCTTTGCACAAGTACCATCCTGGGTCGCCTCGGCTTCCTATCCCGCCCTCCTAGCCTAAACCCTACCACTTCTCAGATGTCAGCATCCATAGCATTCCTCAGGGAGGCCTTCCGGGCCCTCCCACCTCCAGATTCGGTTGTTGCCCCCATACTCCCAGAGAGCCCATCCTTCTCCTTTTGTGATGTGTGACGGATCACATGGGTCAACATTGTCATTGTCTGTGCTGGAGGAGGAGTAACTGACCTGGGGGAGGGCACAAGAGCTTCTCAAGTACATAGGCCTATATTGATATTTTTCACAGAATCAGGTCCTGTGCTCAGGGCAGTCCCGCAGGCCACCAGCCCCAGGGCCACATCAGACATGGACCGTCCTTATCATGTCATTACCACACGGAGGATTCCAGCTGTGTGGTCCTCTCCCACTATATCTTGCTGTCGCCAGCCGAGGTTAGGGTGACTTGTCTGCTTTTTCACTATGCCCTATCCTGTCGATCCCACATGCTGACAGAAAACTATTTTCCCTGGATTCACTGTTAATCTTGTTTCTAAACTACCATGCTGTCTATTTTTATTTTACATCCCACCACCTACTTCTCCCTGGACCGTGGTTTCCCCATCTGTACAATAAGAAAGTTGGAGAAAATAAATCTCTGAGGTCCTTCCAAGGCTAATGTTCTGAATCTGTGAAATGTCCCCTTAGGGGGTTGAAGAGCCCCACGAAATTTCCCCCTATGTTAAGTGGTTATCATCTCAGGGCTGTATAAGCCGCTTAAATGAACACTGTTTACTCTACACCAAAGATTCCATTGCGCTACTTATTTTTTCCCCTTCCAACCTGCTCCAGGTGGTTGAACCTCCACCCCTGTGGGCCTGCCAGAAGATTACTTCTCCTTGAGAGATCCGATACACATCACTTGATGAAAGCCGTACGTGGGGAAAGTTAACAGTGATTAGAATCTATTTGCCTTCACTTCATCTTATTACAGGTTATACTTGTATATTAACTTCATAATTCTCTGATTACCAAGGAGTTCAACTGAGGTCCTGGGTCTCTTCCGTCCTAATTAGCCTTGTCCAGCTGAGCTTGTGCTCGACTGACCCATCAGTAGAGTATTTCTCACTCAGCAATGGAAGCAAGATGATTCATTCTGGGAATCTTGTTTCTGATGCTATAAACTATTTGCATACCATGTGGATCTGCACAGACCTAGCCTATGCCAGGGCCCAGAAGCAGTTTGTTTTCACCCCCTTTCCTCATTCATCTGAGAAATGGCTGTGCATTATTCAGTAAATGGTCCCATCCGGGGAGTTGACATCACTTCCTCATGAAGCAGAATTTAATTCAGACGTTTTGAGGCACAGCATGGCATAGTGGTTATGGACACATTCTTGGGACAAGTGGGCTATGTTTTAGGCTAGTGGTTGATTTTGGAAGAGCTACCTGAATTTTCTAAGCCTCAGCTTACTTGTCTATAAAATGGGAATAATAACAATGCCCACCTGATAGGATTGTTACGAGGTTAAAGTGAAATATATAAATTGTATAGCATATTGGAAGCATTCAACATATGTTAGTTTTCATTATTGTTAACATTAATTAGTCTCTTTCTGTGGGATAACAGAATAACAGAGAGGCAATAGAAAGAATGTTTATTTTATGAATAAGGAAATGAAGCTAGGTGAGGAGAGGTGACGTCATACCCTCCATAAACATTTATCAAGTACTTACCATGGGTCAGTCCCTCAATATTAAAAAAAAATAAATGTCCAATACCATTCTCTGCCCCTCAAACAACAAGTAGCCTTTAACTGTGCCTGTGGGACCAGGGAAGGCTTCCCAGAGGAAGTGTCCACTAAGCTGGTCTAGAGGAATCAATTTCATCCTTCAACACCCCACCTCCATCTGTCAAACCAATCTTTCACCTCCACTGTGAAGCCCTCCTTTATTCTCCCCCCCTGCCCAATATGGAACCACTTTCTTCTCTTCTCCATGTCTGTACTTTGTCTGTACTGACACACTTGCATGTAAAATGCACAAAAAAAGTGGAGACTGTTAACTTCTCTGTCAGTTTTCTGTATCACTAGCACACAGCCTGGTGTCTGGAACACAGCAAAGATAATCACAATTGCTGACATCTATGATGGGATTACTGTTTATAGACGGTCCTCTAAGTACTATATTTACATCAGTTTACTTAATCTCCTGGCAACTTTGTGAGGATGCTGAGACACTCAGCAGTTTAGAGATTTGCCCAAGATTGTGCAATACCAGGATTTGGACCCAGGCAGTCTGGCCCCAGAACCCTTGCTCCTAACCATGACGTAATAACTCTCCATAGGTATTTGCAGAACTGCACATAATGATGGTCATCAAGTTCTAGGCAATTTACACATATTACCTTATATAATTTTCACAACAATGGTCTGATGTGAGTCCTGTTCTCATCTTCATGTTATGATAGTGTAAACTGAGGCCTAGCATAGGTAGGTACCTTGCCCAAGGAAGTAAGGCTAGTAAGTGGCTGGAGTTTAAATCCAAACCTGTTGCCAGAGTCTGAAATCTAATCTACTATCCCCACATTTCCTAGAATGTGATGTGGGAATCCCCAGCAGTATGTGAGATGATTTTTATGTCTTTCATGGTTTAATAGTTATGTATGTGTTTGAATGTGTACCACGAATAATAGGACTACAATCTTAAACCCACGATTATATAGGTGTAAATGCGTAGAATGAGGCTGGTGTTTAAGAGAGTGTGTCATTTGAAAAACTGTTTAAGTGCAGTATAATACCATTAATGTTAGGAGTATGAGACTTGATGCATTGATGACTGAAGTTTGGGAAACTCTGTATTGTACTCCCCTGCCTCCACGGCCTGTGAAAAGGACAGTAAGAGAAAGAGATGTGAGAGCCTTCAGGTTGTGAAAATAGTGCAAGCACAAGGATGAAGTCAAGAAAATGTTTGTCAGTTTCACACAGGGTATTGTCTGGATTTGTCTGTCTGGAACTTTGAACTTTCTTCTACAGAAAATGAGTAGCCTTCAAAGATTTAGGACCAGAACTAGATATGACATTGTCTATTAATATTTATCTTTTACAGTCATTGTGTGTTTACTATCCACCTGGATTTATAATAGCTTGACAATATCGATGGGTAAACATGATCACAAATACGTGTTAACTGACAGCCCCTAAGCTTAGTGCTTAGGAGGCGGTTGCTATAAGACCCAGGATGCAATGATGCAAGCTTCGATGCGCATGTGCCATGCAGAGCCCGCCTCTACCATCCACGTGTGCATTTTACAAATTAGGGCATTAGCCTCCTTTTCAAAAGTGGTTTCTAACTGCCAAGAGTGGTAATCTTGCCTCTTTATCCATTTGAAATCATAAAACTAATTGAACAATTCATTGAACCTAATGGCTTTAGAAAAATCAATAATCACATCCTGTTATTGATAGAGTGGAAGCACATGGAAAAAATTACCCAATACAGAAATAAGCCAGTTAAAATAAATAATTCAACAAGCTGCCTGGCAATCTATTCAAATTTTGAACTTGAACGATTATGTGGAGTTTCTTAAGTATAAATAATGAAAGCAATGCACTCAAGTGCTGCCAGGGTGTGGGCTAAAGTTACAGACAGCAAAGATACCAATTCCTGGCATTTATCCCACTACTCCTGGCTGTGAGCAGTCAGTAAATAGGTACTTGGCTGTTTGGGGTGGGGTGTGTACAGCAACGCTGGCTCCCAATTAGTGTGGTTAGCATTTGAGGTCAGAACAGAGCTGTAATAATATGTTCCTTATACCTTCCTCAAATATACATAGTAATTTGCAAAGCACTTTCACATCTAGCTGTAAGCCAGGTAGATGTTTTGCAAATGGGAAAGCTAAGGGCTAGCACGTGACCTGACTTGTCCACAGTCACAGTGCTAATCAATACAAGAACGGAAACTCTAGCACAGGTTTTTTAACTACTTGTCTGTTGGTCAGTTTACGATGACTGCTAGCTTTGGCATCTGATTCCCTTCTAGATTCAAAAGCACCTTCACCTTCAGTACTCAAGTCTGATTTCTGTCTAAGAAACCTATAGTTAAGAAGGGAACTATCATTTGGTCAAGGTCACAGAGCTCAGGCAGGATAGAGCTAGGATTTGATCACAGTTCTCTGGACTCCTGGTCCAGGGCTCCTTTCTTATACTTCTCAGCCATTTGCGTGTCTCTTCCAGAGGCAAGGAGGTGAGGTGATCAGTGTGAACAGAATCCCTGTCTGAGGACTCTTGATGTTCCAAAGCAGAATGCAGGGCCTGGGACTGAGGGGGACTTTCAGCTGCTTCCTTGGGATGACCTGCTTCTCTTCCCCGGTGCCAGATCATCAGGGATGGAGGCAGGTGGGGACAGATGTTTGTAATTGACAGGAATCTGGCTCATGGGTCCTGATTTCATGAAGACAAAAATTGTAGCAGGACTATATGTGGGGAAAATAAAATGGAAAGACGATACTCCACTGCCTTGCTGGTCTTTCTCTATTACCTCATCTTCTCAGAATGGTCACACGACAAGCCATGTCTGAGAGCAAGAAAGAAAGACATCAAGGAGGCGGTCCAATGTGAGTTGCAGTTCAGGATGCTCAGAGAGACTTTCACTCACGCCTCTTTCTTGTTCACCATTGTATGCTATGTGAAATAGTACAAGCTCATGCTCATTAGAGCACTTGGGATATACCAGGCACTGCTCTAAGTGGCTATGAATACTAATTCATTTAGTCCTCCCAGTAACCTGTAGGTAGATACTTTTATTTTAACCAGGTAACAGATAAGAAAATTGAGACATGGACAGAGTAAATGCCCCATCCAAGGTACCATAGTGGGGGGAGCAAGGATTCAATCAAACGCAAGCCCAGTGGCTCTCGAATGTTCTAAACTGCTGTATATATTATGGTGCCGAAGAGCCTGTGCTTGCCTCTTCAGATCCGAGCTGCGCCAACGTCCACAGGGCTCTCAGTGGACTGTATCAACTGGCCTCCTGGGTTTCTGGCTTCTGGTTGGGTTTGGCCAATGGAAAGTACCAGCAGAAATCAGGTGGAAGAAGATGGGTCAGGGCAGTTAGTCTCCTTCCCTGCCAAGGCCATGGGTTCCTCTGCCTGAGGCCACAGCTCCTGTTGAGATCCCTCTCCTATAGCTACAGCTATACCTACGGCTCTTTCCTGGCTTCAGAAAATGCTCTTTCCCCTGGGAAAGGGAGGGAGGGAGGGAGAGAGGGAAAGAAGGATGGGAAGACAGGGAGAGGAGAATTAAAGGTCCTCGTCAGAGCAATTTAGAATACTGATCCACCTCACTTCACCCGGGACGCTTTCTTTTCTTCACTTGGGTCGTAAAGCTTTATCACGTTATTTCATTTTTAGCATATATAGTATCACATCCACTTTACAGTCCACAAAACTGATCCTCAAAGAGGTGAGATAATTTGTCTAAGTCTGCGTATCGATGCAGGATCAAAGCTTTGACTCAGCCAAGCAATTCTGATTTCAAACCTAGTTTCCTCTCCCAAGCTGCAATTTCTGAGCATTCGGTGTCTCCTTCCCAACAATGATCAGATATTCAGGAAGTCCAAACCCCCTTGGAGGAAGGTCTCTTTCTTCACGACGGCTTCGGTCATGATGGGGATTTGATTTTGGTCCCTTTGCTTCAACCACTGAGTTCTGCCCCCTTGTGTTTGCTCCTTGTTCTCTGGTTCCCCTGAATGCCAGTCTTAGCTTGATCTTTGAAAGGGGGGCAAACACATCTCAAATGCTGAAAAATATATTGGTGCTATGTGGTTCCTTTCTTCTCAGACTTCCAAGCTTAGCCCAGGAACCATTTTTATAAGCAGAATATAGCAATCGATGTAGGGAGACGTTAATGTACTTTTCTGATAGCCCACTTTGAAAAATGTAGGTCTTTTTTTAAAACTTAGATATTGATATTTGTACAGATGGGTGACATTTGAATGTATCACTGTGAAGTCCCCTGAGGACCTGGAAGATCCCTCTGAGAAATGTTTATTTGAGAATCAAAAGGGCCATCACTTCTCCGCATCCCATTGATTTCATTCTCCTAGAAGTACATTAATCCTGGGCCTAGACAGTGCCTTGAAAGTAGACTGGAAATACCCATTGTTAAGAAACCACATTTTTTTTTCTGATATGAGGAAAATTTTTGATTATGTCTGTGAATATTTAACACTCTAAACAAACTGGCCAAGAAAATGAACCATATAAGCATCTATTTGTGTGGACAAAGGTTCAAGATTGAATGGATTATTTTTGGACGAAACCAAGCTGCTGTTTCATTATCTATTGAGACTCTAAAATCAGGAATTTTCAAACTAAAAGGGAAACAACAGAACAGGAAAGAGAGCACATGTAACCCAAAGAGGTGCACTCACTCTTTTGTCTTCTCCCCTCCACAGCAGCTTCTTGCTAGAGAGGCATCTTCACTTGTTTTCTGTCCTGGGTGCTAGCATTCTGCCTAGCCTATAGTAAGTGCTTATTAAATAATAATTGAGTGATTGACTGACTGGGTAAATGAATGAATGGTTTACATAGTCCTTTCTTGTGAGATAAGCAGGGGGAGGGATTATTCTTACTCCCATTTGATAGATGCAGAAACTGAGGCCCAGATAGGTAATGGACCTTGCCCAAGGTCACACAGCAAATTAGTGACAGAGCCAGAAGTAAAATCTTGGTCTTTTAATGACAAGGCTAGTGGTCCTTCCAATTCCTTGACCTGGTCTCACTTTTTGTTTGTTTGTTTTAGCCTTCGTTTCCTACACCAAATTACACAGTGAAAATGGCATTTGGGAACTGGAGATGGAGTGGATTGGAAATGGCATTTGGGAGCTGAAAGACTGAAAACGAAGCTCTTCCAATTGAAACCATGAAATCTCCAAATGAAAGGGAAGGCATTGAATTCCCCCGATACAGAGATCAATGTAGTAGAAGAGAAGTGAATGACAGATATGAAATTAATGGCATTTAAATTTATGCAGTTAAATAGAAAACAATTCTTCTGGAATGCCTTCCTGAGGCTTTGATACGTAGTGGTAATTAAAGGAGCTCCTTTAAATCACTTATTATAATTATGGTTTAAATGATTCAGTCCTGAATGTAGCCAGCTTTTTGTTGTTTCCTGGTAGCTGGTGACATTTGGAATTGACCAGACATTTGCAATAATTTGACTACTTTTCGTATACAGAGAACTGAACTGCCTCTTGCAATTGAATTGGGAAAGTGTATCAGGTTCCCTGTGGACCCCTCACTTTTCTACCCTACCTCAGTATTATATTGTATATTATATACAACCCGGGCAAAAGGAGTCAGCAAGAGGTAAGCAAAGTTGGGACTTCAGATCAGGCACATTCTGCAACTTTCAAAGGCAAAACGTTTTAAGAAAAAGTGCAGAACTGATTACATGCTTTGGCTTTGAGATTTGATCCTGTGCAGGTCCAGGCTGATTAGCAGTGAAATTTGCAGAGATGGCTAAGACCTTGTGCTAATGGGCTTGAGGTTATAAATGCAATCCACATGCCAGCCATTTTCCTCACCCTATTAGCTCTCTCTTATCTTTGCTTAAGGCTTTGTGGCTTATAGGCAAAGAAACTGAGGCTCAGAGAGGTTGCGAGGTTTGCCTAAGGCCATACAGCTCTTAATGAGTTGGGAAAAAGGAGGAGATACTTTTGGCTCTGCTTTCAATGCTTTCTCCAGCCTGCCCCAAGGGCTGCTCTTATGATGTTCAGTGTTTCTCAAGCAACACCACAGTTTGATACATGTAAAAGCGCACCCACATTTGAATGGCTTGGTTCAGAGCAGTGAGGTGACTGATCCACCCAAGGCCACACCAAGAGAGGCAAGGATGGGACTTTGATCCTGTTTCCTGGATCCCAGTTCAGGATTCTTTTCATTAAAGCACAGCTTTTTGGTTTAGAGGTCATGTAGGTGATGTGTCCTGGGTCATCAGGGGGCTGGGGGAAGGTCACGGCTGGGTGAGTAGGAAGTCATTCCCTTCAGATGTGGGGCTAAGTCTCAAGAAAATGCTCATGTTTAATGAATTCCTAAGATAATTTCTGAGGCCCTTCCTTTCCCTCCCCTTCTCTCCCCTCCCCTCCCCTTCCCTCCCCTTCCCTCCTCTTCCCTCCCCTTCCCTCCTCTTCCCTCACCTCCCCCTCTCTTCCCCTCCCCCCTCTTCCCCTCCCCTCCCCTCCCTTCCCCTCCCTTCCCTTCCCTTCCCTTCCCTTCCCTCCCTCCCTTCCCTTCCCTTCCCTTCCCTCCC
>NC_041217.1:135868656-135890796 GCF_002837175.3 Physeter macrocephalus
CCCTTCCCTCCCCTCCCCTCCCCTCCCCTTCCCTTCCCTTACCGAGCTTCATCTTCCCAAACAAGCCACTTCGAACTCAGAGTATGGTTTCTCTCCCACGCCAGCCCCACCATCAGCTGTCTCCCCCACTTCCTCTTCCTCACTCTCTCTGCTTTTCTTCTCCTTAGGATGTTCATCCACTTCCGGAAAAGCATGGATTTTCTCTATATTAACATCTGGCAGTCGACTGGACCTCTCTGACCCTCAGGTTCTTCGTTGTAAATGGGTATCTCTAAATTGCTAATACCTAAATTGAGGGTGGATCATTTGACTTCTTTATATTTGTGCCCCTAGGACCCAACTTGCCTCCTATACATAGTAAATAAATGACCAAGTCTTGTAAGGTCCTGATAAGGATTAGATGAGCTAAACCATGGAACTGACCTAGCATGGGTCTTAGCACCTGTGAGGTGCTTGATAACATTCTTTCATCTATGGAAAATCCACTTAGGGCTCACAGAATGCCAGGGGGGTTTAGGCACATTGGATTCAACAAATGAACTAAACAGCTACAGATTCCTGCCCTCTTGGAACATATGTTCTAGGAGGATGAGACAAACAAAATAAACATGCTAGATAAATAAAGCAGGTAGTAAATGTTATTGAAATTTTTTTTGAAGTAGAGCTGAGAAATGGGGATCAGGAGAGGGGTTACGGGGAGGAGGTTACAATTTTAAATAGGATGGACTTGGGCAGCCACATGGAAGAAGTAATATTTGAGTTTAATAGTCAATTTCCTTATCGTCATCTTTTCTGTCTCTCTCTCTCTCCCTCTCTTCTTCTTCCTCAACCCAAGATCTTCCTATGTAGTTCTTGACTCCCTGACAAGATTAGAACATACTGGAGAACCTAGGCATTTCGTCATATCATCCTGTCTTTAGAACTGGCTACATAATTTGCAGGGCCCAATGCAAAATGAAAATCAGGGCTCCGTGTTAAAAAAAATTGCAGATGTCAAGATAGCATCAGCAGAGCATTAAACAAAACGCAGGGCCCTTCTGTGCGAGTCATACATATGTGAAGTGGCTGTCTTGGACTACAGCCGTGACTACAGCCACCAAAGGTCTGTCTGATCATGACTGTAACTGCATTGACTTATACCCAGTCTCTCCTTTCTCTGGTCTATGGGCCATGCCAGACGCCCACCTCCTTTCGACCTGCGCCCCGTCCTGGACCAGGAGTTGGCCTCATTCCACATCATTGTCCAAAGTCTGACCCTGGCCTCTACTACCCTGAAACAGGCTAACCTGCCCCACAGGTACTGATGGATTTTTAAGGTCAGCCACTGTCCTTAGGAATCAGTAAACCTTCCTGCACAGGGAGTTTATATTCTCCAGATTTAATGGCGAGGGAACAGAAGTAGGTGGAAGATTTAAGGATTTGTTTCCTTCTGATGATCAAGAGTGCTCTCTGCAGTGAGTGGTGCCAATGACCTGGTAAATCGTAGCCTTAGTCTCAATGCTGATGAGCCGCCGACCTGCTCTGACTGCTGCCTCGTCCTGACACTGAGCCATCTACTCCTTCTGTGCCGAGCCCCACACTAGATGGAGCTGCCGGCGCTAATGGAGTGGCCTTATAGGAGCACGGCACTTTACAGTTTATCCTCTTCCTCCACCACCCTTGCCCACCCCGCATCTCACAGATCATGATACTGAAGTCCTAGAGGTGACATGACTTACACACACAATACCCCACAGTTATGGTACTGGGATTTCCAACCAGGTCTTCTGACACCAACACCCCTGTTCTTCCCAAGGTTGGTTTATTACCTGTGCATCTCTTCTGCACGCTCTGCCTACTTCCCCTGAAAGGACTAGACCACAGGATTCTTATTCCAGAATGCACTTCCCCACTAATGCCCTTATCCTAATATCACGTGATGTGAGGTGCTGGATTGCAGTCAGTTCCTTGCCCAGGCTCGTATTTTTATGAAGAAGCGAAGATAATTCTTAAACATATACACATCCCTGTCTAAGTAAACAAGAGGGACAGGAATAGGAAAAAAAACCTGTAAGAAGTGCACTTACGATATTCATCCATCTAGTCATTGATTCATTTTCTTTGTGTTATTATGGCAAAATATATGTAACATGAAATTTATCATTTTCACCAGTTTTAAGTGTACAGTTCTGGGGTATTAAGTACATTTACGTTGTCGTACAATCATCAGCACCATCTGTCTTCAGAACGTTTTCCTTCCAAATTTTTTTCTTGAATACAAAATGCTACTGGCTGAAACAGAATATGGCCCACACTGGTGTTTGCTTGAGTCCTCTGCCAATTTCATAAACTCTCACAGGCTAGAAATCCGAAAGGGCCAATCAGCAACCTTCCTCAGGGAACTGAGAGAGCAGTAGGGACAGAAAGGTCAAGTGGGTTTGCCCCCGTGGAAACTGCAGCCACAATCAGCTAACCGGGGCCACCACATATCTGCTTGTAGGAATGCGGGTTAAGATAAGAGAAACCAGAAACAAGGTCTTGGGAAATAAAAACCCTGCTTTTCTGAGCACAGCATTTCCACTCCTGTCATTCTTCTGTGGATGCAGAAAATACCCTGTGTGTGTAGGAAAAGCTTTGTGCTAACCAAGCCAGCCTGGGAGAGGGCTCTGCCCTGCACACCCAGAGACTTCTTTCAGAAGGGCAAAATATCCTTCTGGGCTTGGGGATGGGGTCTGAGAACTTCAGAGGGAGACCCAGAGGCAGACACAGACAAGTAGGGGTAAACAGCAGAATGCTGTGAAACAGACATACATTCAGAGACATACAACGGACATGGAAGAAAACACACAACCCAGAACACCAATAATCACTTGCATTTACTGAGCGCTTTCTCAGTGCCAGGCACTGTTCTAAGTGAAGTGAGCGAAGCACAGAGAGTTTAAGGAACTTGACCGTGGTCAGCCAGCTCGTTTGGGGATCTGCAAAGGGTCCACTTCAACTATGGAATTTAAATGGGTTGGATTAAATTTGTAAAGCCTGTGAGTTGAGAATAGGAGAACCAAGATTGTAATAGCCCTAGCAGATCAAGGAGCTTGGGGTTCATCTAGCAGGCCATAGGGAGCCATTGAAGGCTTTTGAGGATGGGCATGACACAGTCACAAGGGTGCATTAAATGATCCCTCTGACAAGGCTACCTTCCATGCTTTGGAGTGGGAGAGGTTACCAGTGCTCTTCTCAGGTGGAGAGGTTTGTGGTTTGGGAAGGATAACTCAGGTGGGCTGAGTCCCATGGGCCTAAGGCTACTCCTAATCAAAGTAGCATCAAACCCGTCATTTTGCATCCATATATCAATGTCATGTGTGATGGGCCAGCTTTCAGGCTTGTGGCTCTTCCTTTCCAGAGAACTCTTTCTTGCCCACATATCACACATGAGCTCTCAAGTTCCCTCAGTTGGAAAGGCATATATGAAATGTCAGTGTGGAAGAATGTAATATATTATGGACAATATCACATTGGACATGAGATGGTATAAACGTACTGGGTCCACTTCTCGGGTTTTTCAGGGGTGGAATATAGGTTCCATGTCCACATGCCTGGTCTCATCAGTGGGTATCGCCGCGGGGAATACCACGCTGAGAAGTCTGAGAGGGCGCTGTGCTCAAGGCATGCTGGCAGCACTCTGTGGGCTGGGCAAGCCTTCAGAGGGTACAGGGGAGGGAAGTGATAGCACCTATGCCATGTATTTGCCACTATTAGGCTACTGAAATAAGCCAAGTGCGCCTTCTGCCTCTCTGGAGTTTTTATCCATCCCTAAGGCTGCAGCATTTCAGGCTTTATCTTGGAGCTAGAGTGTACAATCAACTCAGTTCACCAGAATTCGGCATGTCTGCTTGAAGCACTTGTTCTGTGTACCCCATCCCTGTGGCTCTGGGCTCCACATAAATTGTGAATTACTCCCTGCTTCTGGAAAATTGTGCATTACTCCCTGCTTCTGGATGTTACACTGATTCTTTTGAGACAGTACTAATGAGAAATGGGGACAGTGCTTGTGTCTTAGGAAGGCAAAGTTGGTTCTAGAAATTCTGCGTATAAAGACTGATCTATAGTTTAGGGAGACTTCATGACACTGAGAACCTTCAGCAGAGGGTGGGCTGAGAATTCATACAGCCCTGGCCTAAAATCCTTCCTTGGACAAGTTACGTATCCACTCTGTGTTTCGTTAAGTATTCTATGGAATGGGAAAAATAATTATAATAATATAATAATACAGAAGATCATATCTTATATAGAGAACAAATGAGTGATTACCAGTGGGTAGAGGAAGGGGGGCAGGGCAATATAGGAGTGGGGAAAAAAGGATTATTATGGGATTATACGAAATTACGTGTGTGAAACTTTTGAAAACTGTAAAGCACTGTAGAATTTAAAGAATCTTACTCAATAAAAAATAAATTTTAAAAATTAAAAAAAGAATCGGGAGTTTGGGATTGGCAGATGAAAACTATTATATATAGAATGGATAAACAACAGGATCCTACAGTGTAACACAGGGAACTATATTCAATATCCTGTAATAAACCATAGTAAAGAAATACAGGGGCTTCCCTGGTGGCGCAGTGGTTGCGCGTCCGCCTGCCGATGCAGGACCCTCCTACACTGTTGGTGGGAATGTAAATTGGTGCAGCCATTATGGAGAACAGTATGGAGGTTCCTTAAAAAACTACAAATAGAGTTACCATGTGATGCAGCTATCTCACCATAATTCAAAACGATACATGCATCCCAATATTCATAGCAGCACTATTTACATAGATAAGACATGGAAGCAACCTAAGTGTCCACTGATAGATGAATGGATAAAGAAGATGTATATATATAAATACTATATAATATATATACATATATATAATACACACATATATATATCTGAATCACTTTGCTGTACACCAGAAACTAACACAACACTGTAAATCAACTATACGTCAATAAAATAAATTTTTTAAAAAGATCGTATCTTAACAGCCTACTTCCTTAACCAACTGGCCAGATTAACCAACACTCTCCTTTCCTTCCATGCGTCACACGGACGCCCACAGCATGGACACCCACAGCATGCTGACTGCTCATGACTAAGGGCTGCTTCCTAGTATACCCACTCATTTCTGTGGCAAGTGACCAGCTACCGGTCCCTGTCACATTTCCTAAGAAGTTCCTGCTTTCTCTATGCCAAGAGGCCCCACAGTGTGATGGCTAAGAGCCTGGATTCAGAACCCAGACTGCCTGGGCTCAGATCCTGCCTCTGTCACTTGGCAGTTGTGTGGCCTTGAGTAGATTGTCTAACTTCTCTGTGTTCAGTTTCCTCCTTTGTAAAACGAAGAAGTTAATCATATCTATCTCATAGTGTGGTGGTAAGGATTAAATGAGCCGATATTTTAAAAGCACTTCAAACAGTACTTGGTGCATACTAAGTGTTAACTACTGAGTTAACTACTACGTTTTTTATGACAATGAAGAGGCTGGCACATAGTGGATTCTTATATATTAGATCCTCCTTTCCCTCTGAGTCCAAGTACAGTGTTTTCCATAATTTGCTTCTTGGTGTGAAGAAAGGTATACATCCAGAGATGTTCCGTTTCTCAATTCCGGGCAACTGCATCAATGATAGGATGTGGTCTCCAACCAGCAGGATTCTGGTTAATCGCTCACCGATTTTCTTGCCTCCAGTGGACATATCCTTTGCTGGTGGCATCACAGAACACCACTGGCCACATTTGACAAGGTGGAGTTCCTCAAGGAAGTTGCCTGGGAGGAGAGCGTGGCTGCAGGTCAGGAGTGAAGATCTGAGGGAAGGCTGGGTGGGTGAAAAGTTGACTAGAAAATTGTAACGTCAGTATCAGTAGACAGGCTAATGAAGGACTGCAATTTGCACATGCGTATCTGGTGCTTTCTCCCCCTTCAAGGGAGAGGGCATATGCTAATCAGGATCATGTGAGCCTGGCCCAGGAGCCAAGCGGTGCTGTATATGAGAGGGTGCCTGTAGTATGGGACGGTTACCTCCCTCCCGACCGAACAAACGGTGACCTTTAAGTGTCTGCAGTCTCTATAGACAAACCATGCACACAAATAAGACAAGCAGAAAACTGGAAAGGAATTGGTCAGGGCCTGAAAAAAATGGGAACACAGGAAAAGAGGAGGGTGAGAGGAAGGAAAATAGCTCATATTTATGTACTATTGGCCAAACATTTAATATTAGCTTCTTTATGCCTCAGCATAACCCTACGAGGTGAACGTTGATATCCCCATTTACAGATGAGGAATCAAGCCTGGAGAGCCCAGCACGACACAGATAGCATGGGGCGGTGTTACGATAAAGCCCCAGGTCCATCTGACTGCAAGCCTAGTCATCTTTCTCTTACACCTCACTGCCTTCATGGGTTAAAAACCAACCTCAGGGTCATTTCCCTGTTGTTATTATTGGCAGGATGGGGCAGTGGTTAAAAGCTGCGGTGCCAAAATCAGCAAGACCTAGTTTTAGTTCCTACCTTGACTGTTCACCACCTCTTAATCTTCACTGTCCCCCATTCTCTGAGCAGAGTCCTTTGTCTCTGGGAGGGAATCTGCACACTAGGATTGCTTTGAGGATCGAATGGAATCATGGATTAAGAGTGAGAGAGAGAGAATAAAGTAATGGATTACAACAGACAGTGCTCTGACAACGCTCCACAGACAGAGTATCCTTCCTCTTGGTATTTTCAGTTTATTCCTTTGATCATTAATTTAGTTCCTCATCTCAGGTGTGCCAGGCGTATGGATTTTGTGTAACTCTGAGCTCACTGAGGACTGGGAGCCCAAACTGGAAACTCATCGAGGTTTGAGATCCAGAGAGAACCACAGAAGAGCCATTCGGTTCTAACCCTGCATTCTACAGATGGGAAAAACTAATCTCAGAAAAGGGAAGTCATTTGTCCAAGGTCGTGGAGAATGACAAGTAACACCTCTGGCATCGTAACACCTATCAGGCTTCTAGGAGTGTAGAAAATAGTTTCTAAGAAACACTTATTCAGCTAATCCTGCTTTCTTCGTCTTCTTTAAGCTCAGAGTAGCCTGTATGGTATTTCTCATTCATGAGCTTGTTGTGAATCTTGTTAGGAGGCTTCAGCTGAATCGAGGGGAAGTGTTTCTGGTGGTCCTGGCCCACCTGCCTCTGGCTTGTGGCTTCTCTTCCAGTTCCACAAACCCTGCTTCACTTTTCTCCAGGGGAAGACAAGAAATTAGCAGCCATGTTGGCCCCTGTGAATAGCAGAGCAGTTTTGATGGAGAACAGGGAAGAGTTTTCCACATCGTGGTTCTTTGGGGAATTTCATCAGCCAACAATGTAAATTAAATTAGTTAAAAAACATTTTACATTTTTAATTCCAACACTGGATTCACTCAGTGGCCGTGGAAATTTTGAATAATGGATAATAGTTGTCTCTGATTTCTCAACATATGTTTTTTCACTTACACAGCTGTGAAAAAAATTATATTTATATTTTTGTTGATGCATAATTTCCAGCCTGAAAACAGAATTGATACTAGCATTAAACTGCCAACAGGTGTCATTTTTTGTTTTTTTTTTTCCTTCTCTTTCTGGTGAGCGGGAATAATCCTTTCTTTGGCAGGAAGTCAGTATTTTTTCGCAGTCATTTTTGCATCCTTAAGAAGGCCTTTAAAATTATTTTCTACTTGATGAAACACATCCTCTCAAGGCTTCATTATTTTCACCCTGGTGTTATCTGATTGAATATTTCAATCACAAAAGTCTTGGGAAATTTGAGTCATTTCCTACTCAAAACTGCTTGGAACATTTTTTTTTTTTTTTTTTTTTTTTTTTTTTAGCGGTACGCAGGCCTCTCTCTGTTGTGGCCTTGGAACCTTTTTTTTGCGGTACGCAGGCCTCTCACTGTTGTGGCCTCTCCCGTTGCGGAGCACGGGCTCCGGATGCCCAGGCTCAGTGGCCATGGCTCACGGGCCCAGCCGCTCCGCGGCACGTGGGATCCTCCCGGACCGGGGCACGAACTCACGTCTCTTGTATCAGCAGGCGGACTCTCAACCACTGCGCCACCAGGGAAGCCCGTTGCTTGGAACATTTTGAAGGCTTTTTGTGCTAAGAAATAACCATAAGTTTAATAACCCAACTGCATTAAGTCTGGATACTGTTTATTTTAACTATTGATTACGAACATTTTGAAGGCTTTTTGTGCTAAGAAATAACCATAAGTTTAATAACCCAACTGCATTAAGTCTGGATACTGTTTAACTATTGATTACAAAGTATCTTTTAGGTAAAATTAATCAAGTCAAATACAGCTCATTACTGCATCCATTCAAGATGGCCAGTAGAAAAAGAAAGATTCCCAGGAGACTGTCAGTTTCTTCAAAATTGCTTTTTTTTTTTTTCTGGTCTACCAAAAAAATTCTCCTGGACTCCAACAGAGTAACAAAGCAAAGTGGAATGGAAATTTGATAGTTATCCTAAAATTTAATCCTTTTCCCTGTGTACTCCTTCCCAGTTAGTATTACATCATCCATCTTTACCTCCTCTTCCCCCACCCCCTCCATCCTAGACTATTTCTAAAGGTCCTTTAACCTCTTTTCTCCCCACCACCTCCTCAAACTCATGTCCACCCTTGTGGTTGAGTTCTTTTACAGAAAGGCACATTTAATCTGAACTGTCTTACTTAATACCCTACAGTGGCTCTCACTCGCCCTGGGGATAAACTTGGAATTCTTGAGATGTACACACAAAATCCTTCGTTTATGATCCGGTCTCCTTTGCCACTCATTTTCCTGTGTCATCCTCAGTCATCATCAGTTTTCCTATGTTGCAGCCATATGGAGCTTCCTGGGATTCCAGGAACAAATATGTTTTTCCATTGCGAGCTTCAGTGACTTTATTCAAGCAACCTCCCCTTCCAGGTTGCCCCATGCTATACTTGTCCAGACCATCTTCTTCAAAACCCAGTTTAGGGGGCTTCTCCCTGGCAAAGCCTACCCTGTTTTATCAGTGGCACTATTATCACCCTGACACCCTTCCACCCACACTGTAGACAGAGTGACTTTCTCCTCTGATGTTTCACACTGTCTTTTTTAGTTCAGAAGGGAGTAGATCATAGTAGTTAAAAGCTTGGGTTCTAGAGCCAGATTCCCTGGATTCACATCCCAGATCTGCCATTTACTAGCTGTGTAACATTGGGTAAGTTATGTAACCTCTCTGTGCTCGATTTGCCCACTGTAAAGTGTGAGAAATAGTTACACTTACCCGATGGGGTACAGCGAGAATTAAATGAGACAGTACATGTAAAGGACTTAAAACAGTAGCTGGCTGGTAGAATGTGCATAACTATTGATACATATAGCTTGGTTCTTACCTGTTTAACTTTGCTGAATCTCTTTAGAGTCTTCTTCCTCCACTAGAGTGAGAGTTCCTTGAGGGCTGGAACGTAGTGCTCTCATATTTTTGTCTTGAGTGCCTGGTACTGTGCCTGGAATATAACAGGTGCTCAGGAACAGATGTAGGTGGAATGAATGAATAAATCAATGTAGACAGACAATCTGGAAATTCAGCAAGCAAAGAGCCATTTCCCTCCCTCGGTTATATAATGTAGTTATGATGTCCCTGACACGTCTTCTTCTTCCTTTTTTTGTTTTTAACTAAAAAACTCCTCTCCTTTCATGTTTCCCTGCTCAAACACAGGATGAGTGTTTGCTGCACATTTGCAAGAGGGTTTGAGTCCAACATCCACACTCTGGTGTCCTCCCTTGTTCTCTTTTACTTTCCTTTGCCATTGCCAAAGTGAATATCCATTGATGGGATTTCTAGTATTCATCACATGCAGCCACCAGATGGATCTGAATAGTTTCTCTAACAACCAATTTGCATTTGGACTCAGCTTCCAAAATGCCTTCCCATTATAGCTTCCATTCGCTCTCCGCACACTCTGCCATCTTCCACTCTGTTCTAAAGGCCACACCTCTAATTTTGAAAATCGTGGATCGATTTGGTACCACTGAGCTGTACCAAGTTAAAACAAGAATTATATTTTATTGCCAAATCATGACCTGCTCATATATTTCAACTTCTACCATGTAATCTAACAAAATTTTTCATTATAATCATCTTTGGAAGAGATTCCCCAAGGTATTGTTGCAAGACTGATTTTTTTTCCCCATTGCCTCTGAGGCTTCATCTTGGGATTATGTTGCCTAGTGGGCATGGTTCTTCAGCCAAGATCTTCTTGTTAAGGTTGCTATGTTTCTTTGGGGCTCTGTTAGGTTTCATGAGCTTAAATGAAGAGTAAGTAATAAATTCATAGAGGAAATTGGGTTAGCATGCTATTCACATCCCGGCTGTTGCAGACGGGTGTACCAATGATGGGAACATGTGCTTGTATCATGATGAAATGCAGATTAGAGGCCCTGGAGCCAACCCAAGGATATCTGCCCAAAACTGTTTCATCTCTGTCAGCTTTAATCTGATCGAAAGAGAGCATGCTTCAATGCAGTGAGAAAAATGTGAACTCCTAAAATAACCCAGCGGCACTCTGTTTTCCATTTAGATGCTATTAAAATACTCACTTTTCATTTGTGGTATAGTAGAAAGTATACTAACTATAACTTAGAGGATCTGAATTCAAATCTCATCTCAGCCATTAACTTATGCTGTGAAATCTCACTGGGCCTTAGCTTCTGCATCTGTAAAATGAATGGGCTGAGCTAGACTAATGGTTTTCAATAGTTTTTTTCTTCATAAAACAAATGACAAGTGATATTCACACATTCCCAAGGGCAGCCCCACGGTTGTGCACAATTACCCACGTACTGGTTATAGCTCTCCCCTTTCTTCCTGCTCAAGTAAGCATACCGGAAAGTGCCTGAGTAAGATTGACATTTCAAGATGACCTTGAATCCTGTTCTGTCTAATTTATTTTAAAAATTAAAAATCAAATAATTTGGAAGCTTGGGTACATCATTATTAATTTTTAAAAGGTGATTTGCTACACAATCCCCAAAAGGTATATCACAAAACTCGATTTTAACAGTCCCTTGTGACGCTATCATTCTACACTTCTGTGAGTTAATAATCAAGGTGCCAGTAGAGAAAAATCCACGGAGTTGAGTCTTTAACTATTTGGAATAAAAATAACGAAGAATAATATATTTTTGTAGGTAGTCTTCACTTTGGTGGGTATTCTCCTTGTCCCTTGGAGAACTGCTTGTGACAATAGTAACTTCCTGATTGTTATGTTGGCATGTTAAGCAAAGCTATGTTTCTAAAATGGGGTAATACCATCATCGCATGAAAATAAGATGGAATCCTTTTTAAGAATTGAAAATATATAGTACTTGACTAAAACAATGTGTTGTGTTTTGGAATGTCTCATTGTGAAATGTTTATCTGCAGGGGAAAAAAACCCACAAAAATTTGTAGTATGGTGGTTATTAAAATTTTGAGTAATATAGGAAAGGGATTAAGATAAAAGTTGCCAAAGGACCATTGAAGTTTAATATAAAACTTACATGTAAAAATGATGTATTCAATTTTTCATCTCTAACAATATGGTGGTCTAGATAACCTGAAGAGCTTTACACTATCAAATACTTGGATAAAGTAAACTTTGTAAATGCAAGACTGAGATTACAAGAAATAAGGGGGAGGGGGTTGTGGGAAGGATGGAGTGGGAGGTAGGGGTTAGCAGATGGAAGCTATTACATATGGAATGGATAAACAAAAAGTCCTACTGTAGAGCATAGAGAACTATATTCAGTATCCTATGATAAACCATAATGGAAAAGAATATTTTAAACAGTATACATTTGTATTACTGAATCACTTTGCTGTACAGCAGAAATTAACACAAAATTGTAAATCAACTATACTTCAGTTAAAAAAAAGAAATAAAGGGAAACTATAAGAGTCCTGAGCCAAAGAATGAACCCAAAATTAAAACCAATAAGTTGAAATAGTGACAGCTGTGGAGTGGAGAGGAAAAGTGGCAATACTAATAACATGGGATGTAAGTTTTAAGTCCACATTGGGAAAAGATACTAGTCCTTAGATTTTCTCCATTTAAACTGTGAAAACCCTCGTAAAGTCTGCCTGACTTTATATAAAAGAATGAATTAAGTAAAATTGATTAACCCATCAGATTAGAAATACAATAGTGACGTTTGTACATTGTTTGGGGTTATGGATGGTGGAAAAAAATTTGCTTTAATTTGCATGGAATTAGATTGGAGACCTTACATGTATATTATCTCATAGTATGAAATTCTAAACCAAGAGCAAACTTGACCCTGGGATACCTGGCAGAAGTAAATAGAAAACTTCTGGAGGGATACACCTTCAACCCAGGCTTCCTAAGATTTCCATAGAGAAATATGGTGATGAAATCAAAATCCAGAAATGCAAAATGTACAGGGAAACACATTACTGTGAATGAGAGTCAGCAGGCACCAAACAACAAGATTAAACACTCAAGAACTTCAGGTGATGTAAAGGTTGAATAGAGATTATAAAAGAGGGATGTTTAAATTAATAAAATCATATAAGGGACTTGGAAAAATAAAATCTAGTAAGGACACAAGAAAAAAGAAAATGAAAATCTTTGGAATTATCTAAGAGAATTTCTACAAAAGAAAGATATGGTCATTAAAATAAGAAAACTCAATAAATCAGTTAAACAGTAGTGTAGACATAGTTGAAAACATAACTAGTTAACTGGAGTAGAGAAGTACTTGAAATGCACAAAGAGAAATAAAGAGGTAAAAAACATAAGGAAGAGTAAAAAATAGTTATGGAGAATAGGAGAAAAAGTTCCAGCATATTTAATTGGATTTCTAGGAGGTTCAATAGAAAAAAATGAGGAATAAAAGATATTCCAAGAGTTAATGGCTCAAAATTTTTCAGAATCAATGAATCTACATGAATCCATTGAATCAGAACACATGTAAATATATAAAACATATAACTCTATGCTTAGATACATTGTCTTGTTAATTTAAAATGGTACAGCAATTCTGGAAAATAGTTGGGCAGTTTCATATAAGACTAAACATACACTTACTCATAAAACATACTCTTGGACATTCATCCCGAGAGAAATGAAAACTTTGATCTACACACAAACTGTACATGAATATTTATAACAGCTTCATTTTGATAGCCAAAACCTGGAAATAACTGAAATGTTCTTCAGTAGTTGAATAGTTAAACTGTGGTACATTCATACCATGGAATTCTACTCAGTTATAAAAAAGGTATAAACTACAGATAGATACAGTAATTTGAATGGATTTGAATGGATCTCAACAGCTTTATTCTGAATGAAAAAAATTAATTTCAAAGGTCACATACTGTATGATTTCATTTATATAAAATTCTCAAAATGACAAAATAGTAGAGATGAGAGCAGATTAGTAGTTGCCAGGGATTAAAGAAGGTGGTGCAGAGGAAGTAGAAGAGGCATAAGGACGATTTTGTAGTGATAGAGTAGTTCTATATCTTGGTTGGGGTGGTTATCACATGAATTCAAAACTTTTCTGATTTTGGTAATGTACCATAATTATGTAAGATGTAACTATTATGGGAAACTGAATAAAGGGCACACAAGACTCCTCTGTATATTTTGCAACTTTTTGTGAATCTATAATTATTTAAAAATAAATTATAGGAGGAAAAAACATTGGAGACAAAGAAAAGATTTAAAAAGTGACCTGAGAGAAAAAACAAATTATCTATGAAAAAATGACAAAAAGCAAACTTACCAAAAGTAATATTAGAAATCAGAAAGCAATAAAATAATATCTTCAGCGTTCTGAGAAGGAATAATTATCAATTTAGAATTCTATACCCAGCTAAGTTATCATTCAAGGTATGGTTAAAAAAAGACATTTGCATACAAAGCTAAGAATGTTTACTAACAAATTTAAGTGCTATATTTTAAGATATATTTCTGAAAAAAATAACATAAACCATGAAGGAAGATACAAGAAGGGATGAGGAAAAAAGATATTGATAAAGGTGGGAGTAAAGCTCACTTATTTATTCAGTCCAAAAATATGTATTAAGTACTATGTGTTAAGAAGCACTATTGTGAAAGGGTATGCATCACTGTTATATTTTTAGTAGGAGAGAGATATGATAAACAACTAATCACTAATTTGTGGATTTAAATATAAGATATACCTACAATACTAGGCAAAAAATAAAAGGTAAGAAATGAAAGGTGACTAGAGTTAAAATTGGTCTAAAATCCTTTTCCCTTTGTTTTGGAGTAGAGAGAGCTTTTCTTAATTAACTTTAGATTTGAAGTTAAATATACTTATTTAAAGTCTATAAATGAATGAATATCTTCTAAGCTGGTGGAGAGAAAAATAGGGAGTAAAGAACACTTAATCCAATAGAAAAGAGAAAAGAAGGGGACTTTTTTTTAATGCATAGCAGATAGAAAACACAAACCATTGTAAAAAATCTTTAGGTATCAGTAGTCACTATATATATATATAACTAAGTTAAAATATACAGATCACATTGGATTAAAAAATCCAACTATATATTACCTAAAGAAATTTACCTAAACCATGAGGATCCTGAAAGATTGACAGTTTTTTGAAAATGGAGAAAATATACAAACTTCTGAATACTATTTAAAATATACCCTCTGGACCTATAAATATATCAGAAAAAATACATATTTTTACTGAAAAAAACATTAAGAAATAAGGTAGTTGCTACATAATGGCATAAGAAACAATTCCCGAAGAAGATATACTGATTATAAACATATATGCACTTAATAACATCTGCTTAAAATCAGTAAAGTAGCAATTGGTAGAGAGGTAATATGGTATGGTAGTTAAGCACACAGACTCTGGAAACAAATTACCGTGAGCTCAAATCACAATTCCACTACTTACCAGATATGTGACTTATGTAACTTCTTTTTATTTCATAGTTTTCTCATCTGTAGAGTGAGATAATGGTATTAAAACCAACCTCATAGGGCTGTTATAAGAACATATACATACATACATGTATATTAAAGCTGTCAGTGCCTGTTATTTATACCATCAGCATCAAACAGAAAAAACAAAAAATTCAAATTTGTGACAAGACATTCTCATACACCTATCAGTACTTAATAAATCAACTTGCTGGTCATTTGCCTATTTATTTTCAGATTTATTCTTTGCCCTTTTCTTGCTCTATTTTGTATTCCTCTGCTCTGTACTGTAGGAAACTCTATTTCCAAGATTTCTTGCCTGATGTCTTCCAGAGAAGTGCTGACAAAAAGAATAAAGAGTAGGAGGAGGAAAAAACACCAGCATATCTCCACATGACTCTAGTGTGGTGTCTCCTCCTTGGCTAAAGCTCCAGCCAGACAATCTTCTCTTTCTGGTCCCCATTCCCACTGAAATTTTCTTCTGCGGTTCTAGCTCCCACTAGATGGCCTCAGCTTCTGGGCTCTGCTAATGTTACCTCCTCTCCTTGTTCCTTCAGAAATAGTTGTACTCTTCCATAACTTAGGTAACCAATTCCCTGAGCAAAATACCTAGAATGATATCTGTTTTCTTGACTGGAAACTGAATGATATAATCAGTAAGACAAAAATACTAAGAATACAGAAAACTTTAGTAGCCTCTCAGCAGGCTTGATCTAGTAGACACGTTCAAAATGAACAAGAGAAGTGATTTCCAAGTGAAATTCCAAGAAATGACCAATTCTAAAGTTGTTTCATACTTTTATGAGAGAGAGGAGCTTTATGGGAATGTGTTTACTGTGGCAGTGAAGTAGAGAGAGAGCATATGATAGCTTTCTGGTTTTCTATTATCTGATTTTATAAATTACAACCATTTTTTCTCCCAGATGATCTGTTATGTGATTGCCTCTTCATCATCCCAGAACTCAAGAACTCATCCTGAAATAGATAGAGATAGATAGATAGATAGACAGACAGACAGACAGACACATACATACATATACACTACCTTGGTTAGAGATGAATGCAAGATTATTCTCTCTGCATGATTGTACTTTACTTCTTTAGAGCATAGATTTAAATAATTTAATCAAGTATCCACTGAGCTTCCACTACGTGCAAAGCACTAGGTTAAACATAGAGCCAAGGGACTTAATCAAATGTATCCTTTACTTTCCAGGAGTTCATAACTTATTTGGGCAGACAGATATGTGTACAAAAATTTCCAGTGCCAAGCAAAGATGAAAAAGTTAAACCACAAGTTACAAGAACATAGGAAGGAGCTTCCCAGGTGGCGCAGTGGTTGAGAGTCTGCCTGCCAATGCAGGGGACACGGGTTCGTGCCCCGGTCCGGGAAGATCCCACATGCCGCGGAGCGGCTGGGCCCGTGAGCTATGGCTGCTGAGTCTGCGCGTCCGGAGCCTGTGCTCCACAATGGGAGAGGCCACAACAGTGAGAGGCCCGCGTACCGCCAAAAAAAAAAAAAAACAAACAAACATAGGAAAAGGGAGACTCCAATTGTGAGGATGTTGGAAGGCAACCGTGAAACCTCAACTTTTCTATGTATTGTAGATCACAGCATCCTTCTCTAACATTATTTAATATGACTTTGAAGTATATAGGCAGTTATTTTTACATTTTTACCATCAAATAATCTGAGATGTGACCAGAAGGCAAGTCATTTAACTGCTTAGAATGGAAGACTAGTTTGCCTGGCTCTTAGACCAGGCATTTATTCAATAGATTCACTGAATACTACTATGAGCAAAACACTATGCAAAGAACTATGGGTGATATAAAGATGATAGGCTGCTGCTTGTGACCACATTCCTCCCATAATTTGGTACAATTTCCATAACATCACACTAAAGAGCTCAGATTTTCCTTTCCCAAATCATCTATACCTTTGGCTATAGAGGGAAAGTCACTTTTTTGTACTGAGCATACATAGCTCTTCAGAAGGTGTATACGTGGAATAATAAGGGACGAAAAAAATGGTCCAACCAATCAGATCAGTCAGTTCTTCTCTGGAATTCAGTGGGAAGACGAGTGTTATAGCCAGATCACCAAGTCCAGCCTCCATTGTTCAAATCAGGGCTTTGAACAAATCAGGGCTAGTTCCCAGGTCCTTAATCTAGGCTCTAGAAATTCTAGATAATTTTTACATTAAAAAAAAAGGGAAGGGAAAGGAAAGGAAAGGAAGAGAGGAAGGGAGGGAGGGAGGGAGGAAGGAAGGAAAAATGACTTTTCCTAAGATTCAGAGTACTTCAGAGTCACACCAACTGCTAAAATAGTAAGTTCAGTAGACTAATAGATCTATTGGAAACATTTGCATAATACAATTAGAGACAATTAGAATTGTCCTACTTTTCAGATTCTGCTTCCTTTGTCAGATGCATACAAAATTACATATTGATCAACACAGGAATAAAGTCTGCATTGCTTTCTTGAGTTGGCTCTTTCACCATAATGAATTCTCATAAACTTGCATTTTAACTGAATTTTTCAAAAGACCAAATAGGTAATAATGTCTTGAATCCTGCTGGTTTAGAAAGGAACTCAAAACTGGAGTTGTTCAGTTTCCTTTGCTGATCTAAATTACGTTTTACTTGAGAACAGTGCTCAGAATCATAACACCTCAAGGTTGGAATAAACCATAACTAAAACTGAGTTTATCTCCCATCTCCAGTTGATGCTGCAATGTATATTCCAAAACAGAAGGCCCTCAGAGCCAGGGAGGTAACCTAAATGGGTGAAGCTAGCTAGGAGAAAGCAAGAGAGGTTGGTGGGGACTGCAGCAAACTAGAGTGCTTAGCCCTTAGGGAATCTCTTCTGTAGCATAGGAAATCAGGTCTAATCTTGACAGATCTTCCAATTTTTCAGGAGAAGCCAGAAATACAGATTTTATAAGGAATTATCTGACTTATTTAATTAAAAACTTTTATTAAATATCTTCCATATGCCAAACCTTGCTCTTGAATCTGATCATACACAAATGACTAAAACATGGTCCATGTATTCAAGGAGCTCAGATTGTTGTTAAATAAGACATGTAATGGAGAAAGTTAAGCCATGCTATGCATGCTAACATAGAGATAGATGTCAAGTATTAGAGGAAGGCATGAGAATTTGAATTATTTTTCCAAGTTGGGGGAAGGGTAGACTTTCCTCCAGGAAATGGCTTCCTGGAGAAGCTATACCTTTTGAATTATGTTTTAAAAGATTAAAGGAGACTTACCTTTGTATGAGAAAAGGAATAGTGTTATAAATATCCATGGCATGTACAGCCAAAGGTGAGAAGGATGGTGGGGTAGCTGGAGATAAGGAAATTGAAGTAGGTAGTAGTTAGATCGGGGATGGACTTCTACTCCAAAGGAATGAGTTTGTTCTCTGTCCTGGGAGAATGGGACACATAAAATGATTGTAGCCAAGGTTGTTATTTTTCATAGTAGTAGTAGCAGTAGTATTTTATTTGAAGAAATACCATCATGGTAACTAAGAGTACATTAAGGATATTAAACTGGAGTTGAGAAACCAGTTGAGAGATAAGGAAGATCTGAACTCGGGTAATGACCGTGGGACACGGTGAAGACTAGTTCACCTAAGTGAATCTAGGTACACCTAAGAGGCAAGGAGACAGAGAAGTCAAATTAACTAGGAAATTGAGTGACTGGTGATGCTGCCAATAAGTTAGAAAAGGAAGTAGAAGAAATTCAGAAGGGGAGGAGAGCAGGAAAACAGTGGCGAAGGGACAATAATACTATTAAAATGCCATCTTTGAATTTTACACTAGAATGTTTCCTTTTAAGTTCTAACTGATGAGTCCTTCTCTTTGATTTTTTAAAAAGTTAGAATCACTTCTATGAAACAGCATATCTCTATTTTGTTTTGCATCCTCATCACCCCAACGCTCCACCCTAAGACTTCTTGATCATGTATGGGCAGCCTAGTGTGGGCACATCAAGGTTACTCACAAAATGGGTGTTCACCAGCTCTGTGTGGTGTGTCTTCTTTTTACTGGGGCCTGTAAAGGTGATCCTGGAGAAAGAGCCACTTTCTAGTTAGGTGATTGAGGTCAAGTTTCTAAACTTCTGTTTGTCTCAATTGCTTAATTGTAAAGTAAGGATAATAATAATAACCCTTATTTCAAAAAAACTGTGAAACCTTAATGAGTTATTACAAGTAAAGAACTTACTATGGAGAACATAGGACTCGAGTGTCAGTCTTTGTTGATGATGTTGTTATATTTAGTGAATCTAATTTAGATCATAAGCCAATATAGACACTAAATGAGAATTTTGAAGATAGTCATATTCCCTTCTGAATTTAGTAAGGAGAAAGAGAAACTCTAAATGCCAAAGAAATATGGCTCCTGCTCAGCCTATGCAGACATCTCTGCTGAGGGAGCCATGTGCTGATGAACATATTCATTCATTCATTCATTACCTCGTTCATTTTTCAATTATCTCTCCATCTACCCATTGATTTGCTCACTCAGTTGACAGTTGTTGCAGGTCTACTATTTGCCAGGCACTGGGCTAGACATTAAGAACTGCCAGCAGACATAGCCTTGTTGGAAACAGAGATGAATTACTAGGTTATTATAATATCACGTGGTAAGTGCTTCATGGACTGTTCCCCCCGCAAAAAATTCATAGGAAGCACAAAGGAGCAAGTTGTTTTTCCTGAGGACAGAAGTCATTTGAGTTGGGTCTTAAAGAGAGGAGAAGTTTCTCAAGCAAACAAAGGGGTATAAAGTATTTAAAACAAGGGGACCTGTCTATGAAAAGTCAGAGGCACTAAAAAGCAAAGTCATCTAGAGGAACTGCCTGGATGTAAGTTAGTGTGAGAGAAGAACACAAGGAGAATGGAAGAGCACTGAAAAAATGGAGCTGGAAGTCAAGAGCTTTGAATCCAATGCAAAGGAGATTGGGCTCTTTCCTGTGGGCAGTGGGGGAACCCTGGCGGTGTTTGAGTGACACACTGAAACTTGCGTGTTTAGAAGAATCTCCCTGTAGCACTGTGGATAATAGGGAAGGCCAGGCTAGTGGTATCTTAGGTATCTCTCTTCAGCTCTCCAAGAAAACTGGAAAGTGATTGTTCATGGGGTATGTTTACTGAGCCTGTGCAAAACTGAAGGAATTTCCTGCCAACTCTTCCCTACCTTTCCTCCACATCTTTAAAATTCAGTAAGTATGTATTATCTTAGGTCTTGAGACGTTAATGACTTTAACTAATTGTCAACACTGGCAATTACAATGACTGATACCTTATCATTTCTCACAATGAGCAATGTTAATTAAAATTGATTGTGCTAGAGCTTTAGCTGCAATTGTGCTCCCATCCCCCCCACCCTTTTTCATTTAAAACATGAGCTTATTATGCTGATTGTGTGAACTACACAAGGTAGGCTTATTATCTGGGTGTTTATTTCCCAGTTCTTCTAGTGAACCACATTAGCAACAATTACAAAATGTCAGGAAAACAGTAGAAATAACTGAACTTGTGCCATAAGAAAAATCCCAAATTTTGACTCATTCATTCATTCATCTGATGGAGCTTTTATTGGACATCTATTATGTGCCAAGAACCATGCTAGGCCCAGGGGAAGCAAATGAACAAGCTATGAGTTGAATTTGCAGCATAGTGAGAAAGACAGACTCATTACAGGCTAAACTGCCTGTAGTATGTAAACCCTACAGTTGGCAGCCATTAGCTCTGCCTGTGAGAGTACAGTCAGATTTCACAGCGAAGATGACTTTGGGATGGGTTAGGGTTAGGGTTTGCGATGGGAGTTTCAAAACACAAGCAGGAACTTCTTTCTTTGACTTTTATTATTGCCATTTGTCTATACCTGCCGAATTTGCAAGACTTTATAAAGTGTCTCAAGAGAAGAGGACATAATGATAAATTAGCCAAAGAATTCAAGAACCAAGACCAGGAATTGTATTCTGGAAAATCCAGGCTGAAAAGAAAGACAAGGCATGCCAGTCAAATGGCATGAATTATGTACAAACACCTAAGGCAAGTAAGAGGAATCAATCATACATTCCAAGAAGGATGCAAGATCATGCTGAAGTGCGGAGGCCTGGAGGACCATGGCAGGCAGTAGCTCTGGCTCTGCAGTTCACATAGGCACACACCAATTGAGCATTGTAGAGGTCCTCTGCCCAGAGCCTCCCTTTAGGGCTGGGGTGTTCATATTCCCATGGTGCTGGGAGTGTGGGCAGATGTCACTCCTCACCGAGTCCCTGTCTAGCTACTGCCCTTGGCACGAAAGAGTTGTTTTGCCGTAGGGTAAGCCTCTGCCTTAAGAGGCAGCTTGTATTCACTGATTAGTTGATGGGATTGGGGTACCATGACCCTACCCTTGCCTACATTTGGGACAGTTACGAAGAATCATTCCAACCCCACAGCTCCCCGTAAGATCAGCTGAGGCTTCTGTTCCAGTGCGTCACAGTTTACCTTGTCCTTCTCCCAGTCCTACTTACCACATCTGCTACAGATATGGTTTCAGAGAGCAGCCCTTGGTAAACCTCCCATCTTCAGACTTCTGGGTCTCAGATCTCTTCCCTGCAAACCAAGTTTAAAACAAACATCTACTATGTGTTCAACCTGGGGGATTCAGCAGTGCAACAGGTAATGTCTCTAACCTCAAATGATTTACAGTTTGGGGGGAAGTTAAGGCTTCTGAAAGCAATGCAGAGGCTTGGAAAACTGTTGAACCTGATAAATATATGAATGGAAGAAGAGGGAGGAGAAGAGGCACAAAAGACTTCTGAGTGCACTGTCTAAAGTGGTGCTCAGAGACAAATGGCTTTTGGGTATAAGGGTTCTCTGTGAATTCATAATGTCTTAAGGGTTAAAGAATGGGGTATTATTAGGGACTATAGGGAAAAAAAATCTCCCTCCTAAGACACCTGGTCATCCAGGCTCCATTTGCCTGTTTAGAAGGACATGAATTTGTGACCTCCCAAGGCAGCTCATTCCAACAGTTCTCCTGATTGAGAAGTTCTGATATTTCACTGAAACTTTTTCTCTATTTCTGTTCTCTGTAGTTATACAGACTGAATTGGCTCTTTTTTTTTTTTTTTTTTTTTTTTGTGGTATTGGGGGCCTCCCTCTGTTGTGGCCTCTCCCG
>NC_041217.1:135890887-135903653 GCF_002837175.3 Physeter macrocephalus
AGGCCCAGCGACCATGGCTCACGGGCCCAGCCGCTCCGCGGCATGTGGGATCCTCCCAGACCGGGGCGCGAACCCAGTTCCCCCGCATCGGCAGGCGGACGCGCAACCACTGCGCCACCAGGGAAGCCCCGACTCCTTTTTTTAACGCAAGTCTTTTATTTACTTGAAAACAACAAAAAAAGATTTACACATTAAAATTATTTTTTAAAATTTAGGGGATAATGGAAATTTGAGCATTTACTAGATATTTGTTAGTATTAAGAAGTTTTTTTAAGGTATGCTAATAGTTTATGCTTAAGTTAAAAAAGAATTTTTATATTTTAGACATATATACTGAAATAATTAGGGATGTATATATAATATGTAGGTGTTACTTCAAAATAATATGGAGGGGGGAAATGGTTGGGGATATTGATGAAACAAGATTGGCAGTTGAGTTGTCCACTGATGAGAATGAGAAGCTGAATAACAAGTGTCCTGGGCTTCCCTGGTGGCGCAGTGGTTGAGAGTCCGCCTGCCGATGCAGGGGACGCGGGTTCGCGCCCCGGTCCGGGAGGATCCCGCGGGCCGCGGAGCGGCTGGGCACACACACACAATGGAATACTACTCAGACATAAAAAAGAATGAAATGTTGCCATTTTCAACAACATGGATGGACTTGGAGGGTATTATGCTAAGTGAAGTAAGTCAGACAGAGAAAGAAAAATACAGTATGGTATCACTTATATGTAGAATCTAAAAAATACAACAAACTAGTGAATATAACCAAAAAGAAACAGACTCACAGATATAGAGAACACACTAGTGGTTAACAGTGGGTAGGGGCAATATAGGGGTAGGGGATTAAAAGGTACAAACTATTATGTATATAATAAGCTATAAGGATATATTGTACAACACAAGGAATATAGCCAGAATTTTGTAATAACTGTAAATGGAGTATAACCTTTGAAAATTGTGCAATCACTATATTGTACACCTGTAACATGTAATATTGTACATCAACTGTACTTCAATTTAAAAAAACTTAGAAATTTAAGAAAGAAATGCTTGAAATGTTCCACAATAAAAACATTTTATTGTATTTTTATGTTGCTAGAATAATACAGGCACAGCATTGGAAAAAATCCTAAGGACAGAAAGGCTTATAATGAAAAGTAACAGTCCTTGCCTACATCCTTCCCATAGTCCCACTCTCCAGAGCCAACTTATTTTCACATTTGGTGGGGGCGTGGGGGGGAGCGGGGCAGGGGAGAGCATCTTTCTGCAGACTATGTGTCTAAATTAACTGCTTATCAAGTTCTTAATTGTTGTCTCTATATTGTCTGCAGACCCCTGCAGTGGCTGATGAGGATTTTGTCCATTTCATAAACCCACTCCTCCCAGTCCGTATTCTGGTTCCTCTCTGGGTCACCTTTGCTCCTCCCGGCGCACTTCACATCCATTTCTTGTCCCAGCACCCACATCCAGTCTCTCTTTACTCCTTATTTTGTAAGACTATGCCATTACTGACCTCACCCTTCTACCCAGGTTTCCCCCCTACATCCCAAATTGATGGCGTCTGCTTTCCACCCTGCAACCATGACTAAGTCTTCAGTGAATTCTTGGCGGCTTTATTCCTAAACTTAAAAATGAATCATGGGGGACTTCCCTGGTGGTGCAGTGGTTAGGAATCCACCTGCCAATGCAGGGGACACAGGTTCAAGCCCTGGTCCGGGAAGATTCCACATGCTGTGGAGCAGCTATGCCTGTGCACCACAACTACTAAGCCTGCACTCTAGAGCCTGCGAGCCACAACTACTGAGCCCACGTGCCACAACTACTGAAGCCCATGAACCTAGAGCCTGTGCTCCTCAATAAGAGAAGCCACCGTGATGAAAAGCCCGCTCACCGCAGCAAAGAGTAGCCCCCGCTCGCCGCAACTAGAGGAAGCCCGCGGGCAGCAACAAAGACCCATCATAGCCAAAAATAAATAAATAAATATATTTTAAAAATGAATCATGGAACTTGAATTATTATCACTATGTAATAGTGTGCACAGCAGAGCCAAGTATCGTGTCCAGATTAGGTCTCCTTCTCCTAGATCCTATGTCTCAATTCTTGCATCACTCAGAAGAGAAAGACTTTAGCATCAAGTTTAAATGGAATCTCCTTTTTCATACTCAACCTGTTGCCTTTCTTAAGTACCAGCATTTCCCATCTTCTAGACGATACTATTTATTTATGTATTTATTTTTAGTAACTTTATTTATTTATTGGTTACATTGGGTCTTGGTTGCTATGCGTGGGCTTTCTCTAGTTGCGACGAGCGGCGGCCGCTCTTCATTGCGGTGCGTGGGCTTCTCGTTGTGGTGGCTTCTCATGTTGCAGAGCACAAGCTCTAGGTGTGTGGGCTTCAGCAATTGTAGCATGCTGGCTCAGTAGTTGTGGGTTGCGGTCTCTAGAGTGCAGGCTAAGTAGTTGTGGCTCACGGGCTTAGTTGCTCCACAGCATGTGGGATCTTCCCGGACCAGGGCTTGAACCCGTGTCCCCTGCATTGGCAGGCGGATTCTTAACCACTGCGCCACCAGGGAAGTCCCTAGATGATACTATTTAATTCTTCAAATCCCATCACTGCCTTCACCTCTACCTGCACCTGATTTTACCTGCTGACTTCCTTCCTTAGCCCTGGGCTCCTGAGCCAATCTGGATGCTTCTAATCTTCCAGCTGTTGTCCTGTGACCTTCTTGGGTAGGATATTCTGTCACAGGGGTCTCATGGCATTCTCTTTCTTGGTTTACTACCTTGTTTTACAAGATAGCTTCCTAAGAAAGGCAGGTGAACATCCTGAGTCCTTGCCTTCCTGAGTTCTAAGTCTACCCTCTCTTTTAATTAGCAAAGGATTTTAAGTTAGGACTCATTTTCCCTCGGAACATTTGTTCTTAACCTTATTTCTTTGTCCTTATTTTCTTACTCTACTACAGATTTTCTTTTTCTTTCATTGTTTTATTGGCAATCACATTTTTAATTTCCAAGAGTTTGTTCTTATTTTTACCTTTAAAAAAATGCATCATATTTAATGATTACAATATCTTTATGAATGTTTTAAAATAAACTAGTGAGGTTTTTTAAAATTTTCTTGTTTCCTGAATATTTTTGTGGCTTTTGATCATGATCTTTTCCTTCATGTTGCCAGTGTTCCTCAGCTGAGCATCTTTGGTTGTCTGCTTCTGTTTCAGGAGGAGACTTCATGAAGCCGAATAAGGGCTCTGAGCCCCCTGTAGGCTGGCCGGTGTTTCTGAGATGAGCAAGCCGGGGCCGGTCTTGGTCAGATGCCTGTCGGCTGGCTAGTTAGTGCATCAGGGGTATAGGGCTATTGCTCCGTCTCCAGGCTTCTAGTTAGTCTCCCAGTTTTCATCCTCACATCTCACCCCACGTCTTCCATCACACTTACTTTTCCAAGTATGGAAACTCTTGGGAACTCACTCGTGCAGGTGGGTTCTCTTCCTTCATCAGAAATCAGTCTCTACCCTCTGTTTTTCAGAAACTTTTTGAAATCTCTCATCTACTCATGATTCCCTTTCTGTATTTGACATAGTTTTGAAATCTCTCATCTACTCATGATTCCCTCTCTGTATTTGACCTAGTTTTGGGTTTATACTCTTCTTATTTCTTTACCATATTTTTAATGTAGTACCAATCCATGTTTTTCTCCTGGCATCTTGGACCAGCTGCCTCTCCTTTTAGTCATTATTTTAAATAAAGAGCCCCTGTTTCTCCATATATTCTTCCTAATGTCTTCAGTGGTCACTGCAGAAACACATAGACAGTAGTGTTATGGATTGAAGTGTGTCCCCACCAAAACAAGCCATGTTGAAGTCCTATCTCCCAATACCTTAGAATGTGACCTGTTTGGAAGTAGGGTTGTTGCATATGTAATTAGTTAAGATGAGGCCATACTGGAGTGGAGTAGTCCCTTAATCCAATATGACTAGTGTCCTTATAAGAAGACAGCCATCTAAAGACACAAAGACACACAGGGAGAATGCCGTGTGATGACAAAGTCAGAGATTGGGGTTATAGAGCGGCAAGCCAAGGGATACCAAAGATTGCCTGAAAAACCACAAGAAGCAGCAGAAGTCAAGGAAGGAGTCTCTTTTATAAAAGTTTCAGAGAGGGCTTCCCTGGTGGCGCAGTGGTTGAGAGTCCGCCTGCCGATGCAGGGGACACAGGTTCGTGGCCCAGTCCGGGAAGATCCCACATGCCGTTGAGCGGCTGGGCCCTAAACTCTGATTCTATCATGGTAAACTGAAGAAAAAGGAGTGAAATAGTTAGATATGTGTTTAACTAGCAGCAAAATGAGAGCATGATTTGTGTTCCTTGGAAAAAGTGAATTATGAATGTGAAAGAGAGAAATTAACTTATTTGCATTTATTTATATCTGTAACCTTATGTGTTGTTCAAAGCTTTGGGAACATTGTTCACAATCTGTTCATTTCAAAGATCTTGTTCAGCACTCTGTGCCTTTAAAAGTGTGCTATGGGGCTTCCCTGGTGGCGCAAGTGGTTGAGAGTCCGCCTGCCGATGCAGGGGATACGGGTTCGTGCCCCGGTCCGGGAAGGTCCCACATACCGTTGAGCGGCTGGGCCCGTGAGCCATGGCCGCTGAGCCTGCGTGTCCGGAGCCCGTGCTCCGCAACGGGAGAGGCCACAACAGTGAGAGGTCCGCGTACCGCAAAAAAAAAAAAAAAAAAAAAAAAGTTTCAGAGGGAGCATTGTCCTGCCAACATCTTGATTTTTGACTTCTAAACTCCAGAATGAGAGACAATAAATTTCTGTTGTCTTAAGCCATCCAATTTATAGAACTTTGTTATGGCAACCCTGGAAAACTAATGCAAATACAGAGACAGCAATTAAGAGCTTGATAAGTATTCAATTTAGAAATATAGAGGTAACTTTCAGAAATACCCACCCCCCCAAAAAAAGAAAAAAAGGCTGAAAATAGTTACTTCTGGAAAGTGAGACTGCGGCTAGGAAGTAGGCAAAGGACTGTCACTTTTCATTATAATCCTTTCTGTACTATTGCATTGTTTTCAGCCATCTTCTTGCTTCCCTAGACATCATTCTGACTTGTGATCTAGTTTGTCAACATTTGTGGCAGGCAGAGTAATAGTTCCCCTGCCCAAAGTTGTCCATGTCCTAAACCCTGGAACCTGTATATATTCACCTTATATGATAAGGGGGAATGTAGGTTCAAGATAGAGTTAAGATTGCTAATAAGCTGACCTTAAAATAAGGAGACAGTTCTCAGCCCAGTGTAATCACAGGAGCCCTTAAAAGTGAAATAAGGGGGCATAAGACGAGTCAGAGAAAGAGATACGATGTCAGAAGCGGGTCCCTGGAGTGAGGGAATGATGTGCTGTGCGGATTCAACCATTGTTGCTAAATACTTCGAAGATGGGGGAAGGAGGACATAGCCAAGAAGTGTGGGTGGTCTCTAGGCGCTGAAAGGGCAAGGAACTGATTCTTTCCCAGAGCCTTCAGAAAGGTATGAAGCCCTCCTGATACTGTGATGTTAACCCCCTGAGACCTGTGTCAGACTTCTGACTGCAGAACTATGAGATAATTAATTTGTATTGCTTTAGGCCAGTAAATGTGTGGTCATTTGTTACAGCAGCTGTAGGAAACTAATACACCATCTCTCTAAAAATGTAGGCTCAGAGCTAAAGCATAGTACCCCAGATGGGAACTAGCCATTGCTGAGTACCTTGGAATTCTTCTCTTTCCTATCTTATCTCTTAATCTAACTATAAAGCTAACGTTTGCTTTTGTAGCTGTCACCAGATGCTATTTTCTCTTACTAAACTTGCCGAAAATGAAAGCCCATAGGCTATAATGCCCATGGAGAGGTAACATTTACCATATTGCCATTTCCATTATAGCATACTGGCTAAGGGCATCGACCTCGGAGTCAAGAAGAGCTGGGTTCTAATCTCCATTCAACTATTTACCAGCTGTGTGATCTCAAATGAGCCCATTTAACTCTTGAAGCTTCAGTTTCTTCATCAGGAAATCAAAGCTAGTAACAGTACCAGCTCCTGGGGTTCTTGTGGTATCTAAATGAGATGATGTATTTCAAGCACTTAGCACAATGCCTGGCCCGTGGGTAGTGCACAATAAATAGTACCTTAAACTTGAAAAGTGAAGGAATGGGCTGATGTTGGGTTTACACCAGGAACTCTGATTCCTGTTGCTAGTCCCAAGGGCTTCAACTGAAAATTATCTGACTCTCTCACTTTGTTTTGTATACATGGTAATATATATGGCATCCTGGAATACCAAACAGGTGTGTGTGGCTGTTGAACCCAACACATGGCTCACAGGTGTTCTTAGCATAATATTAGACGAAGAAGTTGATATAGTCAAAACACAAACTTTAATTCAGTGGTTAGTGCATGGTAACCACTCTTTCTCCCTCATCCCATCCCATGATGTGAAGACTGTCAACAGTGCTCTTGGGATGGCTGAAGGTGAGGAAGTGCTCCTCTGCTTTTCCACCTACAATCCCTTCGTTCTGAGGTCTTCCTTCTGAGGCCTTTGTTCTGAGATCTACAGTCTAGATGCTTTTAGCTATCGGCTACCTGCTCATTCTTTAAACAATCCCCGTCGACCACCTCACCTACAGAACCTGTTCTGATTTCAAGACTTGGAGGGAAATTTTAATTTCTTTACTTCATCCTCACTGACTTGTCTCCCTACCTCATCCTCCCTTAAAAGAATGCCTAAGATTAAGAGAATGGGCTCTTGAGTCTCATTCACATCAGACCTAGATTCAAAACCTAACTTGGCCACTTGGGAGCTGTTTGCCTTTGAGAAAGTTGTTTGACTTCTCTCTGTACCATGTTCTTCTTCTATAAAATGGGAATACCATTTAAAATAGAATGCACACTTGAGATGATACATGGGAAACACTGAGCAGGATGCCTGGCACTGTAAGGCCGAATAATGGTGATAGTGATAATAATGCCGTTAGTACTTTATTGCTTCTTTATTCCTTCAGCCTCTCTACAGGTCTCTTTTTCCAGCCTATCCCCGGAGACTCCATATCTGGCAGCATTCCTCTGCTAAGTTGAGTTAGAATCCTTACGATGTTAAGTGTATAACTGGTCCCCATCGTTTATATTATTATACATTAGTTTCTGATTTAAGCAAAGAATGTACTTCAATATGGCATCATTTAATAAAAGCCTAACCTGCCCCCTACCTGGCAGAGATGATGGGAGCTTATTAAGATAATGTCTTTCTAGTACTTACAGCCCCTTGAAAGACATTCACTAAATAAACAATGGTGTTTGATTTTTGTGTTGTTTGTTTTAGTTCTTAATGCACGCTCTCTGAATTGTATTAATAGGTCCTCTGCCGTGCTTCTCACAATATGGGCACTTGTTAAATGGTGCTAAATGGGGAATGGGAGTGAAGGTTGCTTCTATGTGCCTCTGCTTTTGCTCTCACCCTCCTCCCTCTCTCTCTCTCTCTCTCTCTCCCTCCTCCCTCTCTCTCTCTCCTTCTCTCTATTAAACCTGGAATCCTCCTCCTCCTTCTGTGTTGCTAGTACACTGATTTTCAACCTTGGCTGCACATCAGAATCATTTGGGGAGCTTTTTAAGCTTCTTGATAGCCAGGCCAGGTCCTAGACCAATGAAATAAAGACCTCTGGAAGTGGGACCCAGACATCAATGTTTTCTTGAGTTTCCTAGATGATTCCAGTGTGTAGCCCCTGCTGACCAGACCCTAATCAAATGACACACGAGAACAGAAAATTAGTATTTAATGTTTACTTCTACTCAAGCATGAGGGGAGGTCCAGTGCAATCTCTTTTCTTCTTCCAGTGAATAACAGTACCTGGCAAAGAATGAGCATTTAATACACATTTCTTTTTTTGGCTGAAAATATACCCTACCAAGCCCAAAGGATTTCTCCATGTCTCTGGACTTCTGTAACAGTTGATGTGAATACCTCTTTTAATTATGATGATCTATCAATTTGGTTGTTCAGATTCTCTGGGGTAAATAATTCTACCATTTACGAGTAATTTTATCACACTCTTTAACGTGGAAAATAGATTCTTGTCATGTGGTGTGAAGACTGCTATCACCCAGGGGTGTACTAGGTACTGCCTGACAGTCCAGAGGAAGGCCTGGGATGCAGGGATATGGAGGAGAAAGCACAGGCCTTCCAGGGTTCAAATCTCCACTCCGCTATTTGCCTACAGGGACATAATCTCACCCTCAGAGCTCTGGTCTCCATTTCGTGAAAGAGGGGGAATGATACCCACTACTCTGGTGGTTAGAGTCATTGAAGGCACAACGTAAGAAGGAAAACACTGACTGTCCTAGTCAGCTCAGGCTCTTGTAACAAAATACTATAGAAATTTTTTTCTCACAGTTCTGGAATTGGGAAGTACAATATCAGGGTGCCCGCATAGTTGAGTTCTGGTAAGAGCCCTCTTCCTGGCTTGCAAATGGCCACCTTCGCTGTGTTTTCACCTTTGCTGTGTCCTCACAGAATAAGAACAAGCTCTCTGGTGTTTCTTCTTATAAGATCACTAATCCTATCCTACCAGGGCCCCACCCTTATGACCTCATTTAACCTTAACTATCTCCTTGTAGTACTGGTCTCCAAATACAGTCACAGGGTCCAGGGCTTCAACACATGAATTTGGAAGGACACAGTTCAGGCCATAACAGCAAGCACATAATATGAGCTCAGTAATATTAAAATCCCCTGTCTAGGTAGGTCAGTAGGTAGATAGATAGATAATGTATGGATATAAAGCTATCTATGTATCTATCTATGTATCTGTTTATTTTTCTTGAGAGAACCAAAAGAGCATCAGGGAAAAGAAATCAAAACTAGATCTTGTAGGTTGAGTAGGAATGTCTTAGGCAAACGAAGGTATTCCAAGCAGAGGAAACAGCTAGTCAAGTCTTTTAAAAGACATAGCATGTTTTGAGATTAGTGAAAACATCACCAGTTTTCACCAGAACTTGGAGTTGGCAAGAAAAAGGTTCATGGTAGAAAATACAAGAGATGTAGTTTGGAGGCATGTCATTAACAGGCAAGGCTACCAAGCTGAGGTTGCTGGGTTTTTCCCTTGGGTTAAAGGATTCCTGTGCCAGTAGTTACCTTTTACCTTTTCTTTTCCCAGATAACTAGTTGAATTCTTGAGGGCAAGGATCTTGCCAAATGTTCTTTTGTAATCCATCCCTGAACCTAAGACACTGCCTTAAGAATGTAACAGGAATGAATTGCCCCGTAACCTCGGCATATAAGAGCTATCATATCTTTTTCACTTGTTCAGTTTGAATTAAAGCCAGCTAGAATCTCCATCCTCTGGGTTGGCATGAAATACAGCATTACTCTCCTGGGTGGTGGTCAGCGTGGGAACAGATCTGCTTCTCCTTCATCTGTGCACACTGCCTCTCCATCTATGGCAGTGTCTCCTTGGCTTACATTGCTATGTTTGCTGGCTTGTCTCCCAGCAGAGCTCTACTCCACTCCTTAAATGCTCTGTTCCACCCTCAGTGGTAACCTTGGCTCCAATCCTTAGCCCTTGGTCCTTACAGATGCACAGAATTATTATTTTCTAAAGCCGTGTTCTCCACCTCTAGGTGCTGCTCTGCTACTGGCTTAGCTGTCTGTCCCTTCCAGCTTCAAATTTCTTTCTATCTCCTCTTGAGTCTTTAGATATTTTTGTTAATAATTTTCAAACCACAAAGCTTTTATTTCTCTCCTTCACTTGGGCAATCTGAATCAATTGCATCGGTGGGTGTGACCTCTGGAACACAAATGCCTGTTTAAAATAAAAGCCTGATTATTATATAATGAACTATATTCAGTTTACTAAATAGTTAACTTAAACATAAATATATGTATATATTTATGCTGAATAGATGTATAATTTATGCTAATGATAATTACAAATAATACAAAGACATAATAACTCCACTGCAGCTCTGGTATTCATTACCAATGCTTCATGTCGCTTCTGTTCCACATCCATATACTGACAATTTGATATGCCCAGGAACTGTGCTGGGTACAGAGGGCATGGAGATGGCTATGATATCATCCTTGTCCTCAAAGAGGTTAGACTTTTAATTCATGAGTAAGACAGATACATGGTAATAGCTAAGGTAGTAGGAACACCCTTATTAAGGAATGATGATTAGGCTGACACTGTTGTTTTATCATGACTCTGCCGAGCTTCCTTATTTGCTGGGCTATTTCTGTGTTAGCCTTATGACCAGCTTGTCCATATCCAGAACCTACATTGGCCCTTATTTCCTTAGTCAGTTCCTTGTAAGGTATAACTATGCCATGCTGTTGAAACAAAATAACTCCCAAATCTCTGGATGGCGGGATTGACATATGAAAAGTTTGTTTTTCTTACTCATATGAAGCCCCATATGACTAGAGAACACAGGCTGCTCCATGTGGTCACTCAGGGAACCAGGATCTCTGAGCTCTTTACTTCTTATAGGGAGATGGTGATGCCACCATCTCAGCATATAGTGCAGTGGACTGTTGCTACCCCCAAATGACACATATCATTTTTGCTTATAGGCTAATGAATCAGAACTTGTAACAGGGCCCCAAACTAATTATAGGAAAGGCAGGAAAATGTAGGGGAGCCTATAGATTATTTGGTGATTATTACTGTTGCTGTCACCAGAGTGGTGATTTTAGAGAGTGAGCTTTGAAGAATTCGAATCCTGCCTCTCTGTAAGTTACTTTTGGAGTCTCCGAGGGCACAATAAATAGCATCCCTCTCTTCCCTGCTATGTACTGAGCATGTTAAACAATAAAGTAAAAGAATAAAGATGGAGGCCAGAATATCATCTCTATTAATGATGCAGGACATGTCATAGGATGTGGCTTTATTCTATTAGCCAAGTGGTCCCTTTGGTGGAATCCCAGAATTAGGCTGACTCCCGGATCAGGTGAGACTGATGGCATAGTGGAACAGAGGAGAACTCATGTCTTCTACAAGACTACTGGCTCCCAAAGAAGGAAGAGGAAAAGTGGAGATGAGCAGAGCATGTCTACTTACTCTTCACCTACTTCCCAATTAGGTCATCTCATCTCTCAGAGTAGTATAAGGGAAAGCATTTTTCATGAACTCTTATTAGTTGTGTCATTTGGGTCAGTCATCCAGCCTCTCTGACTCAATTTGCTCACTAATGAAATGGACATCATAGCTCACAGTTTCTCTTCTTGGGTCTTTTACAAGTGCTGGAAATTAGGAGATGTGCTAGACTGGTAATGCGAAAGAGTTCTTCAATTGCCTTCTGTAAAATGCTCATGAATACTTGCGATTCAATTACTTATGAGTTTATGAGACCAGATGGCTTAAAACATCCCCCACCCCCAGCATGCCCATAACTTTAATAATCTCCTGAGCTGATTCTCTTCCAAAACCTGTCCGCTTATTACTCCACATGAATTTCCTCAACAACCCTTTAGGGTTGTTCCTGTTCTTAGTAGTAAATGTCTGAAACCACCCTTTTTTCAGCAAAAGCAAAAGCTATCCACTTGATGTCCCTCCATGGAGGTTTCTGTTTTAACTCTTTTTTGACTGTTTCCATGTGGGTTTGATTGGCACTAGAGAATGGAAAATACCCAAATCAAAATAGTCAGTTTCAGAAAAATGAACCTTCTATTTCCCTAGTGAAAGACTAATTAGTCTCTGGCCCAGAGAGTCTAAGGTTGAGTCTTCTCAGATAAGAAATTACTCTTTTAAAATCTAAAAGATTTTTAAAAGAACTGTTTTAAATGAAAGTATTAAATTATACAATTATATGTGTAGACTCTGCCGTTGAGGGAGTTATTTTCATGGTGTAGGCTGAATCCAGCATAAAAATATTTACCGCTCTGAAGTGTCAATATGAAATAATGAGAATCTAAATGTTTACTGTATAATCAGTCTACATTCATCCATTCACAGTGTTTCCTGAGAAACACTTATTACACTGAATTTGACCACCTGGATTCTCCTAATATCTTCAGGCTTAGGGAAAAAAGTGCCAAAGTTTCACTCACAGGAATTTTCTAACAACTTTTTAAGGAAAAGACTTTGTGGAACAAGGAAATATGCAATGATGATTACTTGCATTAGTTCCAAATAACACCCATAGCCCAGAAGAGCCACCCTACTGGTCTCCCTTGGCCATATCTCCTAGGTCCAACCTCAAGTCACTAAGTCAGTAAATCTTCACAGATCTTCATCAACTCTGTGACAAAAACTGAGCTAGGTAATAGGGATATAAATGTGGTCCATGTTCTTGGGGAGCTCAGAATCTAGTGAGAGAGACAGATAAATAAACAACCAAAGACAATGCATTGTGATAAGCCCGACGTTAAGAGTAAGCCTAGTGGCAGAGGGTTAGAAGGGTCCTCTTAGAGAGGACCATCAAACCCCCTCTCAGATATTATTCCAAACTGAAGGCAAAGGCAATTTTGTCTATTTTATTAATGTGTGTGCAATTGGAAGAACAATTTTAACTTATTGTAAAGACTTCATTTTCAACATTTATTTTAAAAATTAACATTGAGTCCACCAATTCAATGACGTGGAACAAGGTTGACTATAGGTGACAGCCTTGTGAACATGCTGGAGATGGCAAGGGATGACCCAGAGAGTTCGAGACTACACAGCAGGAGGCCAGGGTTTAAGTCGTGTGATCTTGGGCTAAAAATAAGTGCTTTCTCCTACCAAATGTAAAATA
>NC_041217.1:135903775-135910455 GCF_002837175.3 Physeter macrocephalus
GTGCTTTGTGACCACCTAGAGGGGTGGGATAGGGAGGTTGGGAGGGAGACGCAAGAGGGAGGAGATGTGGGGATATATGTATATGTATAGCTGATTCACTTTGTTATACAGCAGAAACTAACACACCATTGTAAAGCAATTATACTCCAATAAAGATGTTAAAAAAAAAAGTGCTTTCTCATAGCTACTGTTTAATTATCTGAAAAAGAAGGGAGCTGGACCCGTTGATCTCTTAGGTTCTCTCCGCCTCTGAATACCTATAATATTAACTAGGAAACATTCTCATAAAAAAAGAAATTAAAACAGATCCTAGAAATGCTTCAGCAGGAAATGATATTAGCCTAATTTAAGTTATAGATTTCATTTGCTTGTTCAGCAATCAGTGCATCAACATAACAGGTCAAGATCACGGACTTTGGGGTCCATCAGAACTGGGTTTGTTCAAGCTTTGTCATTTTACTGGCTTTGAGGCCATGAGAAATTTATGTAACTTGTTTGGGCTTCTTATCTGTAAAATGAGGAAGTTAAAGCTTATCTCAAATGGATGTTGTGGGAATTAAATAAGATAAAGATTGTAAGAGCTTAGCACAGTACTGGACACCAAAGAGACTCAAGAAACAGTATTGTTTGTAATGAATACTTCTGTAAGGTGCACACTGCCCAAGGTGCCACAGTAAAACCGAGTCCCTGCTTATAATCTGGGAGAGAGAGAAATATAAATCATCATATTTTGTACACATGAAAAGTATATAGTAGAGGCATGAATGAAGTAGTATCAGAGCACAGGAGGAGTGCTATTGACTTAGAGCATGAGGTAGGGGTAAGGTCTAGAGATAGTTATGCAGAAGAGGTAATGTTGTCAACTAGATTTAATGTACAAGGGAATTAGCTAGGCAAGCAAGGCAGGAAAGGGCCAAGGAAGGAGCGTGAGCAAAGGTGCCTAGGCCTAATGGTGTATGTGATTTGAAAGTAATGAGCAGCCTCATTGATCTATGGTTGAGCCCAAGAAGGCAACCTGGGGCCACCTTGTGAAAAGTCACATGAGAAAATGTGGGCTTCCAATAAATAGGGACCAAGCAAAGGTTGATTTACTGCATATTTATTTTTAATTTTTTAGACTTCAGATTTTTTTTAATATGTTATTATTTCTATTGATATTAGTATAGTATTTTTTTATAAATTTATTTTTATTTATTTATTATCTTTGGTTGTGTTGGGTCTTCGTTGCTGCGCGCGGGCTTTCACAGTACTGGACACCAAAGAGACTCAAGAAACAGTATTGTTTGTAATGAATACTTCTGTAAGGTGCACACTGCCCAAGGTGCCACAGTAAAACCGAGTCCCTGCTTATAATCTGGGAGAGAGAGAAATATAAATCATCATATTTTGTACACATGAAAAGTATATAGTAGAGGCATGAATGAAGTAGTATCAGAGCACAGGAGGAGTGCTATTGACTTAGAGCATGAGGTAGGGGTAAGGTCTAGAGATAGTTATGCAGAAGAGGTAATGTTGTCAACTAGATTTAATGTACAAGGGAATTAGCTAGGCAAGCAAGGCAGGAAAGGGCCAAGGAAGGAGCGTGAGCAAAGGTGCCTAGGCCTAATGGTGTATGTGATTTGAAAGTAATGAGCAGCCTCATTGATCTATGGTTGAGCCCAAGAAGGCAACCTGGGGCCACCTTGTGAAAAGTCACATGAGAAAATGTGGGCTTCCAATAAATAGGGACCAAGCAAAGGTTGATTTACTGCATATTTATTTTTAATTTTTTAGACTTCAGATTTTTTTTAATATGTTATTATTTCTATTGATATTAGTATAGTATTTTTTTATAAATTTATTTTTATTTATTTATTATCTTTGGTTGTGTTGGGTCTTCGTTGCTGCGCGCGGGCTTTCTCTAGTTGCGGCGAGCGGGGGCTACTCTTCGTTGAGGTGCGTGGGCTTCTCATTGCCGTGGCTTCTCTTGTTGCCGAGCACGGGCTCTAGGGCACACGGGCTTCAGCAGATGCAGTGTATGGGCACAATAGTTGTGGCTCGTGGGCTCTAGAGCGCAGGCTCAGTAGTTGTGGCGCACGGGCTTAGTTGCTCCGTGGCATGTGGGATCTTCCCAGACCAGGGCTCGAACCGGTGTCCCCTGCATTGGCAGGCAGACGGATTCTTAACCACTGCGCCACCAGGGAAGCCCTAGACTGCAGATCTTTTACTGAGTCAGCTTAGTACAGTCGGCCCTCTGTATCCATGGGTTTCGCATCCTCAGATTTAACTAATGGTGGATCAAAAAATTTTTCAAAAAAAATTCTGGAAAGTTCCAAAAAGCAAGACTTGAATTTTCCACATGCCAGCAATTATTTACATAGCATTTACACCGTATTAGGTATTACAAGTAATTTAGGGATGATTTAAAGTATAAGGGAAGATGTGCATAGATTATATGCAAATACTATGCCATTTTATATAAGGGACTTGAGCATCCTCGAATTTTGGTATCTGAGGGGAAAGGGAGGCTAGACGTTCTTGGAACCAATCCCTCATGGATACTGAGGGACAACTGTCCTATACTGCCCCCTTGGTCTAAATTAGGGGTGGACAAACAGCCTGCAGACCAAATCTGGTCTGAGGCTCAAGCTAAGAAATTTTTTAAATGGTTACATTTCGAGTGGTTATACAAATAACTACGTAATATGCTTGATTTTGCCCCTTGATCACGAAGCATAAAATGTTTATTATTATTGTCATTGTTGTTGTTATTTGACCCTTAAAGAAAAATTTTGCTGGCCACTGGTCTAAATGATTAATGTTAAACTCATAATATTTTGATTAAAAGGCCAATATGTTCATTAAATTTATAAATATTTGCTTTATGCCTACCATGTGTCTAGAATTGTCTTTCTCCCTGAAAACATTCTTTTTTGTCCAACCTAACTTTTGCATTATGTAACAGATTCAGGATTCATTACCTAGCTCTGTTCTTTCCTGCATTCTTTGGCTTTTTGGATATACTTTTTATTCTCTTTTAGATCATTTGGTAATTGTCAATTAAACAATGGGAATTTTGTGTTTTTCCACTTTTCCTTTTCCTTCCCAGCAGTTACCCAACAATTCTACTGGTATCTATTTTCTTTGCCTGAAAATAAGAATTTCCCTCTTTTCTAAGTGTCCTAGATTGCAATTTTGTGCATGATCTACATTAGCTGGACTATAGATTGTTGACCCAAATGCAAAAGAGATACCAAAATAACAGTGGCTTAAACAAAGTAGAGGATGTTTCTCCTCCTCACATTATAGCCCTGGGGTAATTGGTCAGAGCTGGAATGATGGCTCAGCTCCATAATGTGTTGCAGGGATCCAGGCTTCTCCTGTCTTGTTGCTCCTCTGTCCCTACAGGTTGCTCTTCTCTGAATGGTGCAAGGTGAATCACTACCACATTGCGTTCCAAACACTTGGATCAAAGATGGCAAGAACATAATTACCTACCTTGCAATATTGGTGCAAAATTATAGAAACATAATGCACCCAAGCAAGTGCTACAGCTATCTGTTATTACTAATAAATAGGAAGTTGCAAAGGGTCTGGTGAAGTGCCAGTTATTTAGTATGTGCTGAATAAAAATAGTCTCAGTGGAGCTGAATTATGAAATAAATATAAAGATGCATTTTTGATCTTCTCGGTGGTTCTGGGAATATGACGGCTATTATAATGAGAATACCAGTATAGCTACACTTGAGAGGAATTTTTGTTTTGTCTTGTTTTGTTTTGTTATGAGCCAAAGAGTGTCTTAAGGATTTCGATTCTAGTAAATTCTGAATTCCATGCATAACTCAACAGCACATTCTTAGAATCCCTGTACTTTTTTTTCAGACTTTTTTGCCTGTAGCCAAATCCTATTAAATATATTTCCATGTCATGTTGTGCTTAAATAATGTGGCAGGACAGAGCCTTGACTTAGAAAATGACACCCTTCCTCCGAGGAGGCTTCTATCACAATCATCTCATACAGAAATCATATCTTGTGTTTTGCCTCTGTGGAAATGGGCAACATTGTTAAAAATTTATTTTTGCTGCAAGAAAATCTTATTCTTGGTTTATTGTGTCAAACAGCTGCTAGTATATAGTGCTGGGCAGCTGTCCAGCTGTGAGACTCACATAAATTAATTTAACCCTTGGGTACATTGCGAGGCCAATTAGAATGGTCCCTCCAGGTACCGCAGTGACTTAAGAACACTTTTTATCTGGGGGGATCCAGATGGTTTGATGATGCCCAAAGTCCTGTAATGAATATTTTCCAAATATTATGGCAAGTTATCATGTAAAGTATGTTTATGACAGCTTGGTGTATATATATATATGTGTGTGTGTGTGTGTGTGTGTGTGTATACACACACACATATATATGAATAGTAATGAGAGAAAATCATAATAATACTTAGGTATATATCAGTTTACAGAATATGGTATGTGTTTTCTAGAGTAATCCAAAACATTTGACTAAAATTTGAACTGGACTCCCAATCAAAAATACTTCTTCCTCTTTCCTCTTCTCCTTCTCTTAGTACTAATTCTACTGAGATAGGGTTGGATAGGTCAAGTCTTCTGCACTGACTCTTTTAAATGTAAAGATATAAAATAAAATCTTGTGGACCTTTGATTTGTCCCTATGGTCCTTGATCCCTGGGTTTGAGGAGCATTGAATTAAAGGTTCGGCACTGCCATCACACTAGGTAATCACAGGAACCAGTGTAATCATAAACGCAATCACAGAAGCTGGCATGGAAATCTCATAGCCCATTTATAAAGTGTCTGTACATATGATTTATAATATACATACACCAATGTTTAGGATTATAATAAAATAAGGAAAGAAAATTTAAAATTATCATGTAGAGTTCTCATGCACTAAATATTAAGTCCAAAGAATGTCCTAGGGATCTTCAGGAATGAAGTTTGAAAAGTAGTAAATCAAATAAAATTTCAAAGTTGCTTATCTCAAGATTAAATGGGTCCATTTTAGGATCTGGAGATTCTCCTTGTTAGTCTTACATTTCATTTCAATTGATACAAGTTTATTAAGAGGCAATATCATACGATGGTTCAGAGCACAGGTTTTGGGGTTAGAAAAACTCAGATTTGAGTTGTGGCTCTGTCCTTTGTTTTGGGAATGCTTTGGCCAGTGCATCTCCTGCCAACTTTCACTCTTAAGATTTGCTTAACCTAGCCATAATTCTCCTTTAGAACTGAGCTCAAACACATTTCAAAATGAAACCTTTCCTCACCTCACAGATAAGATTTGGTCCCTATTATATGTACATATATGCTCCACATTCAATAATAATAATAATGTTAATAATAAAGACAATGATACAATAATGGCTAGCATTAATGAGCAGTTATTATGTACCAGGCACTAGGCCAGGTGTTTTACCTGTGTTGCCTCATTCAAACTTCACAACACCCCTGTGAGGTAGGTATTGTCCTTTTACAGATAAAGAAACTAAAACAGTGCTGTTCAATAGAAGTATAATGCAAGCCACATGTGTAATTTAATATTTTCTAGTATCCACACTGAAAAAGTAAAAAGAATTTAATTTAAATATCTTACATAATGCAATTTGCTAAAGTGAAATGTAGTCCTATTAAAAACAATGTCGTTCAGTTTAATGGAAAAAACATTTTACACTGCTTCCATTTTAAATTTTAAATTAAATTAATTAAAATAAGAATTAAAAAATTTAGCTCCTTCATCACACTAGCTATATTTTAACTAGCTATATTTTAACTAACTAAATGCTCAATAATCTCATTTTGCTAGTAGCTACCATATTGGATAGCACAAGCCTAGATGCTAAGTAACCTGCCATTAAGTTATTCATACATTTACTTAGTAAATATTTACTAAGTATTTATTACAAGACAGGTGCTGTTCTAATCTCTGGAGACACAGCAGTAAACAAAACAGACAAAATCACTACTCTGGTGAAGCTTTCATTACAGTATAGATAAGGGAGACAATAAACAATTAACTGAAAAATGATTCCAAGTAGCATCAAATACTATGAAGAAAAGCAAAACAAGAGGAGACAGGGTGATAGACAGGGCTACTGTGTGTAGCTCTTCAAGCTGTACACTGCACAACTCCAAGGGTCACAATTCATTTGGACTATGATGTGAATGCCACTCCCTGGAATTCCGCAAAACAGTAGCCCTGAGAATGTGGGCTGAAACCTTGTGTAGAGTGATCAAGGGAAAGCTCTCCAATAATGGAAGATCATTTTAGCAAAGATGTAAAGGCGGTGAGAGAGCAAGCCAGGCAATATTTGGAACACGTGCTTTCCAATCAGGGAGAATAGCCAGTGCAAAAGCCCTGAGGCAGCAAGAGTGCCTAGCATGTTGGAGGGACAGCAAAGGCAGCCAGTGTAGGAAGAGCATATACTGAGCAAGGGGACATGTAGCAGAAGGTGAAGTCAGGGTGGTAGCCAGAAGCTGGATCAAGTAGGGGCTTGCTGGCCAAGCTGAGTTCTTTGGCGTTTACACTGAGTAACATAAGAACCAATCAATCTCTCTCTTTCTCTCTCATATTTTTATTTTTATTTTTTATTTTTATTTATTATATTTTTTGTGTGCTAGGCGGGCCTCTCACTGTTGTGGCCTCTCCCGTTGCGGAGCACAGGCTCCGGACGCGC
>NC_041217.1:135910601-135944571 GCF_002837175.3 Physeter macrocephalus
GGATCTTCCCGGACCGGGGCACGAACCTGCGTCCCCTGCATCGGCAGGCGGATTCTCAACCACTGCGCCACCAGGGAAGCCCTCTCTCATATTTTTAAAATAAAGCATTAGCCTATCTGCTTTGTTGAGACTACACTGAAGGGGGTTGATGAGTTGCGGGAAACCAGTGAGCATACTATTGCAATAATCAAGGTGAAAGGTGATGGTTGTTCAGAATAGGGTCACAGCAGGAGAAATGGTGAAAGTTGGCTTCTGAATATATTTTGAAGGTTGAGCCCATAGGATATGCTGATGGATGAGATGTGAGGTTTCTTTAAAAAAGAGAAGAGTCAAAGATAACTCCAAATATTTTAGCCTGAGTCACCTGTAGAACAGAGTCGCCATTTTCTGACAGGGAGAGTTTAGGAAAACAGGGTTTTTATTTGGGGTGAGCCCAAATTAAGACTCATTTCTTGGACATTTAAAGTTGGAAATGACTATTCAGTGGCCGAGTGGAATGATGAGTCTGAAGTTAAAGCGCTATATCGAGGCCGAAGATAATAAACCCAGAAATTGTCAGTATATAAAGTGGTATCTACAGTCACAAGACTGGTGTAAATCACCTAAAGGGCAAGTGTAATTAGAGGTGAGAAGAGGCAGGGGCTGGAGCCTCTGGAACACTGCTGCTTAGAAGTACAGATCACCAAGGAAGACCAGCAAAGGAGCGTGAAGAAGGACAAACGGGAGATGCAGGAAAACAAGAGGGAGTGCTCTTCCAGGGGCCAAGTGATGAAAGGGTTTGAAGTAGGAGTTTTGTGTTTTTTTTTTTTTTTTTTTGTGGTACGCGGGCCTCCCTCTGTTGTGGCCTCTCCCGTTGCGGAGCACAGGCTCCGGACGCGCAGGCTCAGCGGCCATGGCTCACGGGCCCAGCCGCTCCGCGGCATGTGGGATCCTCCCAGACCGGGGCGCGAACCCGGTTCCCCTGCATCGGCAGGTGGACGCGCAACCACTACGCCACCAGGGAAGCCCTGAAGTAGGAGTTTTAAAGGTAGAACTGGATCATCTTATTCTAGCACCTATGCTGTATACTGTTCTGCAGTGGGGTTTTTCCCACCAGCATCTAAGAGGCCACGGTCTATCTGTTCACAATTGCATCCTGCTGCACAGTGCTGAGCGCTCAGTGCATATTTATCGAATAAGTGAACACTTACTGTGTAGAAGACTGAGTCACAAGGACGTTGGTGATCAATTAGTGACAAGTGGGATTAGATCTCAGATGTACTGGTCGCACAAATATTTTCCAAGGATCACTGACCACTTTGCCTCTCTCTCCAGTTTCTTTGTCCAGCAGACATGCATCCAAGCCAACATCCTTTTCTTAGGATGCTCAGTGGACAGTTCCAACTTTGTTGGCCCCATACACACATATTTGGAAGGATAACAATGTTGATATTATGCCTGCCCACTTTGATTTCGATTTTAATGCCTTTTCTGTTCATTATGGTCACTCTCCTCCTTTTTTCCCCCCTAAACACACATTTAAAAGGTAAAGAAATATAATTTATCCTTTCCTTTGCAGGGTTTTCTACAGCTGAATATGTTCCCCATAAAATTGATTTAAGATACCTACCAGATTTTAAGTTGATGCAGACTACCTTTAACTTCTATTGTTTTGTTTTTCTCTAGCAACTTTCTTACCTTAGTTAATGGGCAAATATTCCTCTGGCTTTCTCTACACTGAAGGCTAGCTCTTTTAGACGTTCCTCAGGGCACAAGATCAATTTTTTTTTTTTAATTTTTTTTTAGAGAGGGTTTTTCCCATTTTAAAAATTAACCCAATCCATTAAAGGAACATAAAATTGATTTAAGATACCTACCAGATTTTAAGTTGATGCAGACTACCTTTAACTTCTATTGTTTTGTTTTTCTCTAGCAACTTTCTTACCTTAGTTAATGGGCAAATATTCCTCTGGCTTTCTCTACACTGAAGGCTAGCTCTTTTAGACGTTCCTCAGGGCACAAGATCAATTTTTTTTTTTTTAATTTTTATTTCAGAGAGGTTTTTCCACATTATAAAACTAACCCATATCCATTAAAGGAAATTTGAAACACACAAAGAGACACAGACAGACACACACTCATACATACACACACATATACACACATTAAGGAAAAAAAACCCTCAATTCTATAATCCGAAGATAACACCTTTAAAAAGTATTGGTGTATTTTCTTGCAGATTGTCTCTCTGTACTTGAGTGAGTAAGTGAATGTGTGTGTGTGTTTGAGTGTGCACACACAAATTTATTGTGAGTCATGCTTTTTCACTTAAAAAAATACACATTTTATTTTACTGCGTAGCATTCTTAACTATTGCTTTAATAGCTAGACCCTTTTCTGTAATGAAAATGTCACTCTCTCTCCCACCGATAGGCATTTCTTTCCAATTATCCTGTCATAAATAATGCTACACTGAACGTTTTTGTTCATAATAGAGATTCTACAATTAGAGTGATTTCTAAACCACTCCCTAAAGTAGAATCATTCCCAAATTCCCCAAAGTGGAATCATTCATTCAAACATTAGCAATATTTAAGGCAACTGATACACATTGCTTATGTATTTTACAAAAATATTGAACCATTTTAAACTTCTACCTATAATGAATGCAAAAATGTATTTCCCTACTATCACTGATTATTATTTAAACTATGCTAATTTAATAGGTTTAGAATCACCAAATTTTATTAGTTTGCATGCATTTGATTTCCTCTAAAGTTGAAAATTTCTGCATACCTGTTTATTCATTGTATTAATTATTTTATTCATGTCCCTTCTTCATTTATCTATTAAGGTATCCAATTATTCTTCTTATCAATTTTCCTAACATTTTTTTTTTCCTTTGGCTGCATTGGGTCCTAGTTGCTGCACGCAGGCTTTCTCTGGTTGCAGCGAGCAGGGGCTACTCTTCATTGCAGTGTGCGGGCTTCTCATTGCAGTGGCTTCTCTTGTTGCGGAGCATGGGCTCTAGGCATGCGGTCTTCAGTAGTTGTGTTGTGACACGCGGGCTCAGTGGTTGTGGCTCGCAGGCTCTAGAGCACAGGCTCAGTAGTTGTGGTGCATGGGCTTAGTTGCTCCGTGGCATGTGGGATCTTCCTGGACCAGGGCTCAAACCCATGTCCCCTGCATTGGCAGGTGGATTCTCAATCACTTTGCCACCAGGGAAGTCCCGAATTTGCCTAACATTTAATAGAATAACATACTGTATTTTTCAAATACTTCTATACAGACGTATTTTTCCAGAATATTGTTTGTGTTTTCAAGTTGTTTATGGCAGGGATTTTAATATAAGTTTGAGAAGATCAGTATCCTCTAAAATAAAAATAAGTATTTATGGTAGAACTTTTAGGAAATACAGAAAAGCAAGAAGAAGAAAATAAAGCTCTCCCACATGCTTATGGTAATTATTCATAACATTTGGGGCATTTTCTTTCATCTTTTTCTTATATATTTAAGTATTTTTTACAAAAGTAGTCTCAGGTACATTCTGCTATCCTATATTTTTTCCACTTAGAATGTTAAGAATTTATTTTAATGGCATTAAATATTCTTCTTTATTATCGTTTTAATGGCCTCATAATATGGAAAGACAAAATTTATTTATCTAGACCCCTGTTGTTGAATCTCTTTATTTCTTGTTTTTTAATTGAATCCTTTATTTCTAATATTTCACTGTTATAAAGATGCATAGACAGTTTTATGGCTGAATCTTTGGACATATCCATAATTATTTATTTAGGATGAATTTCTAAAAGTGGGTCATAGGTTTAACCAAATTTTAAAGCTTCTGTTATATATTGGCAAATTGCCCTTCAAAGCTGTGTCTTAAGTTTATGGCATGGGATTTATTTTGGCTTAAAGTTGTAAATGTTTACAAAGTACTTGAAATAATTTAAAAGGAGCAATTTACCTAGCTATGTATGTGTTGAAAACGAAAGACAAATATATCTGCAATGTGCCAGGAGCCCACATTTCCAGAGACGATAGCTCACAATTTATGTCTTAGTTGAATTCATATGTATGGCTTCTTTCCTAAATATACTAGAGAAAATTTACTTTAAAAAAATCAACTCTTTGCTTTGTCTACATCAGCTTGTCTTTGCTCCCACAAAGCCATATTTCCAGATCAATTTAAGATGTGGAGGCAGTGGCTGAGAAGACTATTAATAGTTCTACCAAATGCTTCCATGTACCAAGCACTTGCCGACATCCTTTTTTTTTTTTTTTTTTTTTTTGGCCACACCCCAGAGCTTGTGGGATCCTAGTTTCCAACCAGGGATTGAACCTGGGCCCCCTGCAGTGGAAGCGTGGAGTCCTAACTACTGGACCCCCAGGAAATTTCCCATCCATCCTTTTATTTAATCCCAGAACAGCCTCACTTTGTAGAAGAGGAAACCAAGCTTCAGAATGGTTGAGAGGCTTGTTCTAATTTACACAGAATAATCTGCAGAATTGATATCTGTTTCACTACAAAAGAGTACATTTTTTCACTATTCCATGTTGCTTCCTCATGGACTCTTAAGATTTCATCATGAATTTTACTTCTATCCACCCCCCCATCCTACCAACTTACACTTGCATTTACATTTATATTAAAAACTGACCTTTGAGAATTGATCACAAGCTCTGGTTGCAGCCTTTGATCTCTCTCTGCTCTTGTTTATTTTAATTAGCCACTTAAAAATTATATATAGCACCCCAACAAAGAAGAATTTCATATTGATGAGGATTAATCATATGCATACTGTAAAATAATATAAATTAACCCTAAAGCTGTGATTTATATACCTTAAGATATGTCTTAATATGACTTTTATTCAATATTGAACAATGGGTTGTGTTTTTTTTTAAAACCATTTGGTAGATAACATTGGGAGAGAAAGATATTCAGCTCTCATTACCATAGGTACTTTCAAATATATAATTAACAAGTAAGGGTATTGTACAATATAGTGAGACCAAGAAAAAAAAAAGAGTCATAAATGTTCACGTTATTAGTGTTTAGTAGAAAAAAATTGATGATCTGGGGTCAGAAGTCTTTTGTACCCATCTTGACCTCTTACTAATAGGTGACTTTGAACAAGTCCCTTTTATTTTTAATCTCTGAGCTTCTATGTATATGCCTTTAAGATATAATGATGTTTTCTTCAAATGCTTAGAATGGTTTAATTGAATATGGTAGTCAAATTGCAAAATGATGCTAAATACTGGCAGAGAAAAAATTGAATTTGGAATGTCAATATAATGGTCAAGAATGAATATCAAATGATTTACCCTCCAGCCTTGCATTTCCTGTAGATTATTTGTACACATACCATATCCTTTGATCTCTGAGTGCAGTCACCCTGAGCTTGTCTGTCCATCTTGACTGAACTATTTCTTTTCCCATCTGGACTGCACTGGTGTCTTTCCCATCTAACAGCCTATAAAGTTCAGCTCAAGAGTCACTGCCTTAGGAGGCCATTTCTGTTTCTCTGCCCCAGGTCTGTCACTGAGGTTAAATGTTCCTTCCATTCTGCTTCCATAATACTTTGTACATGATTCTAAAGAGTGTTTGTCTCATTGCCCTACATATTTGTATACCTAACTAATGAGTGATGTAACCATTTCTAGACAGCGCTTTTTCTAGCCAATAGATATTTTTTTTTGCTTTAACTCAAAAAAGTGGGGGAGCAGAGAGCACTAAAGAAAGCAAAGCAAAAACCATGAGATGCCAGAAATCTCTCTGATTTCCCTCTAGGAGTTTAGCTCTCAGGTTATGGCAGCTGAGTGGGTAGAGTAGATCCAAACCTCTGGGATTTTCACATTTACAATCATCCTTAAGTCCCATCATTCCTGCCATTCCTGAGGCTAAAATTCACCAGGACCTTTTCTTTCATTACTACCCTCCACCAGAAGCCCACTGCACTGTGTCCCAATGAGTCAGAGACAAAACAAGGGCTGCACAAGGGAGATTTTAAGACCTTGGGTGAAATCATTATCCTGCAAAGTTGCAGCATTTTCTCTCTGGGCATGATTTCAGAGAAAGTTTCCATATATTCAGTGTCAATACAGGTGGTAAAAGGTCAGAAAAGTCATGCAAGATAAGGATTATCCCCATTTTATAGTTAAGGAAACTGAGGCTCATTGAGTTTTAGTACCATGGCTAAGGCTATGGAGAGTCAACATCTGGCCGTAGCTCCTTTGGCTCCAGAGCTCCTGTCCTTTCCATTATATCATACTGCCTTCCACCTGCTCTAGTGGCAACCCACCTCCCTGCCTCCACTGGTCCCCTGGGACTCAATCTCCCCTAACAGGGGGCACCTTTAGACAGAGTGAGAGGACTTTTTTTTTTTTTTCCCCTATACCTGATTTTACCTAGACTATCCAAGACCAGAAGTCTCATCCTGAGGAATGATTTGTTTCCAAGGTTCTTATTCTATACAAATTCACTGTCATTTCTTACTACTTCTTTACCTGGGTTGAATTGTTTGTTTGTATTGTACTTTTTGAAGGTTTAAGGGGGGATATTTAAACAATGATGCAGTCACAGCAAAGGCCTCAGCCAATTCTGTGGGAAGCTCTGAAGCTGGGACAGCCCTGCAGAATGGTGCCAAATTGAATCAAGGAGGCCAGGCTTTTATATCCCCCCGCTCACTGCTGGCCATTGGATGAAGGCTGTCCCTGGGATGGGGCAGTGCTTCTGGGAGAGGAGATGGTCTTCAGCCAAGGGAAATAGGGAAGCCGGTACTCAGCTACAAGCAGTCAGAGCTCAGAGCTCAGATCTCAACACTTCCAGTCTCTGGGGAGTGAATGCTTTAGTCCTAAAGGGCAATCTGTACACACATCTTGTCCCTTGATGCCTGGGAGCAGTCACATGAGCTGGGCTGGCCATCTCTACCCCATTATTCCTTTTGCCATCTGTACTTGTATAACTGATCTACAAAGGGGCACCACACAGGGCCCACCACCCATGATATCTCTCAAGAGTCTGGCGAACTGCTAGGCAATAAGCAGCCTGGTCTGGGGTCCCAGTAAAAGACTGGACGATCAAACACAGTTTGTTGGAAAAGCCTTTGTCCAGGGAGTAGGAAACCTAATTTTGTTGTTCTCTATGTGGATTTGGCCGCATTTTATTTGTTCTCTGAGCTTGGTTCTTAGGGTTGATATGTGAATGTCCTCAGCATAGTTTCTGGTATATAATAGGCCCTCAAAGAATGCGAGCTCTTTCCCCTTTTCCCTTCCTTGCTGGGTGAATGTAGGGTTAGATATTATCTACGATCTCTCCAAGTTCTTAAACCCATACTGGAATATTATAATGGATTCTCAGATATCACTTCATTTTCATTACGAATTGTTTACTAAGATCGTAATAATCCAGGTTTGGATTTCATTTGATTCCCATAATCGTGAAATGTCACAGCTGGAGTAGTCCAACCCCCTTTTTTTACTCATAAGGAAATGAGCTCATCGGTGGGGGTGGGGGAGGAAATTGACTTGTTCAAGGTCACACTGTAAGTGGACACAGAGTAGAGAACACCATCTGTGTTTTCAGACCATCCCCGGGCTCGCCACCCACTCCCTCCCCTAACCTCCAGCTGCTGCTGGTACGTTCCAGCCTGCAAGGCAGCATGATCTGCCTTTCTTGTGTTAACATTATTCTAGCATGTAATGTTTGTGTTTAAGGCAATGACCTGAGAAATACTTTTATTTCCAGTGATGCACTTATTTTGCAGGGTTTATTAATTTTATTTATGTATTTGATCTCTCAAATGAAATAATAAACTAATTAGTGGGACAATTTACTGGTGTGCTCCGCCAAGGGTGTTTTACAGCCTCGGTGCAAGCTTGTCTAATTGTGGTGTCAGCAGATCTACTTTCTGCCCTGCTGCCCTTAATTTTAGCCATCAGACACACATGGTAGGCAGCCTTGTGCTGGGTATGTGTGCCTCCAGGGGGCATCTGGAGATGTCAGGTCATAGGGCAAAGGAAATTTCACCCAGGAGCCTCCCCAGAATTCACTCAAAGGACAAACTGCTTTGTTTGCCTTAAAGGACAGGCATTGGGCTCCCAGAGAACAGAACTGGGCAGGTTCATTATCTGAAATACCCAGAATGAGAATTTCCAGAGAAGGAGGGAAGGCTATGTGTATGCAAGTGTTGAAAGTCACAGCTGAGAAGGCCCATAGTCCATCAAGACCAAGAGCAAAGCAAGAAGCAGGACAGGAGATTGACGTAAAGACAGCAGACACGGGAGCATTGCAAGATGTTGGGGAAGCAGGGGTAGGAGAGACGCTAGAAGACCCAGGGGTAGGAGAGATGCTAGAAGACCCAGGGGTAGGAGAGATGCTAGAAGACCCAGGGGTAGGAGAGATGCTAGAAGACCCAGAGTAATTGGAACAAACTGGGCAATAGTGCCAAAGTTTTTTTTTGTTTCTTTTTTTTCAAACTGGCTTTGAAGTGAAGTACATGGACTTCCCTCTAAGGTGGACCCCACCTGTGCTCTCTTAACACCTAGTGCTTATCTCTGTCTTAGAATTAATCCTAGACTGTCGTCATTGCTTACTTGTCTATCCTCATTCATCTGTGAGCACCATGGTGTCACCAGGGCCTAGAACTATGTCTGGACTATAATAGGGTTCAATAAACATTTATTGAATGGAAGACTGGATGGATAGATGGATAAAGGAATAGGTGAATCAGTCTGCCAAAGCTACTGGAAGTCCAAGACCTATGAACTATACTATATTTGTCTCCTGTCTTTCATGTAATAAGCAGAACCCAACCAGAGATCACCTTTTTCAATGACTGATATTTGTTATAGAATTACACAGTGTAACAAAGAAGTATCTAACATAAAAGTATTTAACCTCTCTTGACTAAACTTTCCTTCTTATCAATACTTATTACCACATACACACACACACATATTCATTTGGGATAGTGGTAAAAGGTCGCAGTACTCTCACCCTTAGAGGGTGCCTCTGCTGGCCCACTAGTTGCTGTCAGTGTCCTGGCATGGATGCTGTCACTGTCCTGGCTGCTGTTAAACTGTCACTGTGGATTGGATCTAGCCTGAGGGTTCTTGTCAGAACAAGTTCCAGACCTCTAGCCAGAGACTGGCTGGAAAATGAGGAGAGGGAGAGTCAGTGGGCCCCTGCAGTGGAGCTGTGCAAACTTGGAATCCTCACACTCGGTAGCAGGAACTCCCTTACTGTGATTGGCTCCCCTAGAGGTGTTACTGATCCCCTAGAGGTGTTGCCTTTGCTGTGATTGGATGTATGCAAATTAGCAAAGCCTAATGTGTTGATCCTAGATATAACTAGTGTATATGCCAGCTCTGTAATGCCCATCCAACAGGCTGTAGAGTTTGGGGGGATATGCAAATGAGGTAACCCTAACACTTTGATGCTCATAGCTCTCATTGGGACACAGGGAGCCCTCACATGTTGATGATAATACAGTGCTGGGGCTAGAACTGGGACTTGAGGTCCGAATTCATATATGCTCAGACAGGAACAGCCCCAGAGAGGCTGAAGTTCTAGACTCAGGCTGGGACTGTAGACCCAGGCAGATACCAGGACATGGACATGTCTTGGAGATCTTTAACAAATACCTAGAACTATTTGTATAACAATGCTAATAATAAGGCCTGCCAATTACTCCATGACTGCCACATACCATCACTATGCTAAGGTCTTTCATTACAGTAGTTAATGGTTACAACAAGTCTGCAATTAGGTATTATTATCCTGTTTTAAAGTGAGTACACTGAAATTTAGAAAGGTGAAATAACTGTCTAGAGTTATACAGAGCCCATTGCGTTAAAAAGAAAATATACAAAATTTCATACAGAGTAAAGGTGGTAACTGCCAGAGATGTAAAAAACTGGAGTGAAACAGATAAACTTTAAAATGCAACTATCCATTGGCTTTTTTACTCTATGAATTGAGTAAGGTAGCGAAGATAGTGCTTGTTCAATTTTAACCATGTAACACCTCCAGACAGCTTGTAAAACATTCGTATTGCAGCGGGGGGAGCCATGTTTGAGAACTCCGGGCTTATTCCCAGCTCTCCAGAAGCAGGAACTTTTCCAGGCTTCCACCCTGTCCAGCTGACAAACTGCAGTGTCATTCTGGTCCAAGACCAGTGTTTTGAGTCAGGCTGCAGTAAAGGACCAGATAGGATGCATATGTGCCCAGACCCCTCCTTCCAGGTGACTAGAAGAAGCTTCCCTATGTAGTCACAGCCTGGCAAGGACAGGTTGCATTCTCATGCACCATCCCTTCAGGGTACAGGTTTTTCACCAAAAGTTGTAAACTACTGCTAGATTCCAAGCATGAGCATTTTAAATTTGTATTGCAAACTCTAAATGTCTAGTGTGTATTTAAAGTTCATCTTTGTCCCACTGCATTATTTGGTGTATGTATTATATAGGGTGTTAACATGTGCTGGATCCTCTTTCCCTGCTTCATGTGTCTCCATGGCACTTACCACCATCTGGCATACTCAGTATTTATCATTATTTGTTTAGTGTCTGTCTCCATCCGCTGGAATGTAAGCTCCATGAGGGCAGGAATATCTGTTTAGTTTCTTGTTAATCCCTAGTGACCAAACTAGTGTTTGGCACAGTTGCGCTCTCAACAAATATTTATGAATAATAATAAGGGACAGATGGATATATGTATGTATGGATGGACAGACGAATGGGTAGGTGAACAAAAGGATATGTCTTACTAATTTTGAAAATTTAGGATACGATTAATTAAGAGAGTATGGGTATTTATTTGCACAGGAATATAAAACTAGACAAATGAAATGAAATCTAGAGCTCAGAAAGAAACTATACTGATTGTAAACTTAATACATGATAGGTACCTCATTACGAGTCAACGCAGAAATCATAGACTAAGATATAAGTGGTATAAGGACAATGCATATCTATACAGAAAATTTGTTGGATTCTAACCTGACATCATATAAAGAATATCAATTCCAAGTGGATTAAATGCAAAAGGCATCACTTTATTTTTTAAATTTATTTATTATTTTTGGCTGTGTTGGGTCTTCGCTGCTGCACGCGGGCTTTCTCTAGTTGCGGCGAGCAGGGGCTACTCTTCGTTGCAGTGTGTGGGCTTCTCATTGCGGTGGCTTCTCTTGTTGCGCAGCACGCGCTCTAGAGCACGCGGGCTTCAGTAGATGCAGTGCGTGGGCTCAGTAGTTGTGGCTCGTGGTCTCTAGAGCACAGGCTTTGTAGTTGTGGCGCACAGGCTTCGTTGCTCCGCGGCATGGGGGATCTTCCCGGACCAGGGCTCGAACCCATGTCCCCTGCATTGGCAGGCCGATTCTTAACCACTGAGCCACCAGGGAAGCCCCCAGAAGGCATCCCTTTAAAAGGAACTATAGGAGACTTTCTTTATGACCCAGGGGTAGGAAAGGATTTACTAAATAAAACAAAAAAATAAAGCACCTACCTTAAAGTGAAGTACTAATATATTATATTAAAATTTTTTAAAGTTTTATGTATCACTATAAACAAAATAAAAAGATAAGCTTTGGACTAGGAAAAGCAGTTGCAATATATATAACTGACAAAGGGTTGTATCCGAAGCATACAAATTAGCATAGAATATAATTATAGCAAATCCCTATGTACCACTACATATCTTGATCAAATGTTATAACGTTACCATTTTGTTTCCCATATTTTGTGCCCACACTGATTTTTGCACTTTGCTAAATGTCACCTTCCTGGTAAGGTCTTCCGTAACGACCCTATTTAAGATTGAACTCCCACGCCTTCTCTGCTTCTGGTCTGCCCATAGCATGTATGACCATATGACATACTAGGTATTTTGCTTTCTTATTTACTTAGTGTGTGTTGTTTCCCCCTTATAACAACTCAGTAGAAAAATAGGCATATAAAAAGCAGAAGGAAAAAACTAATATAAAAATAAAAGAATGTCCAATCCCATAAGTAATTAGAGAAATGCATATTAAAGTATGAGATATTTTATATCCATCACATTGAAAAAATGTTAAAGTCTGGCAATACCAAATGTTGATAATGATATGAACTAGTATAAATTACTACTTCCACTTTGTAGAGCAACTTGTTACATTTCATGACTTTGAGGATGCATATACTCTTTGGCCCAGCAAGTCCATAGAGAAATCTCACAATATGTGTCCCAGGAGTATAACAATATCCATCACAGCATTATTTGTATTAACACAATCTGGAAACAGCTCACATTTCCATCAATATGAATCAGTCAGAATATAAACATATGATAAAATACTACCTAAATGTTAAAATGAAAGAATTTAAGCTAATTCTATCAAAGCAGTAAAATCTTTAAAACATATTTAACAAAATAAGCAGATTTCAGATGGATGCCTACAGTGGGATACCATTTAAACAAAGTTTTAAAGCAGGCAAAACAGGACTTCCCTGGTGGCGCAGTGGTTAAGAATCTGCCTGCCAATGCAGGGGACACGGGTTCGAGCCCTGGTCCGGGAAGATCCCACATGCCGCGGAACAAGTAAGCCCATGCGCCACATTATTGAGCCTGTGCTCTAGAACCCACGAGCCACAACTACTGAGCCCATGTGCCACAACTACTGAAGCCTGCGCACTTAGAGCCAGTGCTCTGCAACAAGAGAAGCCACTGCAATGAGAAGCCTGCCTACCACAACAAAGGGCAGCCCCCGCTCGCCGCAAGTAAAGAAAGCCCAAGCACAGCAAAAAAGACCCAATGCAGCCAAAAATAAATAAATAAATTTATTTATTTTAAAAAGCAGGCAAAGCAGTGCTATTTATTGTTTACGGATGCAAACGTGTATTAGAAGCAGAAAAACATGCATGGGCATTTAGGAGAGTAGTTACCTTTTTGGAATTAGGAAGGAATTCATGGGAAAATCTGCTTATATTCTGTAATGTTTTAAAAAGGAAAGAGCTGAAGCAAATATGATGGAATTATAATATGTGACAAGGCTGGGTGGTAGTACATAGTTTTTGGTTATAATTATGTCTACACTCAACTTCATGCTCGAAGTATTTAATAAAAAAAGAAATAGGAGGGTACTTACGTGTGACTACCAGGGAATAAAGTTCAAGCCATAGCATATCAAGTAATATGGTGTGACATTGCAAAATCGTAAGCTGAATTTTCTCATGAGTTGAAGATTGGTGCAAACCCAGATTTGGTGTCTTCAGAACAGTTAATGAGATTAGGTTTGGGAACCAGACAGTCTAGGTTTGAATCTTGACTCAGACACTTAATAACATTCAAACTGGGCATCAGTTTCCTCATCTTTAAAGTGGAAGAATATGATAAAATAGAGAGTAGAAAAACAATAGAGAAAATCGATAAAACCAAAAGTTGGTTCTTCAAAAAGATCAACAAAATTTATAAACCTTTAGCTAGATTGATTAAGAAGAGAGAGGGAGAGAAGACTCAACTAAAATCAGAATTGAAAGAGGGGGCATTACTACCAATATGACAGAAATAAAGAGGATTATATATGGAAAACACAGTACTTCCTCATACAAATATTATGAGGATGAAATGAGGTCATATTTTTAGTGTTAAGCATACTTCATGGCATATAATAAAAAGAAAGGCTGGTTTATGTGTAAGAACTCCAGGTCTTGATGTAAACAGACATGAGCTTGAAGCCTGTTTTGAATGCCATGCTTTCTCTCATTTTATTTGTTTTTTACAATAACCCTATTAGGTTTGTGTTTTTATTATCCCATTTTATATGTAAGAAAACTGAGCCTTAGAAAGGTCAAATAACTAGCCCAAGATCACTCAGCTCTTAAAAGACAGAGATGGTATTCAAACCAGATCTATTGGCTTCCCTGGTGGTGCAGTGGTTGAGAATCCGCCTGCCGATGCGGGGGACACGGGTTCGTGCCCCGGTCCGGGAAGATCCCACATGCCGCGGAGCGGTTGGGCCCGTGAGCCATGGCCGCTGAGCCTGCGCGTCCGGAGCCTGTGCTCCGCGGCGGGAGAGGCCACAACAGTGAGAGGCCCGCGTAATGCAAAACAAACAAACAAACAAAAAACAGATCTATCTCCAGAGAAGTATAACTATAAATTAATATCCTGGCTATATTTCACTAGTTTTATGAATAAACTAAATTGAATTTGTATAAAACATTGCAACCATCTATCCTGTAGCTTTTTTTTTTTTCTTCAGTAAGGAGTCAACCACCCATTTCTGATTAAACTAATAATAAGTATCTACTTAGTTTGTGTATATGTAACTCCAAACATGTAAAATAACTGAGTTGCTGTAATGGGATATTGTTACTAGATAGATATTCCAGCCTTAAACAGATTCTTTGTCTTGGAATATACTGGAAGATCAGTAGGCTGTGATATTCCATTATGTTGAGTTGTGTGTCTGTGTTTTTTAACCATAGTCTCTTTTGGGTTAGACAGTTTCACTGTCTTTGCTGAAAAATTGCACTCTCTCTGCTTTCTACCTTCTTCTGTCTTTTGTGAATCCAAATGGAACTTAACTTTTATTGCTACTGATTATTTTGAATGAACAATTTTCTTAATGTATTTTTGCCATCAGTTCCATTTATTAAGTTTTACATTAATTCATTCACTTACTCATTCCTTCTCTTATGCAGCAAATATTGATTGAGTGACAACTATGAGCTTGTCTCTGGGCTAGGTTCACAGGAAGCAAAGGTTAATAAATCATGATAACTTCCTCTGAGGAACTCACAACTAGAAAGAGGCAGATGGAATGGACATTTTCTGTGCAGTGTCACCTTCAGAATGGAGTTATTTCTTGGGGAGCATGGAACATGGAGTACCCAATTATGTAGGAGAGTGCAAGGGAAGTGGCACAGAAATGGTGATGTTGAAGCTGAAATTTGTTCGTATGTTCATTTTCTGCCTAGAAAAATAATATGTGATCTGTGTAGAAAATTTGGAAAACATAACAAGAGAAAAATAACCTATTATCATACTACAAAGAAATAACCACTGCTAACAGTTGGCATATTTTTAAGACTAATTTCTACATGGATGAGCTCAAGCTTTGTAAAAAATTTTGCTACGTTTTATATATATATATATATTCCCATATCCTGAAAAATTTTTAAATGTTTTTGCATGTACATAATATTATTCTATGTAGAAATGCTAACATTCACTTTATCATTCTTCTTTTGGCTGTTTCCCTCTTAAAAACAACATTGTGATGACAGTATCTGTGCATAAATATTGGACTGCATTTGTGATTGTTTCCTTGAGAAGGACTCCTGAAGGAGAATTACAGATTAAAGGGTGTGATCACTTTTAAGACTCTTTGACAATTTCTCCAGTGCCCTCTTCTTCACTGATCTCAAGGCAAGAGCTCAAGCCTTTAGAGAGTCAGACAAATTACAAATATGGGGAAGTTCTTTAAAAAATCTTCCATGCTTCTGTGTATGTGTAGAAATGTACGTGAGTGTGTGCACACACGTCTCAGGAAGTGACACCTATAAACACACACACACAGACACACACATCCTCCTGTCTAAGAGGTATTGTGGACCACTTCTCATTCAGTACTTACAATGAGTTGTACTTGTTGATTTTTGTTGGGAGTGTTTTTGTTTAATCCATCTCTGTGTTTCCAATGCCTGCTGTGTGGTAGGAAATTAGTAAATGTTTCTTGAATGAAATAGAGGGAAGAAAAACAAGACTGTTAAATAATGTTTACTTTTTTAAATATCGTGTTTTATTTGTTTTCAGCATTCAGCAAGACATGGTGGTGAACCCTGCCTATACATCTTCATGATTGAGGGACTATTTTGCACAACACAAAGGTAAATATTTGGGGCTGGTTGTCTTGCTGGTCTGAAGGAAACCTTCCTCTCTGGGAAAATGCTCACAAATGTCTCAGGGTCCTCTTGAAGTGATGGCTTTTGTGCTTTGTGTTCCTCCTTAAACCCTAGAGGGTTTATGGAGCCTTTAGGAATTGGTGCCTAGGGTCGCTTTTCTCTGATCTACTTTGTGTCTGTGGTTAGAGAAAGAGAATATTGATTCTCTTCTTAAGTACCTAGTAAATGTCATTAAGAGCCTTCAGTTTTCCTGCCCAGATTTTAGACTCTCCTAATAGGTTGCTCAGACTGGTTTGATTTTTAAATACAACTATGTCAGCTCCCTTCTCAAATGCCCCGTTTCAATATATTTACCAACGCAAGGAACCATTCTCAATTGTGCAAACTGAAGTCAAACCATGCCTAAGATGAATGTTTCTACATAGGAAACAGACTCGGAGATTTACGAGCTTTAGCGACAGGTGCTATTATTTTGAGGTCCTAAACTTTTAAATGATGGCAACACTGAATTATGTACGTCATACGGGGAGCCAAAAAGGCACAATTGAAAATGCCTCTTCTTTTGACAAATTAGAAGCATTCCTTCCAATATCTATTTCTTGTTTACCAGGGATAATGCTGAATGAATCACAGACTGGTGGATGGATGTCCCTTCCTAACACTTTTAATTAGCAGCACTGCCTATTAGGATGAACAGGGTGCTGCGTTTCTGCCATAGATTACCCCCAACCCCCCTTATATGGAATAGAAATCTTATTCTCCACAAGGTAATATTCATCTCTTTCCCAGCCAGACAAGCATAGAAAATTAAACAATGGTCCGTTAAAAAGCCCAGATAATGTATTTATCATTTCCAGTTTATGTGAGATTGCAAGGCAAATACTAGTGGGAGCTATTTGTTATGGGACCTTGGGGAACAATGGCACTGGAGAGGGAGCTGGGAGGCTGCAGGATCTGAGACTTGTAAAAATTCATTAAAAATATGAGGAGCTATTGGAAACAGAGGAAATTAATTACTCCGAGGGACTCAAATGTCACTACTCATTTAAGTGACCTGGTGAGGAGGTTGAGAAACCTGTTTTCTGAGGAGTTCTGTGGTGGAGAAGGCTGGGGGCTGGGATTCCTCAGCTGTCAATTTTTGCATTTCCTTGGTGACTTATTGACATGTCAACCTGGCTTGCGCCACAGCCTCCTCTAATGAGTAGAGTTAAATGAGAAATGGGGGTCCGGGTGGGGGAGCACTGTCCCCACAGCTGGCCAGGTTATTCAGCTAAGCTCACCAGGCATGTCAGTAACTGCACGAAGTAGGGGAAGCTTGTAAATTACCTCAGTGGAGGGAAGAGGCTGATCATTTGCAGCTGGACTGTGTTTGGTCTTTTATTATTGCTTTTCCACCCACAGAGCTCTTCTCTGAGGTGGAGTGAATTTGGGAAGACAAATTAAGGTTTTCTACCTAAGGAGGACTGGGGAGCTGTAGCTTCTGCAAACAGTCATCTTTTCTAGATTGCCTGTCTCATAAATCTCTCAATGCATTCTGCCTATAGACAGAGGTTGAAAATATATAGATATGTGATGACTTAAAAGTTTAAAACCAGTAAGCATCCAGAGTAATGGAGTAGAAGCTTTCTCAGATGTGTGCCTTACCTGGACTCAGGAATTCAAGGGTTTTTTGTTTTTTTGTTTTTTTTCTGAACTCTGCCACTAACCAGCTGTGAGATCCTACCCAAACCACCATAGTTCTCTGAGCCTCTGTTGCATTATTTATAAAGTGGGTAGAATATTATCTATCTTTTGTGATTAAGATCAGTGTGTCCAAAAGAGCTTTGAAGGGTGGAAATATCAGGTATGTGGGAGCCTTATCAACTGTGGGTGTATTCTGTTGTAAAATTCTTGGTTTTTAAACACTGAGGCAGCTCAGTGGTCTGTCTTCTTACTTGGGTCCTGGTTAAGGGGCTCTGCAGTGTTCTCCCGTCTTGTTCAGTTAAGAAGGGTAAATCAAGAAGCCAAAGAAGGAAGAACAGTGTTTCTCTGAGGACTGATTTGGGGAGAGACTGTTCACATGGTTTGAAAAAAGAAAGATGAAGCCTAGCTTTGGAGGGAGTTGGAGCCTTGGATGTCTACCTCTGGGCTCAATTCTAAGTACCACTTCTCCAATTTGAAAAAATCCTAGCCCTTTGAAGTGGAGACAAATCATGCGTTGCTGAAGGAGATGTTTGAAGATGATTCATTTATTCCTAGAAAGATATAATGATGAAGTAAACAATGGTAGGGTCAGTGGGGATGCAAAAGAAGAGAGAACTCTGAGAAGCCCGGGAAAGGAAGAATTCCCGGCTTTTAAGTAGTCAGGGTGGCATGCACTTAGACAAGGGAGCAGTGCAGTGATTCTAAGCTGTAGAGTGTTCCCGAGGCACTTGTCATGTCATGAATGGAGGCTACAATCCTTCTACCCAAGGAGCTCAGAGAGGTAAACAATTAATGATCATACAGAACAGACAGAAATAAGCCCAGAAGTGCAATGCTGGGAACTTTGTTGAGACACAGGATGCCACTGAGCTGGACCTCAAGGGATGAGCAGCTCTGCGCTAGGTGAGAAGGGGTTCAAGGCAAAACATTCCACAGATCAGCTGCTCAGCAGCACGGTGAAGATGCTGGTTTGAGAGTCACGTGCCTGGCCTGTCATATGTCTTCAGCAACCAGAGATCTGTCTACTAGCATGCACTCATGATTTTCAAAGGCTTTCGTGCTGCTGCTGTCTCCTAGAAGTAGACTGGAAGGGCTGCCTGTGCTCATTAGCCAACACTGTAGTGACCTAGGATCTGCCCTGTCCTGAGAATGCTCAGAAGATATCCCCAGACACCCAATTCTGAATAACTGCTAAAACCACTATCCCCATTCCTTGGTGTTCTTTTGAGCTTTGTTGCCACTTACCTTATAAAATTGCTTGAAAGTCATCAATTGTCATAACTGAGCTGTTGGCTATTGATTGTGTTGATTAGATGTGTCTACCTTTTATTCAATTGTAGTCATTTATAGCCATCATACATGAGAAATCACGCCTTCGCATGTCAAATAGTAATGAGACAGGAAAAATGTTTTCTTCTTATCTTCCTCCCTTTTCCCCCCCTTCTTGCATTTATCCCTTTGGTGCCTCCTATATGCTTCCTTTTTTGTTGTTGTTTTTATTTTTTCAGATTCTCTCTATTTAGCCTTCTACTTTCCCTCTTTCTGCTGACAGAATCACAGATTCTCCAACTTGAAAGGAAGTAGGAGATTCTAGATACCAGGGGCTTAACTGTAAAGCTTTGAGAGGGTTCTTAGCCGTGTGGTGATTTCGCTTATCTGTTATTTTTCGTGATGGTGATGGTGTTGCTTCCAAAGCTGAATGTGTTTTGCTGAATGGTGTTGCTTCCAAAGCTGTTATGTTTTGGAGCAGATTTGAATCTCTGCTCCAAAACATAACAGCTATCTGACATTGAGCAAATAAATCTCTTTAAGTTTCAACGTTTACATCAGTAACATTAAGGTAACAAGAATACTTTTCACACAGGATTGTTGTAAGAATTTAATGAGAGAGTACATGTGAAAGGGTCCAGCACGTTATATATTCTCAATGAATAATGTTACTATTATTGCTGCTTATAATGATAATACACGCTGTTACAAATCCTTAAAATGCAAAAGGCAGATGTGTTGATCGTTAGCAATAAAGAAGGGAGAAGCTGGGGAGACTCTTTCCCTTTCTTTGACTGGTCTTAGAAAATGGAAATCCTTAGTGACAAAGGCACTGAAAGCAGCTGAATCAGTGGGTGCACAGGGAGCCTTCCATGGCCGGAGAGCGACCTGGATGCTGAACAGTCAGAAGGCCTGCTGGGTTCCCCGAGCTTCTGCTGTACCTCTGGAGAGCATCTAAGTCAACTGTCCCCCAGACACAGTATTCCTTCCCACATCATACGGTGGCTTGTAGTACGCCACCTTGGCTAGACTGAAGTACATTACTCAGAATTCAGTTTCCTGTCTGTTTCCAGTTAGCGTGGACCACAGGGGAGAGGCTTGGGAGATCTGCAGGATGGAAGGGATGCAGCAGCCACTTTGCAGCTCACATGTTTTTGCTGATCTGCTGACTCACCTAGACAGCCTGAAGCAGCATCCAGACCGGCGAGTGCTCTCCCTTTCCCTCCTCCAGCTTCTCTAACTCATCCAGATGTGTGCATTTAGCTACTTGAGAAAAGACCCTGGCTCCAGCAGGTCATCCACGTCAGCAAGCTGGGAAGCAGTGAAAACCAGGGTTCTACTGAGTCCTCATGGAGTTTCAGCTCATGCCTGTGGGTTCCAGGCTGCTCCTGATTTTCCTCATTATTTATATCCACCTTTCCTTCCTAACTGCCTGCCCAGTGGACTTCGAGCTCCAGCATCAGATGTGATACAACAGAGTTATAGACTGCTTAACTAGTTCCCACGATTGCATAAGGCCAAATCCCTCTATTAAATAAATAACACATATATATTTATTAAATATATATAAATATGTAACGTATGTGTATATATAATATATAATGCATTCATTCATATTTTCAGAGGAACAGAACCAACCACTAGGACGTTATATGTGTATATACATATGTATACACTCATATGTGAGCAAACACACACACACACACGCCCAAACACAATCTACTGGTGCTTATCTCTGCCCCTCTGGTTGACCCTGACTAATACAGAGAGTCATAAGCTTTTTATAACAGGGAGCTCTCTACTTCATAAGGCAGCCCATTCCTTTTCTACCTCCTCTACCATTCCCCTTTCTGTAATGTAGCAAAAATCAAATTAAACTCATAATCCAAAAATGTGGTTTTTCAGCCCAGGGCACATGCCACTTTCTCCTTGGGACTTCTGTCCCTCTCAACCCGACGTCCTCTCACAACATCTCATCCACTAAAATTTTTCTCTCTGGTTTCTCACCTTTTTGAGCTTCAGGATCAGACTCTTAATGAAGTTAACTCCATTAGTGTGAATATACTAGAGAGGCCTTCTAGCCATTCCACTTCCCCAGACCTATCTCCTCTCTATCCTTCCCGTGCCTTTTGAAGACTATACCTTGATTCGGAATGCTTACAAGGTACAACGCGATATAGTGGGAGGGGACGGATGCATAGAATTTAGAATCAGAACACCTGTGTTTGTGTCCTGCCAGTGCAGTGTTGACTGCATCTGTTTGATAGTTAGCTCCTGAGGGCCTCAGTTTCCTCAGCTGCCAAATGGGTGTACTAATAGCCAACCTGCCTGTACTCAGGCCCTCTGAGTCCAATAACACCTGATCAGCTCTAGATGTTGGAGGCCCCTTGTACTTGTACATCTCTCCAGTCTCAGATTAGCTCACACCTAGGTGGCAAGATGACAGTTATGATCCAACGTTGGACTTCAGAATTTGTAATAGAGTAGCAAATCAGGACACTCTTATTTTTCAATAAAAAATGAATTTCTTGAAACAGCAATAACCTAAATTCTTATTCAGCATCTTCCATAGTAACATTTTGCTTAAATTATTTCTTGAAGAAGATTTAGGTTGAAGAAATTGAGTGTATAGTTGTTCCTTTTAAAAAAGGTATATATTTCAAAATTACTTGTAAATCAAAAATATTACAGAGCTGGCCAAAAAAGGGCAAAGCAGTGAAATATGAAAGAATGACTATACATCTTCTTATTTGAACCAGTATTTAAAACTAACAAAAAAGCAAATACAAAAACAGAACGTGACAGAACAACCTGTAATAGAGCTGATGACAAAAAGAAACTAATAGCTACAATGCAGGGACTTTAAAAAGTGACAAGCCAAGTGATGAAATTAAAGTATATACAAATGAAACTGTTATGAATGCATAATATAGATGTCCCCTCAAGGAAAAGAGCCTCTGTCCTCGCTGGCAGAGGAAGGTCTCTGTGTAAGCAGAAGAGGTGACTGTGGAACAACATCCTATTCTTAAGTGTGACATAGGCAACCAATTATGAGCTCACAAACCTGGTTAGAAAATTTTCTGTAATTGGCAGGTGTGTGGATCCTAGACAAAGATGTGGAGGATATAGGTGACAGCTGAAATCCACATTTGTGGCCAAGCCTCGCCCTGCTCCCTTGCACACATTTATCATTGAACATCAGCCACAGTTGAAGAAATAGCTTCCTTATCTTCCACCCTCTACACGTGTGTGCATGCATGCATGGGCATACACACACACACACACACACACACACACACACACCTGCCAATCTCACAAGGATCAAAGGAATGCTATAACACAATGCCTAACACATGGTAGGTCTTCAAATAAACCTCGGTTGGATGGGTGTATGTATTAATGATTTGCCAAGGAACTCAAGGGAAAAGTCTAGAGATATTAGTGGACATTATGACGCATCCTGGACAAAACAAAATGGGGGAAAAATGCCCTGTAGAATGACTTTACTGAAGATGTAACATGTTGATGTTCATAACACCTCACCTGCCGAAGGTATCCTATTCACAATGAATGAAGCAACAGAACAGGATTAAATTGGCACAGCTGGAGGAGGCCTGCCTGTGTGTGAGAGTTGACTATTATCTCCAGGCAACGGATGGAGTTGTAACATGAAGATTCTTATTTTTAGTGTTGGGGAGAAAATGAATTTGAACCAAGAGACACCTAGGGTTGATAAGAAAAGATCAGGGCTTGAGGGAAGGAATGGATATATAATAAGTTCAGACCAGGAAGGCTGAGCAAAGAACTAGAATGGGTGTGGGTGGTGCTGTGGGAGGGGATCTTGTTATTTCAGAGTGGCGCCAGAAAGCATAATGAGGTCCACTGGGGCATCTGGTCAACCCAGGCCCCTACTGCTTGGGACAAGCTACATCAAGAGTAGGAACCTGAGGGCTAGGGAATCAGCTTCCTGTGGGTAAAGAAAACTAGCAACCCTCCTGTGTGGACGTGGCTGCATCCGTTGGGGAACATGGAGATTCTTTATTAAATCACTTATCAGGGTGTATTGTAATTGCTGTTTACGTTTTCCTTCACTCTTATGAAAGAAAGAGTGCCAGGATCTTGTTTTTTGGGTCTGTTTTTTCAGTTTTTCTGCATCTTTATTTCTAGTATTTATCTCTGAGAATTTTTTAAAAATTACTGGTCACCCTCATATGCTACTGATGATAAACCTCACCACAGACAAGTAAGGAAGCAATCATTATTCACAGTTTTAAGTAAAGAAGCAGAGGATCAGAGAAGTAACAGTTTGCTCTAAGTCCTACAGCTGGTAAATCACTGAACTAGTATTTGAACCCAGACCTATCTGGATGAAATTTGTGATCTGTCCACTATTCCCCTAAGCCTCTGAGCCTGTAATCGAGTAGGTGCTCCCCGAAGATTTCTTGGAAGGATGGAGGGAGGGAAAGAGGGATGATAAAAGGTCAGAGATGATTTGAATACAAATAGCCAGACTTTCAGATCTGTTCTGAACAGATCACAGACAAATGCGCCCGACATGTAATACTTTATTTAGAGATTATGCTGGGTGAACTGAACCACAAAAAGAGGGAACTGGGAGAGTTCTACCAATAAACTTTGGGATTCACCCATGAAAAAGCCAGGAACTTAGCTGAAGTCAAGTGTGAGAACATCAGATCAAAGTTGGGAAAGGGACTCAGACATTGTCTTGCGTAAAGCGGAAAACTCTGCTGACCAGCTCTTCCGCAGAGAAGAGGATCTAAGAGATCTAAGCCCCTCCCCCAACAACTTCACCCCCAGGCCTTGGTTTGCTAATTTTTTTCTGCATAGCCACCTTAGAGGAAATTGCCATTACCATGTTTTAGGGATGAGAAAATTAAGGCTCCATTAAGAGTTTTATAGAGTTCATTAATGCCAGGAGTGAGTTTGAATGTAAGTTACGAGGAGTAAGTTCCCCAGGCACCAGATATTGTAGTGGTGTCCAATTTTCTGCAAGATGATTCTTCTAAATGAAATTTCTATAGAAATTTTGTCTAATGGCCAACTTTGTTTAAGCCAAGCATGTCTCTTCCTGTGAGCATTACTAGGGGAAATACAAAGACCATCCAAAGCTTGCATGCCCCTAGATTTTTCACCTTTCTGTGTATAACACACGGCTTTAATGTTACTCTATTGCTGGTGTCTTTATTTGTCAGTGTCTCTGAGCTGGGGATACTAGTCCTGGGTGTCCCATTGAAGGTAATGCTCCCAGATGACTCACAAATTAGGTTCAGTAAAATGCAGTCATTTTTGGCTTTTAGTGACTTCTTGGTGCTGAACCCATTTAACTTACCTAATATCCCATTTGAGTTGTTAAATCCTAAGCATGGATTGATTAGAACAGGGGAATAGGCTCTTGAGTGAGTACAGTGAGCTATTTTGAAGTGGATAGAAGGCCTACTTGGGAACGAAAAACCCGATTATCAGCATCAATTCGCCACTTGTTGGCTCTGTGTCCCTGGTTTCTTGTGTCTCCCTTCTCTCATGATCATTTGGCCTCAGTTCCCCTACCTGTGGAAATGAGAATCAGAGGTGATTGTGGAGAGCAAGTGGTAACATATATGTGAAAATGATAAAGTATAAATGGTTATAGAATTGTAAGTTAGTATAATACATTTAAAAACAAAATGTGAACAGAAGTGCATTACATCACTGGAAACATACCGTTGAATTAGAAATTGTAAGAAAAAGAAGAATCAGGACGCTCTAGGACTATAAGGAATCTCCGAGATGATCTAGTTCAGTTTCCTTTTTGACAGATGAGGAACTTGAGTTATCCTGAACTGTTGCCCTCTCTCTCCAGCAATGCAGATTATTGAGACGAGGTTAAAACTAAGCTGACCTATAACTATGAGAGCATTTGCACTAGATCCAAACCAAGAGCATCAAGATAAGGATGGTTTGTGTGCCACGGTCTGGAGAAGAACAATGGTTTACTCACCGTTTCAGGGAATATGCTTTGTGTGCCACGGTCTGGAGAAGAACAATGGTTTACTCACCGTTTCAGGGAATATGCTTTCTCAACAGGCCCCAGCCATGTGATCTGACATGACACTCCTCACCCAGTACTGCTGCAAATGTGTACTTCATACAAAAAATAATATAACATTGATTTTTATCTTTTATTTTTAACTTTCATAAAGTTATCACACATGATTTTTGTTTTTATTAATGAAAAGTAACAAAAATGTCATGCTTATTTTATAAGCAACTTTTTGATTGTTTATGTATTTATGAATTTTAATTTTCAAACCAATCTAAACATATTGCATGGAGTTTAGAAACTAGAGAGAGACAAAAAACTAACCATGATCCATCGTTTGCGTATATTTCTTCCAGTCTATATAGGCATATTTTATATGACAGTTATCAGGTTAAACATAGAAATATAAAGCTTGGTTTGCTTGTTTCACCCATACCATAAGCATTTTCCTATGGTGCCAGATTCTATCACTATCAATCACTTTAAATGACTGAGTAATGTTCCATTGAGTAAAGGGACTGTTATTGGGTAGATCTACCATAATTCATTTAGTCATTTCCCTATTATTATTATTATTTTATTTTATTTTATTATTTTTTTTTTTTTTTGCGGTACGCGGGCCTCTCACTGTTGTGGCCTCTCCCGTTGCGGAGCACAGGCTCCGGACGCGCAGGCTCAGCGGCCATGGCTTACGGGCCCGGCCGCTCCGCGGCATGTGGGATCCTCCCGGACCGGGGCATGAACCCGTGTCCCCTGCATCGGCAGGCGGACTCTCAACCACTGCGCCACCAGGGAAGCCCCATTTCCCTATTATTGAACAGAGGTTTCCTTGGAATATTTTACTTTTGTCAGTAATATATGAAGATACCTTCATACCCCAAGATTTTCCACTCTTTGGGGTTACTTACTTAAAGTGACTCTGACACCTATTACTAATTTGTAAACACTCCCCCTATTAAAAACATGCATTGCCCCCTTGTACCAGTCCTCCTTCCAAGGTAGATGTTAATCCCTTACTCTTTAATAAGGAGTTTGGAGACCTACATACCCCGGGCCCTGTCTAAGTCCCAGCATCATATCTTTATCACCCTCTGCATCTCATGTTAACCCTAGCCCCCTGGCCTGCCTGTGTCCTTTTGGCCATCCTTTTAGCTCTGTGCTGGTACTCAGGCTGGTCCTGTGACCTCACCCACCCCTGCACACATCCTGCGTATACCAGCCCTTTAGCTCAAACTCATACCAGATGGTACCTCCTTTGGCAAGCCCTTGCTGGTTCCAGCAAGATTTAGGCACCCATCCCCTGGGATTCCTATGTATCTCTGTCATCACACTTATCACACTTTGTTGCGAATACATGACTCACTGAAGCTGGGAATGTATCTTTCTCATTGTTTCCCCAGTTGCTAGCACAGTATTCAAACACATAGTTAAGTGTGGAACAGCTGCTAAGCAAACCTATCAATAGACTTGGCAACTGGGATATCCCTGTGATATGTTATGGAAAGAGTAAAATATTCTATTTGCAAAGTATTGACGGACAGTAGATGTCTCCTCATCGCATTTTAAAACAGCATCATATATTACTAGTAAAACACAAAGAGGAGAAAGACTGAACGTGGGATCTCTGTAATGAATCTGAAGAGTGAAGGGTACCAAAGACCCCAACTGATTTACACACATCCTTATAAATATGTAACATTTTATTATTTAAAAATTTGATCATGCTGTCTCATGGCTTTAAATGCCATCCGTATGCTAATCATTTTCCACATTTTCATCCCCAATCCCACCACTCCTCTGAACTTAGGACGCATGACTCCATCTGCATCCCCGACCATTTCCATCGGATACCTGCTAGGCAACGCACACTTCAAAAGTCCAGAACCAAACTCTGGTTATCCACCCCAGCTACTCCTTCCTCAACCTTCCCATCTTAGTGAACAGCAACTCCAGTCTTCTGGGTGCTCAGCTAAAAACCCTGGAGTCACATTTGACCCGTCTTTCTCTCATACTCGGTTTCCCATCCCCAAGAACATTTTGCTGGTTCTGCCTTCAAACTACACTCAGAATTCAGCTACTTCTCACCACATTATCTATGGCTATCACCCTGGTCTCAGCAGCGTATCATCGTTTTCCTGGATTATTGTCATAACCTTATAACTAATTTCTTAGCTTTCAATCTTGCCCCCCGTATTTTAAACACAAAAGCAAAAGCATCAAGTGTCCTGTCCTTGCTTAAGGTCTTCTAATGGATGCCCATCTTCAAGTCCTTTCACGGTATACTAGTCTGCATGAGCTGCTATAACAAAATACCACTGACTGGGTGGCTTAAACCACAGACATTTATTTTCTTACAGTTTTAGAGACTAGAAGTCCAAGATCAAGGTGTCAGCAAATTCAGTTTCTGTGATACTGCTCTTCCTAACTCAACAAACAATGCCTTCACCCTGTGTCCTTACATGGCATTTCCTCTGTGTGCAGGCAGCAGGGGATGGGGAGGAGAAGGAGACGCAGGAGAGGGAGTGGGCTCTTCTTATAAGGACACCAGTCCTATTGGATTAGGGCCCCACCCTCATGACCTCATTTAACCTTAATTACCTCCAGGAAGACTCTGTCTCCTAATACCATCACATTGAGGGTTGGGGATTCAACATATGAATTTGGTGGGACACACCTAAGGTGGTGACAGTGGCCTGTAAATTCCCATGTGAGCTATGGCTCACTCCCCCGCCTCCCTCGGCTGCTCCTTACAGCTCCTTGAACACACCCAACATGCTCCCATCCCAGGAGTATTAGACCCACTGGACTGTCCCTCCACCTGGACTGTCCTCCAGACATCTGCCTGGCTCACCCCCTCATGTCCTGCCCATCTCTACCCAAATGCCATTTATTGGCTGTTTCTTCCTTGGCCATCTCTTATAAAATAGCACAACTGCTCCACCTCAGCCCCATCTTTACCTTGCTTTATGTTTCTCTAAAGCATTTCTGTTACCTGACTTTATATATTTACTTGTTTATTCACCTCTCCCTCTTCCACACTAGTAGCAGAAATATAAGCTCCATGAGGGCAGATATTTTGTCCTTTTTTGTGTACAAGTATATTACTGGCATTTCGAACAGTCCTAGTACACAAAAGATTCACAGTAAGTATTTGTTGAATGAATGAATAAAAAGTAGTTTCTTGGGCTTCCCTGGTGGCGTAGTGGTTGAGAGTCTGCCTGCCGATGCAGGGGACGCGGGTTTGTGCCCGGCGCAGTGGTTGAGAGTCCGCCTGCCGATGCAGGGGACGCGGGTTCGTGCCCCGGTCCGGGAAGATCCCGCCTGCCCCGGAGCGGCTGGCCCCGTGAGCCATGGCCGCTGAGCCTGCACGTCCAGAGCCTGTGCTCCACAATGGGAGAGGCCACAACAGTGAGAGGCCCGCGTACCGCAAAAAAAAAAAAAAAAAAAAAAATAAGTAGTTTCTTTCATATTCATTGTCTTATTTCAGCCTCAAACCAAACTTGGAAGAGGGTGGGGTAGATATTTGTTCTGTTTTTACAGATGAGGAAAAGTACTATTCATAAGAGTCAGATTTCATATATGTAGTGCTAATTTCATTTGTTGAGTACTTAATATAGCCAAGGGATATGCATACTATCATACTTGCTTTCATTTAATCCTTGGAGTAATCCTAAAAGATTATATATTATTATCCCTATTTTAACACAGTTACTTATGCCTTAGAAAGGTAACTTGCCCAAGGGAATCACTACTAAGTGACAGCCTAGATATGAACACTAATCTGACTTCAAAGAGCTTGTTTTTATCTATTACCACGGTTCACATCCTTTTAGCACAATACTGTGTGCCAGGGACCCTGCTAAATCTTACAATAATGCTGCGAAGTATGGACCACTATTATCTTCACTTTGCAGATGAGATAACTGAAGCTCAGAGATGTTAACTTGTCTAAGGTCACACCCTGCTGACCCAAGAGTCTGACTGGCAGATGCTCGTTGTCTCCCTCCAAGAGCTAGGTCTTGAACAGAGCACTTTTTACTTTCTATTTCCCCTCCTTGATACACTAATTGCCTAAACTCACCCCCAGGTCCAGGATGTCCCAACCATGACACACTTAAGTTTATATTTGCAATTCTGATCTCAATAGACCCTGTGAAACAGCAAGCTTTGGCTGGTAAATTAATAGGTCAAATCGGTCATATAACATTTGTCAATATTTTTAATCATTTTTAAAAGACAGCATCGGCTCCTTTTTCAGGCTCTTCCAGGCTAAGTCTGCTTCTTTGAACCTGTTCTCTTTCTTCTTAGATACCTGGAAAAATGTACCTGTGATTCACTCAGCCTGTCTGGCTGCTTCTAATGGTATAGCTTAGGTTCAATAGTAGAGAAGGATAATTGAATCTATTTTTCACACTTTCATTGGTGGGCTCTATTCTGGGCATATATTATTAGAATTGTGAGAACCAGACATTTCTTTAAAGTAGAGACTGTTGGGCTGAGCCGGGAAGATTATTAAAAGACATCACAATGCCAGCCTTGGAAAATATGTAGGGCACCTAGATTCCTCATTCTGTCCCTCCTGTCACAGCACAAAGCCTATTCAGACACCTTCCCAGGAACAGGCTTCTTCCCTCAGCCAGTCCTCTGTAACCTGCCCTTTTGCTGCACTGCACACTTGCCCACCTCGTATTGGGCCATTGGTTCTCAAAGTGTGGTCCCAGGACCAGTAGCATCAGTGTCACCTAAGAACTAGTTAGAGTAAATTCTCGGGCTCCACCCCAGACCACTGAATCAGAAACTCTGGTTGGGGAGCCCAGCATCCCACCTATTTTCACAAGCCTCCCAGGTGAATCTGCAACAGGCTCAAATCTGACAGCAAACTCTGTTAGGAGAAGTGTCGACACCCCACCCCACCCCCAGGCTGGTCGTCTCCTCACAAGCCTGTGGGTGCTTGATGAGAAGGACACAGCTGCTCTCCATCTTGCTCCCTGGTTACAGCCACAACTGAAGTGACAGAGAGCTCAACTTGGGGAAGCCTCAGTTCTTGACATGCATGGTACATAGTTTTGAGCCTGGTTTAGAGAACAATATTTTTAACTATAAAACAGATAAGGCAACTTTACAGAGTAATTGTTGTCTGTTTTAGGGAAAGCTCATCACTAACCTTTCCCATTTTGATCAATCTTTGCTCTTATTTAATAGATTATGATAATAACTACTGTTCAATCGAGTATATAAATAGCACGCTTATATTGCTATGTCTTGATCTGTCCATTTCAGGCATTATCTCTTGACTTCCTCATATTGTGGTTGAGAATGTAGTTTCCCTTCTTCTCACAACCCTCACACAGTTCTCTCCAGTGTTTCAGCTGCCCCCCATCTTCCTCGGTCTCTCCTTTCCTTCAAGCACCGAATTCCCTGGGTGAATTGGCAAGCTTATTGCTGGCACCGAAGCCCCCCACCTGTTTCAGCCTAGACACTTGGGTCTTAACTCCCTCTGCTGTGCTATGTACCTATCACTTTTCCTTCTGTTTTCAGGCTCAGAGAGTACAGGAAATCTCCCATCTGCTGTGGTCAATCCCATGTTACAACAGGAGTCATTCGTGCTACACTCATGCCAAATTTCACACAAGCATCATTAATGAGATTTACTTTTCTATTTTGGTAAAAATGACTTCATTTTTAGTAACTTATACTAGAATAATTTATACAAAAATTATATTACATTTTATTATGTTATTATAAATTAACATTTGCAGATTGATGTTTTGTATTGTGGTTATAAACCTTTGTATTTGATATGCAAGTTAGATGGTGCAATTTTTAAAATTCTCATTTTACCACTCTCCTTTGGGATGTACTGAGTTCTTGGGTTTAAGACGATAATACTAATAATGACTTTGCTTTAGAGGCATATAGCATCCTGAACTCTTACCATGTACTAGGGATTACTCTAAACCCTTTACATGTATTAATCACATAATTCTCTCTACCATTGTGTTAAATGGTAAATGTTACATGTGCACTGTTGTTAACACCATTTTACAGATGTGGAAACTGAGTCGCAACAAGGTTAAGTAACTTGCCCCAAGTTCCAGAGCTATGCAGTACTATATTATACCACATCTTATAATAATCCCTTATGTATAATGTAGAGTCCTTATTAAGGAATCCAGAGACTATTTAATATTTAATCCTTGCAGCAGTTCTGCAATTTAGGGTGTCTGGCCTCCCTAAATCTCATATACTTCCAGACCATAATCTCCTACTCTCTGCAGGCTGTTCCCTTCGAAGTCCACAGTGGAATATTTGCTGTGCTTGACTTCACTCGGACCCACTTCCCTAATCAATAAATCTAACATCTCTCCTGATGCTAATGCCTTCTATGGTCTACCAGAAGGCCCCACATCCTGCTAACGTCAAGCAGAGAAGTTACCATCCTTGAGTGAGAGAAAAGCCAGACTCCTCTGCTTCTGCTGATTTGGACTGCTGACCCCTCCTTTAGGTCCTGGTACATTTCCCTGCCCAAGGTCATATTAATTTCAATTTGGCTGACTCCATTTTAGTGATTACAATGCTGCAGCGAGATAACAATTCTGTTACTTCAATATTTATTTGACATACTATCAAAATTTTATTTTGAAAATGTAGAGACTTTATAAAATAAAAAGCCCAAAGAAACTAAATTATTTGATGTATTTTAAATTCAAAAACATATAAATATTCTACAAACATTGGGAACAATGTAAATTTATAAAAGATAAACATAACTATAATCCCATTATTGGCAAATAAAAGTTCATTAAGATAAATATTCAAAATACAACCTAAAAGACACATAACTTAGGAAAATCTAATCAGTTATCGAAGTTGAAAATGAAAATATTATTTGCTTTTTAAAAAAATGAGTGAGTTTAAAAATAAAGTGAGTCAGTGACATCACCGAGTCACAAAAATATTTCTGTGCAAGCTTTTCTTGCTGCTGCAAAAGCTCTTTCTGGTGATTTTCTGACTAGTCAGATGAATGGTCTGGAGATAGTTAGAAGTTACCCCTAAATATTTTCCTCCAAATTTCATGTTCAAATAGCTTTACCTCTTATTTGATAGTTATGAGGAGTTCTTGTCTGAACAACTCCTCCTCCACACCCATCCCCACAAAGACTGTAGGTCTGGTATTGATAAGGTCTGTGCCACCTCACCCCACCCACACCCTGCCAAAGAAAACATTTGATTTGCCTTCACATCTTCTGCATTTGCATCATAGATATTTGCTAAATCTGATGCAGAAGTACCTGTAATAATTTCCATACTGTCACATTCATATTCTACTTTTTCAGAAATCCTTTGAAGTGCAATAATTATTCCTTCAACAGGAACTTTGCAAGACCACAATATAGTTGCTTATTGCTATTCACACAGGCCTGGAGCTGTCTAGATATGTGGATTTTGCATCAGTTTGTCTTTTCACATAATTTGAATAATTGACCCAATGATCTTGCTCTCCAGATAGTAATAACTCAAATTTCAGATTTAAGAAAAATGTAAATAGTGCACCAACAAATAAATGGATATTTCAGTACTTAAAAATAGCATAGTATACTGTAATACCACAACTTGGAATTCACTACTTCCTAGTTGTATGGAGTACCAAACATGCTTTGAGGCCAGGACTCCCGTTTACGAACAAGGAAAATGGTACTCAGGTAAGTGAAGTAATTAAGCCTGAAGTCATCAGCTAGCAAGAGCCAGCATTAAGATTTGAATACTAATTTGGCCTCTAAAGCCAAAGTAGCTTTCACTATTTCTTAGCAAGTTACCTAGTCCCTTTTATATAGACTCCACGCTTTTTACCCTTTGGGTGAAACAAGTGACTGACGGTTTTTCTCAGCAGAAACAATCACTTAGCTTAGCACTAAGAGGCATTTTCCTTAGGTGAGGGCTGTTGAACACCGGAATGGGCTCTTGTAGCAGGTTATACAATTTCCTGTTCTGTCATTCTCAAAACTAGTTGAGATGAGGAGTTTTAAAATTTACACAGGTTCCAGATGACCTCTCAAGGTCTTTCCCATTCTAAGATTCTATGATTCTGCAGGTCTATAAAATTTAAGACAATTTAAAATTGAAGTCAGTCCCCCCAGTATTTGGTCCTTTGGCTTTTTGTTACCTTACAAATAAAACATCTGGATGACAGAACTGAGTGACTTTTTCTCCCTTATTTTTGAGCCTCACGTAACCCCAGACTTTGTTTTCTGTTATGCCGTTATCAAAGCATCCAGGTGGAAAGGATATCTTGAGAAATGGGAAATAATCTTGGTTATCTTTCCTCTATTTGCTCCCTTCATCTTTTTTCTGTTTAATAAGCACAAAGTAAACACAGAACTGATTTTTTTATTCTGAAATGTTATGAACATTAAGCTCTGAGTATTGTCATGGGAATGCATTTCATTTGAACTCCAAGGAGGCTTAATGTAATTTTTTTAAGGAAAGCCCCATTAGAAATGCTAGGACAATTTCTCTTTGCCACGGTGGATTTAGAAGGCCTCCCTCTGGCAGGTCAAATATTTCCAAATCAGTTCAGGTTTTTTTCAGGTCCTTGAGGAGCCTGGAGAGCTAAGTTCTGACTACCTAGACAGCATTTTGAAAGAATTGAGATGGTTTGGTTGTGGAAGTTTCTATCATTTGTCAATTGCCTACAATGTACCAGATCCTGTAGTGGGTTCTTTACATAGGTTTCTTCATTTGACTCAGACACTCCTACCAATTAGTATGATCCCATTTGATTATTAAGCCAACTGTAATTCAGAGCACTTGAATGACTTGCCCATCAGCTTCTAGCCAGTAAGTGACAACACTGGGATTTGTTTCTTTTTGTTTGGTTTGGTTTTTTTAAACATCTTTATTGGAGTATAATTGCTCTTCAATGGTGTGTTAGTTTCTGCTTTATAACAAAGTGAATCAGCTATACATATACATATATCCCCATATCTCCTCCCTCTTGCCTCTCCCTCCCTCCCTCCCTATCCCACCCCTCTAGGTGGTCACAAAGCACCGACCTGACCTCCCTGTGTTATGTGGCTGCTTCCCACTAGCTATCTATTTTACATTTGG
>NC_041217.1:135945953-135966054 GCF_002837175.3 Physeter macrocephalus
AGAAATGTCTGTTTAGGTCTTCTGCCCATTTTTGGATTGGGTTGTTTGTATTTTTGATATTGAGCTGCATGTGCTGCTTATAAATTTTGGAGATTAGTCTTTTGTCAGTTGCTTCATTTGCAAATATTTTCTCCCGTTCTGAGGGTTGTCTTTTTGTCTTGTTTATGGTTTCCTTTGCTGTGCAAAAGCTTTTAAGTTTCATTAGGTCCCTTTTTTTATTTTGTTTTTATTTCCATTTCTCTAGGAGATGGGTCAAAAAGGATCTTGTGTGATTTATGTCATAGAGTGTTCTGCCTATGTTTTAGTCTAAGAGTTTGATAGTGTCTGGCCTTAAGGCAAAACTGGGATTTTAATCTGGACCTTCTGGTTCCCACACTCAGACTCTTCCCACTGCAGCATCTTGTCTCAGCTCTTCTGCTCCTGGCCACTAGCCCTCAATCCTGTATCTGTATGGTTGGATTCCCAATCCAAACTTAAACTTCGTCAAATCTTTCCTTTCACTTGGTAGCCTGCCAACATTCTGTTCACTTGGCTTGAAGATGATATTGTTTCTTTTGAGAAGCCCCGACACATTCCATCCTCAATTCATTGATCAGTCATTTTATAATCCCACTCCACTCACTGTACCAAACCACTGCTGGGTGATGGAGATACAAAGAAGAGAGTCTCCCAGTTGAGAGGGGATGAGTATATCCTGGAGAAAAGATCATTGCAACACAGTGCAGCACATGGCAGAAAGAGGAATAGACAGTGTCATATGAGAATCCCTACTATTAACTTTGCCTGGGAAAATCTGGGAAGGCTTTCCAGAAGGGGTGACATTGGAGCCAAGTTTTGAAGATGTTTGTGATGGACTGATTGTGTTCCCCTAAAATTCATATGTTGAAGCCCTAACTTCCAATGTGACTACATTTGGAAATAGAACTTTTCAAGATGTAATCAAGGTTGAATGGAGTCTTATGGGTGGGCCCTAATCCAACCTGTTGTTCTTATAAGAAGAGGAAATTTGGACACACAGAGAGACACCAGGGATGCACATGCACAGAGAAAAGACCATGTGAGGACACAGCGAGAAGGTTGCAAACCAAAGACAGAAGCCTCTGGGGAAACCAAACCTGCAGACACCTTGATCTTGGACTTCCAGCCTCCAGAACTGTGAGAAATACATTTCGGTTTTTAAGCCATGCAGTCTATGATACTTTGTCATGGCAGCTGGAGCAAACTAATACAATGTTCCAAAACTCTCCGTCCTCCTCCTTCTTAACTTGAGTTGTTTTAGCTCCTTGATAGTATTCCACTGACACCTGTCACACACCTCCTGCTCTCCCATCCCTACCTCTGCAGTGCTCTAAAGGACCCAGGCATGTTTCTCTAATGAATGATAGGTAGGTGGTTTCTCATATGAACACTCCAGTAAGAGGTCACATGAAATCCACATCAGTTTATAAATATTCATACTGGTGGGGCACAAATAGCTCCTGGCCATAAGAAATGTATATGTTTCCGGTGTATTTTCTGCAGCCTTTTCTAAAATAAGCTCAGAAGTTCTACAACATGTGACAGTAAATGTGTCACTTTTGTGAAATACAATACAGAGCAGAGAACCGTTCATAAGAATTGTACATGTTTCTGAAGATTTAATTACTTATATAATTTTATGCAATTTTACACATTTATGTTTTTAATCAAAGGTTGAAAATTGGTAATAACCATAAGAACTCTGTGAAAGTAGAAAAATGCTATGGAGACACGTGAGGAGAGATCAAATAGACTGTAATTAGGTAAATGTACGTTCGGTCTCGGAATAGTGCTGGGCACACAGTAAATACAATGTAAGTGTTAGACATAATTATTGCTTTGAGACAAAACGGAAACTCTCCATACACAAAGACCGTCAGAAAATATTGAAGAAATGGAATAAAAACTGGAAATTAGAAGAGTAAAAACTCATAAAGCTAATTTGATAAAAGTACCAGATAAAATTTCGATAAGCTATGGATATAACACATGAAAACAAAATAGGAAATCAGGTTGCAAAGGTGAGCACTGAAAAGATATTTGATAATGAGTAAAACAGATTTTTTTTTGAGTGACTCATAAAAAGACCATATGTGACCAAATAATATAAGCGTTTTATAACAGTTTCAATTTACTGTCTGTCTTCCCAACACATGATGAGCTTCCTAGGGGAAGAGATGGGATCATATCCTTCTCATTTCGGTATTTTCAGGGTGGAGTACCTGATAGTGAATGAGCACTCAGTGAATGTGTGATGAGTGAAGGAAGGCATGAATGAATGATTGACTGAGATTTCTGGGACAAGGAAGGAGTGGGGAGGTGCTCACGAAGTTGGCCACGGTATCTGCCACATTCCTGTCCATATCTGAACTGCCCCTTTCTTTGTGTCTTCCAGCTGTGACTTCAGCCTGACCTCTTAATTAATAGCTGACACTTGTGCAGACGTTACAGTTTATAAATGCTTCTGACATGTCAACTCACTGACTTTGATCTTAAAACACCCCTGGGGTGTTAGGCAAAGCGAGAGTTATTATCCCTTTGTACGCATGAGGAACCAGAAGCCCAGAGGGGCTGTGACTTGCTCAAGGTCACTCAGCTTATGTTAGGCAGTCAGGACTCAGTTCCAAATCATCTCAGTCCAAAGCAGGTGTTCTTTTCACTGTACCATCTGCCGTGGTACACAGAGGAGGCCACAAGTTTGAGAGGAATTATAGAGCCTTCCCAGGGTGGTAACAATGGAACTGGGGGGCCTTGAAGCATAAGTACTTAACATCTTCTTCTACCGGCATAGCCAGTCGCTAGTGGAAGGAGTGATAACTTCAGGGATCTACTTGGAGAGAGAAAACTAGGCACTGGTATGCAGTGATTACAAGCATGGGCCATGGAGTCATGGTTTGGTTAGAATCCTATCTATGCCCCTTAATCATTATGAGGTCTTTGAGAAATCTTTTCAATTAAAACTATTCATTGAACACTTACTATATGCCCTTCAGTGATTAGGTTCTGGGTATACAGTGGTTTAAAAAAGAAAGGCATGACTTTTCCCACCACTAGTTGTCTAATGCTAAACAAGTATGTAATTTTATACCTAATGAGCACACAAAAGTTGTTGCAAGGAATTAAGTTAAATGGATAATCAGGCAAAGCTTTTAGCAGGTTCCTGGCGCACAGTAATGGCCCGGGCAATGATAGCAAAATACAGGGGCTTGAAAGGCACGGAAGGCTTCAACCTCACCACTCACCCCCACCATGGCTCCGGGTGGTCCTATCCCTACCTATCTGCACCCGACATCAAGTGTTAAGATTAGACCACCCTCTAATATTAATGATCCCTTCAGTTGGCTCTCCATATATCTCTAAATTCCTTCTCATTCACTGGTAACTTTAATTACCACCACCATCCACTGTGGTGAGTATGGTCATCCTCTCATGATACATATGAAAATTTAACCCACCGTGGTTTGTGACCCACAAAACACAACAGGCAGAAGGGAGCTGCCTCATCTCCTTAGAAACCTTTGCCGGCTCCTCTCTGCTTTCCAAATGCAAGTACAGCCTCTTTGACTCTGCACACAGTATTGCTTCCCAAGCACAGATCCGTGGAAGAGTAGTGATCCTGGTAGCTAATAAAATTTTCCCTCGAGAAAAAAAGGGCATTAGAGTGAACTTTATGTAAATCTAAATGATCCATTTTAAACCAATATCCTATATTCTGATTATTTATTCTACTATTCTACTAGTGTTGGGATTAAATGTCATTAACATCATAAAATTATGATGCTCATAGTTGGTATTTTTTGTAAATGCCCCTATTTAACAAGATAAAGAGCTTGACCAAGCTTTTTTTTTTTTTTTTTAAACTGGCCTGTGAAATCCAAAAGATAGGACTTTTGTACACAGCCAGGACTGATGTACTATTATAAGGTCTCTCCTTCTAACATATCCCTGCTCTATTCTGTCTTCATCTCCACGCCGTCCTCCTCTCTCCTCTGATCTAGTAGCACCTGACCTAATCTTTCCTCCACTCCTTAAACTCTACGATTACTTGTGTGTTCAGGTCAGTTCCTGCCAATTACTCTATCTGGACAACTTTTCACCCTGCAAGACGTACCTTAAATATTCACCTTCTATTTAACTTCCCTCCACTTTCCAAGACAGTGCTAGGTGAGTCTCCCAGGGTGCTGGCTGGGTCCAGCGTAACAGTTCCCCTTTCTCAGCAGGGTGGTTGTCTCTCTATTTGCCCCTCCCATGAGACCTTGAGTCCCACAAGGGCGGAGATGGAGCCATGGGCTTCCTTTTGTCCACTCCTTGTGCTGAGCCCGGTGGCTGACCTGTCACTGTGGACCAAGTGGCTGAGATAGAGCAAATGAGATGGATGGAGGGGGAGGAGGAGTGAGGAAAACAGAAGAAGAGAGAGGAAAAAAAAAAAACACAGGCACAGAATGGAGCCAGAGAGATACAGAGAGGAAAGACACACAGATCCAGGCATAGAAAGACATGGGGAGGGAAAAGAAATTGAAGAAATAAAAAGAGAGAAAGAAAGAGGTAGATGGAAAAGAGAGAGAGGGAAGAAGAGAGGAAAATAAATATGTTGTGGGAAAGAGGGATAAGCAAGAGAGGGAGGGAAGGAGGGAGAAAGGGATGGTAGGGAAAGTTTGCTGCTTGTCAGCCAACGATATCTGTCTAACATATGTCCTGGATTCTCTGCCTGCGCTGCGGTTGAACACAGCACACCCACCTTGTCAAGGCAAAAACACCTGCCTTGCCATCATCCGTCTTTAACACATTCAGAGGGCTCTGACTTGTCGGCCATTTTTCACCCTATAATTATTTGAATACATTTGCATTAAATTATGTTTAGATTTACATCAACTCTGCAATTTCCCAAGATAAAGAGAAAAATCTAACAAATGAAAAAGCTGTAGACAATGTATTTAACCTTAGAAAATTGGCAATTCATTAAAGGAAGAAAGCATTTGCTGCTTTAGCAAAAATATTTTATTCCAGAGCATAGTTTCTGCCAGTATCTGTATGAAAACTCCCAAGTAAGTTTTAGAAGCCTGTTATCTTTACTAACTCAGCTCCAATTTTAAAAGGATATTTTGGTTGGAACGGTATATGTTTTTGTTAATGCAGTTTTTTAGAATGCACCTTGATTTCATAAAATTACAGCATTTTAAAGTATACAATGTCATTTTTTAAAGTTTTGGTTGAAAAAAAGTGAGTAAAAATGAACATATCAAACTCAATTCACCAATGGGAAGCAACCATCCATAGACAGTTAAGGATGCCCTTGAATGAAAAGGTGAGTTCTCACGCTGAGTTAGGTACAACCATCTTAACCACTGCTATGTATGGAGCACCGCTTAAGAGCTTGACACACCTGCCTCACTGAGTATCCCCAACCCTATCACGTTCCTTTCATTGTTTCCATTCCATCTATATGGCAACTAGAAAACGAGATTTCGGGTCACTAGGAAAAGTCAACTAGCTGGTAAGTGGCCGAGCTGAGTTTCATCCTAGGATCATCTGACACCAAAAGCCCGTGCACCAAAATGCTCTTCCTGATTTGACAAAGACAACCTGTATTACTATTAACCTAGGTGGAGACCGATTGACCCATTGACCTCTAGCCTTAAACACCGAAAAGATAGGAGGAGAAAGAAAGTCACTGCCATTTATTTGATGTATCCTCTCATTTAGTTCTGATGACACACGTGTGCGGTAGGACTATTTGGATATTTATCCCCTTTGACCGCTGAGGAGCTCCTGAGAGGTCACACAGCTTGCCTGGGGTCCACAAATTGCCTCTCCACTTATCCAGACTCCATAATGAGGTATGAAAGCTCAGTCTTCAAGAGCCTGCCTCACTGGGGAAGAGAACCATTGTCTTCCTGTAATTGTTTAAAAAAGCTGAACTCTGAGTGCTTGCTATGTGCCAGACAGTGTTTTGTGAGTGCATGACAGGAATTCTTTCATTTACTCCTCATAACAGACCTGGAAGGAGGCTTGCTGCCTCAGACCTCTCCTGGACTCCTTTTCACCCTAGAGCAGAGATTGATTTGACTTCAGGGCACAGGCAGGTCTAACAAGACAAGTCTCGGGGAACATGCTAGAGAATGCAGGTCCAGCCTCAGGGCATATTCTAATTCTGACTTTTTAAAAACACCTCCCTGGCCAAATAAGCCTGTCTGTGGGCCTCGCTCAGTCCCCTGTGTCTCTCCTCACCCCCTCCTTGAGGGACAGGGCGAGAGGTGGCCTGTAGCATCTGCTCTTCAGTTTACAGAGCCTGGCAACGTCTTCCATACTCTTATTTTAAGAGAATGCCATTGATCCTCCCAACTTGGGTATTTCAGAACCATACATTCTACTTCCCTGCAGCTTCTAAGGTAGCTACACACAGTGTTCATGTTATTACAAGACCCTTAATTGTTATTAATTGCCATTGGAGGTGATGATAATTAACATGCTGTAATGAAGTGCTAGCCCACCATCCCGCTGTGCGGATTTAACCTGTGCTTGTTTAAGGAGATGAACACATTCGATAGAGCCCTTCGTGCCTCGGTGCTGTAGAAGAGGCGGGGGGTGTATGAGTTAACCTGGGACCCCAAAGCCTTGGGCCACTTCTTCCGTGGGAAGATCTCACTGCCTGCGGCGCATGCCTCCCTGCTTCCTGTCAGGTCTTCCAGCTCCCCACTGCCAAGCCAGCCTCGCTTGATCAGAATAGCAGGCTCGTTTGATGACGTGCCAGCACAGCCTTCAAACACCAATTACCATGCCGCCAATGACAAATACGAAGGGAGAAAAAGCAGCAATGATCGTTTCATAAATTTATTATGAAGACAAATGGCCCCTACATAAATCCCCCTGCCTTGTGATTGAAAAACCTTGCTTATTCAGACATGGAGACAAGGGTTAATTTCAAAGTCGTGGCAGCACAACCCCTGGGTGGCCTTGGGACAACTTTGGGTCATCCCCATGCCTGAAACCAGTGGGTCCCGTAGTGAGGTTCCCAGAATGCTGACAGCCATTAGCTCAGGCCCCGTGTGCTGCTTTTCTGGACTGTAAGATAGTGAAGGTGAGGGTCATTCTGTGTTTTCACACCATGTGGAAATTTCTAACAAACAGCCCAAAGAGGGTCGGATTGGAAGTACACTGACTAGCACTGTCTGTGTTCTTGGTAGGCATTTTGTTATGCACTCCATAGAGAAAATTTCATCTGGTCCTCATAAAATTACACAAGGGCAGCGACGGAGCAGCAAAACACTTAAGAACATTGGCTTTGAAATCAGGTAGCCCTGGTTCAAGTCCAGAATTTACCAGACTTTATTAGCTGTGTGATATTGGCCAAGTTACGTAGTCTTTCTAAGTCTCATTCCCTGGCCCATAAAACAGAGAAGAATAGTAGCTACAAGATTCATCATTGTGAGGAATAAATTAAATAACAGGTGATAAATACTTAGGACAGAAAATACTCTGTGTTATCATGAAGTTATTATTTCCCCATTTGACACACGAAGAAACACAAGCTCATCCAAGTTTAGTGTCTCATCCACAGACACACAGCTAATAGGGCAGCCTGGATTCAAACCCATATCTCTGCCCAACTCTCCTGCTTTGGCCTAGACCCTAAGGATTCCATTGGGGGTGGGCGTTGCCAAGGTCTGCCATGGCAGGGTTTACTGAGGAAAATATGCCTTGCAGTTACCTTCCTTAATTTCCACATCAGAGGTAAGGAGTCCCCCGTACCTCTCAGTTCTTCCATGCCAGCTGCCTTTTCCTAATGAATAGAAAAATTTAACAATCTCAAAATGTATCATTAAAGATACAGGAGAATTATTTCAGAAATTGATTGCAAAAATGCACACTCACCTTTGTTCCGTGTCTTTTTTTCTGCTGCTGCGTGTTTTTAAAAAGATACTTGAGCATGAACGCCTGCCTTCCCAATCTCCTGTTTCTTATCTTGTGCGTTTGCCTCACACTTCTGGGTTACTTCCAGGACTGCTAAAGGCATTTGCATTTGGACCCCACTGCCAAGGCCTGCTGGTGGACGTCAGCTGAAGCTTGGTTCCCTGTCTGTGTCTCTATACACAAATAGCTCAAGAAAAGTATGCAGACGATTGAATCTGGTCAAGCCACTGGTTAGTTCACCAAACATCTCAGTAAAGAGATGCTTGAGGGCCTGCTGTGTGTCAGGTGATGGACTTGGTAATGAACCCACGCAAATGAGGGAAGCACCTCCACTCTGGAAATGGCTTGTGCTCACCTTTCGAGGCAAGTCCATCACGGTCAGTGTCAGCACTGAGCCTCTCACGTAACACCAAAGACACTTCTGCATGTAACGAGCATTTACTGAGCACCTAGAGTGCCGGGCTGCCTGCAGGTACCGGGGAGCAGGCAGTGATAGATCACACACGAACCTTCCACGGAGGGGGTATGGGATTGCCTAGTCTGGGCGTCCTCAGACAAAACCTGCTTAGGGAGCACCTCAATCCCCCTGCAGACCCTCAGCAGGAATTGGAAGCCCTGGATGAGCCCGACCCTTGTTCTGAAATTTTAAAAGTCATGGTGAGGGTAGGCAAAGAAAGACTTTTTATGTTTTTCAGGTAATCCCCACCCCCCCTTAATACACACACACACACACACACACACACACACACACCTACACACAAAATCTCTCACATACACACACACATAAGCTCACTCTTTCTCTCTTACACACACACAAGCTCATTCTCTCTCTCTCTCTCTCTCTCTCACACACACACACACACACACACACACACACAAACCTTTGAACCCCAGACAGAAGGTGGGTATGAGAAACTAGGACAGTCTGCGCATTGTCTTGTCAGCGAGGAAGTGGCAATCTGGAGCGGAAGGCAATGCAAACAAAAGCCCTGCCTTCTGTCTTTGCTGATGACTTCCAGCAGCAGTTGTGTCTGCTGGGCTACCCCTCCCTATTTCTAGACCTGGAGCCTGCCACGTTGCAGCTGCTGCACCGTCCTCCCGCTTCTGTCTGGCCCTGGCCCTGGCCCCTCAGATGGGATCCCTTTACCTGCCCCCCGCTGCTTCAGGGCTGAGGGGGAGGCAGGAGGGTGGGGAGCACATCTGCTGGGTGTCCTCAGGTGCAAGGTCCAGCATTTCATCCCCAGGACAAACCTAGGAAGACTGTATCCTTAGCTCTGTTTTACAGATGAGGAAACCAGACTCAGGTCAGAGGATGTCACAAGACCACCCTGCTTGTGGCAGAACTTGGATCTTGTTCCAGACCTTCCTGACCCCAAAGCCTCTTCTCGATCTCTCCATAAGAAACTCCAGGAGGAAGGAAGGGAGGTTCCAAAAGTGAAGGTGGCAGTAGCCTAGTGGGGAGAGGGGTGAGGAGGAGGGGGGTAAGTGCTAATAAACCTCACCCGCTTCACAACTTGTGTAAGAGCTCGTCTTGACTCAGAGCCCCTCCCTCCTTTTTTTTTAGTTCATCCTCTAAGTTTTATTATTTAACAAAGCGCATGTATTCTATGTTACGGATTTATTTTAAAAACATCTCCCTGAACATATTCCCGTATTATTTGTTTCCATCATAATCCTATGTATTTTTTATTGAAGTTTAGTTGATTTACAATGTTGTGTTAATTTCTGCTGTACAGCAAAGTGATTCAGTTATACATATATACATATATATATTCTTTTTTATATTCTTTTCCATTATGGTTTATCTCAGGACATTGAATATAGTTCCCTGTGCTATACAGTAGGACCTTGTTGTTTATCCATTCTATATGTAATAGTTTGCATCTACTAACCCCAAACTCCCAGTCTACCCTTCCCTAACCCCCTCCTCCCTTGGTAAGCACAAGTCTGTTCCCTATGTCTGAGTCTGTTTCTGTTTTGTAGATAAGTTCATTTGTGTCAAATTTCAGATTCTACATATAAGTGATATCATATGGTATTTGTCTTTTTCTGACTTACTTCACTTAGTATGATAATCTCTAGTTCCATTCATGTTGCTGCAAATGACATTATTTCATTCTTTTTTTAAGGCTGAGTAGTATTCCATTATATATGTGTACCACATCTTCTCTAGCCATTCATCTGTCGATGGACATTTAGGTTGTTTCCATGTCTTGGCTATTGTGAATAATGCTGCTACGAGCATAGGGCTGCATGTATCTTTTTGAATTAGATTTTTGTCTGGATATATGCCGAGGAGTGGGATTGCTGGATCATATGGTAGTTCTATTTTTAGTTTTTAGAGGAACCTCCATAGTGTTTTCCATAGTGGCCGCACCAACTTACATTCCCACCAACAGGGTAGGAGGGTTCCCTTTTCTCCACACCCTCTCCAGCATTCTGGTCATTCTGACTGGTGTGACGTGGCACCTCATTGTAGTTTTAATTTGCATTTCTCTAATAATTAGCAATATTGAACATTTTTTTCATGTGCCTGTTGGCCATCTGTATGTCTTCTTTGGTGAAATGTCTATTTAAGTCTTCTGCCCATTTTTAGATTGGGTTGTTTGGGGTTTTTTTATTGTTGTTGAGTTGTTTAAGCTGTTTGTATATTTTGGAAATTAAGCCTTTGTCGGTCGCTTCATGTGCAGATATTTTCTCCCATTCCATAGGTTGTATTATCGTTTTATGGTTTCCTTTGCTGTGTAAAAGCTTATAAGTTTGATTAGGTCCTATTTGTTTATTCTTGTTTTTATTTCTATCACCTTGGGAGACTGACTTAAGAAAACATTAGTACGATTTACGTCAGAGAATGTTTTGCCTATGATCTCTTCTAGGAGTTTTATGGTGTCATTTCTTACGTTTAATTTTGGCTCAAATCCCTTTTACTCTACCCCCTTCCCCTCGGTCTCACTTCCTGGTTCTGTTAACATAGTATTGGGGTGTCTATCCACTTATGGGACATACTCTTCTTCTCTGCGTATTTGAAAAGCCGGGTTCACTATATCAATCATTTGTTGAATAAGCATTTTTGGAGCATTGACCTTGTACAAAACTAGCGCATTCTTTGGAGTCCTGGAAACAAGCCTGGAGGTAGGAAACAAGACCTCCAGGTCTTTCTTGTTCGATTTATAAATGTTGGTTGAGTGAAGAGATCCGTCCCTCGCCACCGCATGTCTAGGTGTATAAGAGGGTGGATTGGGATATGAAACTCACCATCTGTTGGAGAACTGAAGGGCCTTGTGTGAAAAGCTCCCTTTCCAGACCGAGCACACATCTTCTGTAAGGCCCCACCCTGGCTCCGTCTCTCTCTCACCTGTTACAAGACGGAGAAACAGATTCCCCAGCATCCCCTTTATTGATAACCTTGAAGACAGGTCCACAAATCTACTTTTAAGTGAATGACCACTGGTCCCTCTTAGAGGCAGAGAGTAACAAAGTCACAAGTGAAGGGAACACAAGGATTCTGGGATCTGTCAAACTTCCCAGTCATTGTCCTTGTCGCCAACTTGGTCCTTTCTTGCTGTGATGATGTCTGACGGACTTATTCTCTTGTTCTGTCTCAGGTGGAGTTTACTAATTCTCAAGCCTCAGTCAGAATCCCACGCTGCTCTGGACCCAGCTCTGGTCCCCTCTCTCCTTGAGCTGCTCCCTTACCTCCATTTCCCAACGAGGAAGCTTGGCAGTCTGATAAAATCAGGATGCATCATGAGAGATTTTGGCCAGGTTACCCCATCTCTCTGAAGCTCTGATTCTTTATAAAATGGGCAGGTGGGAGCAGCCTCACAAGGTTGTAGTTAGATGAAAGAGAATAAGGTAAAGGATGCTCCCAGCACAGCACTGCACATACCAGGTACTCAGTAAAAGTGAGTTCACTCCCTTTATTTCTCACTTCATAGCACTATCCCTTTCAACCAGTGTCTTGCTAACTGTTACATAGATGCTTGTCCTGCTCCTTGAAAACAAAGTCTCTGGAACCGCTATACATCATATCCTTGTCCTAAGAGATATTAACCCTTTAGGTTCTGAGGAGTCCTGCATTAAATAAATCAATTTAAGCCATTTTCCTTCCTCAATTACACTTGACAAGATGAACACGTTGTTTACATAGCAAACACATAGCACACCCTATGTGTTTTTACAAAGGCTAAATCATTTAGTTCTCATAACAGCTCTCTACGGGGAGGTATTATTGTTACCCTCATTTTAAAAGATGATGGAACCATGGCACAGAGCAGTTAAGTCTTTTGCTCAAGGACACACAGTTACTGTAGAGCCAGGACTGGACTGCAGTCTGCCTCCAGAATCTAAACTCTGCTCAGCTGCCTCTCCAGTTTAAAACACACACACACAAACACACACACACACACACACACACACACAAAGTCTTTTGCTCAAGGACACACAGTTACTGTAGAGCCAGGACTGGACTGCAGTCTGCCTCCAGAATCTAAACTCTGCTCAGCTGCCTCTCCAGTTTAAAACACACACACACAAACACACACACACACACACACACACACACACACACACACATATTGATCCCACAATTAGAAATAACAATGCCATTATTCATGTAATGGCTGTTAATATTCCACCAAACATTAATTCCAGAAGATATACTATAAGAAAGGCTGCCCTAGGCTCTCTTCTGCTACCATGTCTCTGCCATCACTTGGTCCCACCGCAGAACCCAGCAGCATCCAGGCTTCCCCAGTGACAGCTGCATTGCTTTAGACACCAGCTCCTTTCATGAGAGAAAGCAAAGTACCAGAACCCACAGGGGCTCCCTCCCTCCCTCCCCTTTACTGAAATATTTCCCAACCAACCCTGCGGGAAGCCTTCCCAACCAGTCTGCTACTTCTTTCGCATGGTATTCGTTCCCATTTCAGTGAGTTTTGCAGGGTGCGCGGGCGTTTTCTTTCCTTTTCCTGAGGATGCAGATCTCTTCCCTGGAACCCTCTGTTTCAATGGAGAAATCCTTCAGTTGGTCCTCTCAGCATCTGTGCTGTCCACACCACACTCATACCGCCTTGGGTCTAATCAGCAGGAAGTGCTTTTCCAAGTAAAATGGGAAGTTGGGTTAATGTGGAAATCCCCAGATGTTTAGAGAGCATATCCTGGGTGCCCAATTTTGTGCTCAGAGAATGGAATCTGGTATCTGGTCTCTTTCATGGCAGGGGACCTTCATGAGCGGAGCACAGAAAGTGAGTCTTGGGAAAACCAGACTTGGACATTTCTCCAACATGAGTACCTCTGACTTTCTCCTTCCCCGCCTCAAGTCATAGCACAAGTTCAAGTCTCCTAAAAAGTGTCATTTTTAATAAAACGTCACCAAAGGAAGGGACCTTAGCAATGTTCTGGCTCAGGGTTGGCAAACAGGTTTTCTCTCCAACACCAATAGTCATAGATTGGAAGTGTTGCTTGAACTGCCGTGGTGACACTTTCAAGACTGAGTCTGAGTTAAAGGGTAAGGATATCGTGATCCATTTAGTGGTGTGTGTCTAGGGACTGGTCTTAGTCTGGGTTCCTTAGAAGTCAAGCTTGAGACAAGGATTCTTGGAGAAGTGATCTACTGAGGGAAGGCTCTCCGAAGAAGAGGAGAAAGAAGAGGGGAAAGCAGGCTGGAGCAGGGGGAGACAGCTAAGCAAGGATGTGGGCTCAGCTGAGGACTAGCCTGCCCACTGGAGCATGAATCGAGGCCAGGGGACTGACCTTTTGTACGCCGGTGGTTAGGCATTGGCTGAGGCCAGTGGAGGTGGTGATGGCGCACAAACTCCCAGCCCGGTGGCTCTCCACAGCAGACGGCTATTCTTGGGAGAAGGGAGCAGCTGTGAGTCATTAGCAGCCAACACTCACAGCAGCTGGGAGGTGGCTGCAGCAGCCCAGTAAAGGGGTCTGGGCAGGGCACCAAGAACATCCGCTACCGGCACAGAATGAGAGAATACGGTCCCCTGGCTAGCTAGCATTCTTAAAATAGCCCAGCCAGCTCATTTCACAGGTGAGGAATCTGATGCTCAGGGAGAAGAACTGAAGTCAAAACCCCTTTCCATACTATCAGAGTCTTCCATGGTCTGACCCTGTACCAACTCTAGTCATCTGCCATGCTCAGAGCATGGCTGATATTCCAGCCCTGCCTATGCCTGGGTCCCAAGGCTTCAGACCCTGCTCTTGACGCCATGCCTTTACTCCTACTGCTTCTTCTGTGGCAGCCTGCAAAATACCTTTCCTTTCTTCTCTACCAAGCAATTCTCAATAAACTGTAGCCCCATTTTATAACATTTGGAATAGGAGGTCCATCACAGATTGCCTATAGGGTGTTTTGTCCCTTTAAAAACAATCAGAAGGGCTTTGTAGTCTCAGAGCAGGTGACCTACTGGAGCCCATAGATTATCTATAATGCCTACACTGCCATTATGGATCTCCTATAAGTATTTATAAAACATGATAGATTTCTTTTAGAATCTCACAGATTGCCTATGATAATTGCACCATGTTCAATAGTCGTTCATTCGACTATCTAGTGTGTGTTTACTATATGCCAGACCATGTTGTGGAGAAACCAGGTGAACAAAACTGTCAAGGTCCCTGCTCTTATTCTAAGCAGAGTAAAGGCTGTCAATATACAGAGAGCTAATAAATAATTTCAGGGCACATTAAGTGCCCTTGAGAGTGATTTGGGCAAAGACTCAAAATTCATAGGTCAAGGAAAGGCTTCTCTGTGGAGGGAACATTTGAGTTGATATCTGAACTGCAGGAAACAATCATCCTGAGGAAGGTGTGAGAAGGAGCCTTCCAGGCAGAAGAAACAACAAATGTAATAACCCAGAGGCAGGAATGAGCTTGACATAATTGAGGATCAAAGAAAGTCTCAGGTTACCCAGGGAATGGTGAGTGAGCCAGCGACAAAGTGGTACAAATCACTGAGCAAGGACTAGGGGTCAAGGAAGAAAAGCCACAGTGCCTTCCCTCAGGAAACACACACTCATTTCTCATTGTTACTTGTAGAGAGTAATAATAAGTAACATTACAGATCACCTGTGAGTATTTACGGTACCATTTCAGCACTTACAGATGCCCTCCAAAATCAGCAGTGATGATATTTCACCTTGAATTGCCTGTAGGAACATGATATGTCATCTCAAGTTATTTGAGTTGCTAGAGATGACCGGTAAGTTCTTACAGTCTCAGAATAGGTCCATTTGTGTGTACTTTTAGGCAAACCATTTGGGATGCCTCTACCCGGTAACAGCAGAGTTGCAAATGACCTCAAGCTGTGATTCCATCGTAGACCCCTCAGATGCTTTTCAGTTGCTAAAGCTTGCAAAGTGTGTTTGCGGTATCACTAAGAATTGCTTGAAGATTATTTTTAAACCCAAGAATGTCCTCAGAGAACAATTTTTCTTTGACTCAGTTTCCACTCTTTTATTGATTAACATGAGAAATTAATCAAAAACAAGTATTTGGTACAAATTATGGCACCCAGTTAGAAACTTTTCCCCCATGCATCAGTAAGGATTAGGTACAGCGGCAAGTAACAGAGACCCACAATAATAATGGTTTAAATAAGATGGAAGATAGAAGACTATTTCTCTCTCACAGAAGAGTCTGAAGTCAACAGTCCACGGGGCCAATTTGGCAGTTTTACTCGGGGAAGTCCTCAGGGATCCAGGTTCTTTCCAGCTTCCTAGAAGCCCTGCTACCTAAGATGGCTCTCCAGTCACTCCACCTACCTTCCAAGTAGCAGGACGAGAAAGAAGGGAAGAAAAGGCAAAGGGTGCAGGCTACTTCTTTTTCACGGAAAGTTTCAAGAAATTGTTTCAACATACTTCTCTTTACTATTGGCCAGAAGTTAGCCACGTGGCCACATTGCTGCAAGAAGCCTGTAAAATGCATCTTCATTCTCAGTGCTCATGTGCCCAGTGGCATATTCACTCACTAAGGAGGGAGGGGAAGTAAGTAATTAGGAGCAACCAACAGCCTTTACTACCTGGTATGGACACAACTCATGTAACAAAATTCACATTAGTAGAAATGCCCCAAACCAGTGGTTGCTATCCCTAGCATGTTTTAAAAAAGAACAGTGAAACTAAATTTAAACAGGGTGGTAGTCCAAAACAGTGTTGTCAATGTATAATTTTTCCTAGTGAGGATGTGAAAAACAACTTATTACCCACCGTCATCATCATGTCATAAAGAATGAAGACTTTATCACACACACACACACACACAAGATCTTTAAAAATATTTTAAACGGAGTAAACTTAGCCTTTGGTGAGGAGATGGGGTAAACTCATTTTTTTGTTGTCGTTTCACCACAAGGCAGCAGAAACTTCATAATAGACCAGTATTATTAAATGATGCTTCAACCTGAAAGCATTTCTTTAAGACAGTATGATATTTTCTGTTTCTAAAAGCTTCCCCAAAGTTACAATAATCATGACCATTTATTTAGAGCACAAACCGTTAACTAATGGACGTCAAACCAGATTCTATTTATAGATGATATCTTTGATCTCATCAGTCCTTTTTTTTTTTAAATTTGCTGTCAACATCTAAAGCTTAAGAGATTTCACATTTTGAAAAAATTGTAATTCTTGCTTCTCTTGAAAAGTGGGAAGCTCTGGCATGGGGCTCTTGTTTTCACATGATCACCCCCAGCTGGATGTAGCTCTGTAGCAGCTGCCCGGTTAGATGGGGGGAGCTCTTGCCATTTCATTACAGGTCCCACCTGGCCAGTGCCTTGCCTTTATGCTACCTGCCAGGCCCCTGTGGAAATCTGAGCTTGTGATTCCAAATTAGAGCTACTCATGTGCTGGTATTTGTATATGTACTTCTAAACTTTGCATCAACCTGAAAGTAAAATGTTATATCCCCATTTTTTAAGATCAAAGAATAGAGAGGTGGGGCGACTTGCCCAAGACCAAAGCTCTAAGAGCTGCCCATCTGGAATTTGGACCCAGGCCTCCCTGGCTCCAAGGCCCAGGTGTATTCTGCTGTGCCACCCTGCCTTGCAGGGGGCCTATGACCCATATCTCTGTCAGCCCTCACATAGGTAGAATTATTCATGCCATCTGGGTTAGAAGACTTGATTGGAATTAGCTGAGAAAAAAATATGAATTCCCTATTTCCCTTGCAGTATTCTTTTCGACTCCTTTTTATATTTATTTTTGAGGGAGAAAAAAAAATCCTGGGGAAGGAAGGATGGTTCAGAGGAGGCCAGAGCCATCTATCCTGCAGACACAGCATGCATTTAAACGGCTCCGAGAACATAAATTGGTTACTTAATCGGCCCTGGCTAATCCATGGAGTGCAGAAGCCAAACTGCATTATGGGAAGCAGCTTCTGCACGTGGGGCTGGCATATCCGGCAGAGCCGGGGGTCCTAGGGCAGCTGCTGAGGGGGCTCGAGGCCTCCCACTCTCTCCAGGCTCCCAGCGCCTCGTGGGTAGGGGTTTTCAGAGCATCAGGAGGCACTGGATCTTTTCATCAGAGATGCAGTTCTGATATGGAATGAGAATAAAACACGTGCATGTCTTTGAGCTTCTTTTCGGTCACAATTGGACTTTTTTTACTCTTAGCTGCATTCTGGGAGCTTTGAGTCAGATATGGAAAAACAAAACAACTTACCTCCTGCTGTCCTCAACCACACGCGGTCCACTTCTCATTTAAAAGACTGTGTGCATCGCAAACGTGTTTAACCATGACTGTGTCAACTCTTTCCAGATCATTTGTCTTGACAAATGCACTGTTACTTCCTTCAGTTTGTTGAGTTGAGTTGACTGCTGTGTGACAGGCAGGAATGGGGATGGGTGTGAGGATGCAATAAGGTAGGATCTTTGCCCTCAAGCCACTCTCAGTCTGACATGGAAGACACAGACAAACAGATTGTTCATGGGGCTTTTTGTTGTTGTTGTATCTTTTTTCTTTTTTTTTAATTTAATTTTTATTTTATATTAGAATATAGTTGATTTACAATGTTGTGTTAGTGTCAGGTGTACAGCAAAATAATTCAGTTATACCTATACATATATCCATGGCCTCCCACTCTCTCCAGGCTCCCAGCGCCTCGTGGGTAGGGGTTTTCAGAGCATCAGGAGGCACTGGATCTTTTCATCAGAGATGCAGTTCTGATATGGAATGAGAATAAAACACGTGCATGTCTTTGAGCTTCTTTTCGGTCACAATTGGACTTTTTTTACTCTTAGCTGCATTCTGGGAGCTTTGAGTCAGATATGGAAAAACAAAACAACTTACCTCCTGCTGTCCTCAACCACACGCGGTCCACTTCTCATTTAAAAGACTGTGTGCATCGCAAACGTGTTTAACCATGACTGTGTCAACTCTTTCCAGATCATTTGTCTTGACAAATGCACTGTTACTTCCTTCAGTTTGTTGAGTTGAGTTGACTGCTGTGTGACAGGCAGGAATGGGGATGGGTGTGAGGATGCAATAAGGTAGGATCTTTGCCCTCAAGCCACTCTCAGTCTGACATGGAAGACACAGACAAACAGATTGTTCATGGGGCTTTTTGTTGTTGTTGTATCTTTTTTCTTTTTTTTTTAATTTAATTTTTATTTTATATTAGAATATAGTTGATTTACAATGTTGTGTTAGTGTCAGGTGTACAGCAAAATAATTCAGTTATACCTATACATATATCCATTCTTTTTCGGATTCTTTTCCCAAATAGGTTATTACAGAATATTGAGTAGGGTTCCCTGTGCTATATAGCAGGTCCTTGTTGATTATCTATTTTATATATAGTAGTGTATATATGTTAATCCCAAATCCTAATTTATCCCTCCCAGATCGTTCACGTTTTTATTCATTGATGCAACAAAGGGTTTTGAATGCCTCCTATCATATAAGTACCCTGCTAGGTACTAATCCCTGTCTTCATAGAAGTTACAGTCTAATGGAGGGTAGGGGAATATTGTTTTGGTTTCCTAGGGCCACTGTAACAAAGTACCACAAACTCTGTGGCTTTAAACAACATGAATTTAACAGGAATGTCTTTCAAGCCTACTGTGTGCTCGGAATGAAAGATAATGGCAAGCCTCTAAGCTCAAGAGTGCTCAGTCCAGGAGGGAGAACAGATCAATGGTGACAAAGTGCTACGAGTGAATAAAGGGCTCTGAGAATCAGGAGCTGAGGACACACAGGGAGCCCCTTCTAGGGGAGCATATCAGAGGAGGATTCTGTGTCCAGTGCCCAGCACTTCTTGTGTACCCAGTGGGTACCTCATTTCCATGGCCATTTGCAAATAGCACTAACTTTGCTCCCGTCCAGAAGAATTCTATTTGTCCAGACTATGTTATTTTTAAAATACAGCAAGACTTGTGTTTCAAACAAACTGATCTTAAGTTTGAGATACACGCAGAAATGACTAGACAAGATGTTCTAACATCTGGGGTGTAACAAAATGGCGGGGCCTGTTTTTCTAAGTTTATTTTTTGACGTAATGCTCAAACTTTTGCAAAATATGTTGTTTGTTAAAATAGTACTTTACGTTTCTTCTGCCTTAGAATTTTGTATATTTAATATTCACAAAAAACCCGGTGACTGTCCTGAATTTCCAGAGGAGGAAACCAGCATCCACTTCTGTAGGCCAATGGCAAGCAAAGGGAAACATGTGAAGGAACATTTTCTAATGAACTGTTACCTTTGCTCTTTAAAGTGTATTTATTGTTTTGTAAGCTTCCAGCCTCTAGTCCAGGGACTGCATAAATGCCTACAGTCTCCTCTAAGCAGAGAACAGGAGGTATAAATAGGCTTGGTGTAAAGTCACAGGGAGTTGGGCTCTGCTGAACTGTATACTCAAAGGCATTCAAATTACAATTTATATTTTTATGGCACATGATTTTATCAAGGCAGCATTAAGTTCAGTATCTTATAAGGGCAATAGAAGTCAGGAATTTCTCCCATTTCACAGGTAAGGAAACTGAGGCACAGGGGAATTGACTTGAAGCTAATAAAAGAGCTTAATCACTAGGTAGTAGAATGTAGGGTAACATTAAGAGCACAAGTTTTAGGGCCTTCCCTGGTGGCGCAGTGGTTGAGAGTCCGCCTGCCGATGCAGGGGACACGGGTTCGTGCCCCGATCCGGGAAGATCCCACATGCCGCGGAGCGG
>NC_041217.1:135966090-135990130 GCF_002837175.3 Physeter macrocephalus
TGCGCGTCCGGAGCCTGTGCTCCGCAACGGGAGAGGCCACAACAGTGAGAGGCCCGCATACCAAAAAAAAAAAAAAAAAAAAAAAAAGCACAAGTTTTAGAGTCTGGAGACATGACATAGAAACTTGCCTTTCCAATTTGCTTCGTTCTGTGAGGTTGTGAAGCTGCTTACCTTCGCTAAGCCTTAGTTTCTCCTTCTGTGTAATGGAAACGATAATGTCCACTTTGACAAGTTGTTTGAATACCCAGAGTATGATCATATCTGTAAGTATTTAGCCAAACACCTGTTATATTACAAGCATTTAATAGTGGTTGATTTAATGGTATTATTAATGAAAAATGGTATTATTAATAACTCAAGTCTATTCTAAGTATATGTTTTCTCCCATGTCTTACCAAGCCCTTAGTTTTGAGGGTTCAAATGCTACTGGTAATGAAGCCCAAATCCAAGGGGGCAATCCATTCCCCCCCTTTATTAAAATATCTACTCAGCAGGTTGCTTTAATGATCAGAGAACAGATACAGATTTGCGCGTAGGAGAGAAAATCATAGACTGTCAGAACTGGAGGTGACCTTATTTTTCAGATGAAGAAATTTAACCAGAGAGTTAAATTATATATATATATGTAGTAAATCATAATTATATATAAATTATATATACTCAAGTTTTATATATTTGTAGATACTCCCATATAAATCATTTCTATTCTTCATAGTTTATATATATATAAATATACATACACATACATATTTTTTTTTCATTCATCTCTCAGTGGAGAAGGTCTGGAGTGTAGAGACATTTTCCCCTGGGTATTAGGGTATTATATGCTGCATATAGGAGGGGAGGAAGAAGCAAAGGTGTTCACTCTCCAGAAGTTCTCTTTTTGCCCTCTGATGAATCTGAATTCTGAACCGTCCATGGTTCTGCCTGGCTGATGAGTATCCTTACCAGCTGAATCCACTCCCCTCAGTCATAACTGGATTGCTTGGTTGGTTGGGGACCTATCATCCAGCTGCTTTCCAACTTTCTTAAATTTGCTTACGTGTCTCATATCTCATTTATTATTTCTCACTCCCCTCCCTTTTTTTGTTACTCTTTTATTTTAATCTTAATGAGATCACTGGAGGAAGGGGAAATAATATGCGTACAGTCCAACTAAATTTTTATATCAACATGGTTCATTCAAGCAGCTAAATGAAGTTTGAACTGGGCAGGGCTGAGCTCAAACTAAGAAGACCTAATACAGGGTAATGTGATGATCGGTGAGTGGATGATGAGAATCTGATCCAAGGCATGGGCTTTTGGAATGGATGGAGAGGGATACGTTTTGGTTATGTCTGTAAGGTTGAATTTAGAAGATGTTGTGCCATCTAGTTTACGTAAGTGGGTAAACGGTAATTCTTGAAAATAGGGAAGGCAAAAGGAAGAACCAGATTCAAAGAGAAGATGAGTTCAGTTTGGCCATGTTAAGTCATACTGGGCATCATGGAAAGTTAATGTTTGCACGTGAAACCTGAAGATGTCACAAAGAAAAAAATGATGACTAGTAGGGGATGTTATTGGAGAAATGTTCACAATAGTAACTTTAAACGTTTTTGACTGTGACCCAGTACAAACATACATGTGTATTCTCACACACACACACACACACACTCACACACTCACAAACACAAGGTTCAAAAAAGCATACCTTTATTTAGATATACTATGATATCTTCTGTTATTCAATTTAATTTAAATAAAATTTTGGTCATAACCCACTAAATTGATTTAATGACTCATCAATATATCTTGAAAAATATTGACCTACAAAGTATGGCTGACTGAAGATCTTTAGATGAAAATGCAAATCATGAATATGGTACCCACAGCCATCCATCAAGATTTTGCTTTAGGGATTAAACTGTACGTGTTTAGAAGAAAGCATCAGTGTTCAGTAATACGAATTGGAGAAAGATGTTATCTATAAAGAGGCTGAGAATTAACACTATGAATACGAAAACAAATAATTGCAAACAGGACAAGGGAATGAATGAGTAGCCACATTCTTTTGTTTGTAAGGATCATGGGAAACCTATTGGATTTGGACAACCTTAAAATTAATCCTCACGCAAATACACACCATGGCAAGAAGTGGAACTTGTACTTGGAGTCAAGAAAAGGTGTCCGTATAGTCTATGAAGGCCTCTTCACATGAAATCAGGCTACAGTACAGCATTTTCTCTTTGAAGCCAACCCTTTAAACATTGCTGTAAAGGACAGGTAGTGCCTTTGGTCCTTTCCCATGTAGTTAACTGCATGTCAGCTTCTGGGTAAACATCTCTATGAAATGGGGCTTCTGATCCATGCTCAACTTGATTTGCATTTTATTTAGCACTTATTTACTGAACACCTGTTAGATGCAAGATCATAGAAGAATATGGGGATAAATAAGATAATGCCTGCCCTCCAGACCCTCACCATCCTGATGGGAAGACAGAAATAAAAATAAATAACTCTGGGAGTAGGCCGACTGTGATAGATGTTCCACTGGGCATACAAATGACAGTATGAGGTCAGAGGAAAGAAAAGTTATTTCAACTCAGGAAGCATTGCCTCCTTCACATCCTTCATTTCTTTGCTCAGACATCACCTTCTCAGAGAAGCATTCCCTGACCACTCTAGCTATAGCAGTATGCAGTAACTTTGTTCCATTAGCCTGTTTTATATTCTTCATGGCAATTCATCTTAATATTTAAAATTGTCTTTATTGTTTATTTTTGTAACCACATGTTATTTGGAAAGATTTGTCCAAGACACCAAAATACAGCAGACAGAACATTCCAAGTGAGGTTCCAAATCTGAGTGAAAAATAGCAGAGGAGATAGGTAAAGACCAGTGATACTGCTCTTATGCCTCTCACCAACTTTAAGGACATGAAATTGTCAGGTTATCACAAGGTTGGAATAGGATTTGTGCAAAGGCATGGACCCTAGTGAGTATGCCTTCAAGTGCACACTTGGAGAGGCTGGCTATATTGCAATGATCTACTGAGGCATCACATGCTACCCCAAAACTTAGTGGCTAAAAACAATGTATTGTTACTGTATTCTATGACTCTGTGGACCAGTAATTTAGACAGGGTATATTGGGGAAATCTCTTATCTACTAGGCAATGATGTCTGAGGTGTCTGCAGGGATAACAGCGGAAGGCTGGCCAGGAAACAGTATCTATCTGTCTGTCGGCCTGTCTCTCTTGCCCCCATCCCTCCATGGGATAGACGACTAGCATGGGCTTCCTCTCCTTATTTTCTTTTATAAGAGAACAAGAAAGAACAAAAACTTGTTACTTTTGCATATAGCTTCATAGCTGACAAAGAGCCTTTGCCAAAATAATCTCCAGTGGTGAACATGACAGTAAGGGAAACTTTATTTCATTCACAAATGAGAACGTGGAGGCTCCGTGGAGGAAAGCAGCTAGCATCAAGGAAGGCGTGTGCTGGAGCCGAGACTTGAACCAGCTCTTGTGGGACAACTTTTAGTGCTCGCCTGGCCCTCATGCATCCCATGTACAGCCCTTCAAGTCAGACCCACTGAAGCCACACGGAGTCACACCCAGTGAGTGTGCAGAAAGCAGCAGCACGTGGCTCGTTCAAGGCAGTGGAGGCTCCTGATTCCCTGGGGAGATGCCAGCAAGGGCTGACCTTGAGAAAATTATGGCTCCAGCCAGAGGAAGAGGTATCAGCATTCACAGAGGGAATCTGGAATGAAGAGTGCAGTAACTGCCGGGTTTAATACTGTGCACACACTTCTGATGAATATGCAAATGTGGCTGGTACCAGAGCAGGAGGCGAATACCATTTACTAAACAGCAGTGTTAAACCGCTCTGAAAGGGGGTGTGTCAGGAGCATGGTAATGAAATTAATCCTCTTCACCTGTGAATTGTCAGGGGCTTTGGGTTCCATCCAAAAACGTCTGATTTGAGTTTGCTCTGCTTAGAGCCTCTTGTGTAAACTTGATCTTAATGGAGAATGAATCTTCAGAAACCGATACAAAATAGGAAGTGGCAAAAGACACAACTGTAAATTTGCACTATTAAAGGACAACAGAATAAGGGCACTTCAGTTGTGCCTGCCCCTCCAGGCTCACTGTTCTGGGGCTTCTTAAAGGCTGATGTGGATGGCTCTCAACTGATTTATTAAACAAGAAGACTGATAATTGTGAAGATGGTCAGGATGATTAGATTGAGCCTTTCTGTCTGGCAGAAAGCTCTGTAGAGAAGGGACTGGGTTTGACTGTTCAGTCTCTCCAGTGGCAGATGAGAATAAAGTCTATCTCTTTAAAAAAAGAATTCCAGAGCAGATCTTAAAATAAGTATGAATAAAGAAAATCACTTATTGATAGGCACTGAGCCAAGCACCGGGATTCAGAAACAAACAAGTCACAGAATTCGAGGCGCTCATTTTTTCACTCAGTCTGTGGTGAACGTTTGTTATGTGGGGCTCCACAGCACTCATACCCCCTTCTTTTGGAACCAGCATCCAAAAATTCCTTTTTGGGGTCAACCTTTATCCCCTTAAGAGAAGTCAGAAGGACTGACATTCAAGATGCTCTGCTCTCCCTATCCAGTCAGACTGTCTCACAGAGTTCAAATCTAGAAAGGTATGCACCGATGATGGGAAGAGGGTTGGGTGGATTCTCCTGGCTGTGATCCATTAGTTCTTGCTTCTCAGGTCCTTTCATCTGCCCTAGTTTCCACCCATCCATGAGCCTGATCCTCCATCTCATTGCCACATTTTTAATGACCTGGTATCCTCTCAGTAAAATTACCTTTCCATTTAGTGTAGCCAAAGTCCATTTCTGTTGCTTACAACCAAGTAACCCTAACACACACCCCTTCCTCCATTCACTGACTGCCCCTTCAGCACTTTATTGCAGGCATGGAGTAAAGGGATGACTCGGATGCTGTCCTCAGGAAGCTCACCATCTGGGGGAGACAAGTCTATAACTCACTCTGTACCACAGGATCTGGGCTGAAATCAGGACAAGAACAGAGAAATATTATGGGAATATTATCAGGCAAATTTAATTCTCCTGAGGGGTGTAAGAAGGCTTCACAGGGGTCATGGCATCTATCCTAACTTTCAGAGAGTGACTATAGGTTTACCAGACATAAATGAGAAAAACGCCTAGGCAGGGGAAGTCACAGCCATAAAGGCTAGGAAGTGTGATTGGAGCATAAGAGAGTTATGGAAGAGAAGATAGAAAATCAAGGAAAATAATCTTTATACAGTATTCAAAGCTTGGTAGAAACAATACTGTTGACCTTATTTTTTATGCAATGAATTTTAAGTCCCAAAATATTAAAGGACTTTCCCAAGGTCACAGATCTACAAAGCTACACAAGACTTACTCCTAATCCCATCTCTTATGTACCTTCAGAGCATTTCTGTGAGGATCAAATGGAAGCAGAAATATTTGTTCTCCTGTCTGTTTCTGTGTTTAAACTGGGTCAGCCCTCATGGTAAAAGATGGCATATGGTTCATTTTCTTTTCTGTTTTAATCCCTAGAAATTAGCAGAGTGCCTGATACACAAAAGGAATTTAGTATGTTTGTTGAGTGAATGAATGAACAAATAATTATCAATAACAGAAACAATAGCCAACTTTTGGAGAGCATTTAATAGGTTACTTGATGTCACAGTGGGCATCAGTCCTTCAGTAAATGTAGAAGAAATGATCTCATTTTCCCAGGGTTCCAACCTTGGGTAGCAAAATAGATCTTATTATCATCATCCCCATTTTTCAGACAAAGAAATTGAAGCTCAGAAATGTAAGAGACTGTGCTGGCTAAATTCTGGGGACCTGGAAAGGCAGCCTGTGGAGTTTGGATGGGCTGCCTCAGGAAGTATAGAGACACTGAAGGTGGATAAACTGATAGGCTCTCCATTGAAATAAAAGGCATTAATATGTATGGAGTATTCTGTATCTAGTAGCAATGGAGGATGGAGGAATTGAGTCTATGCAGGGAAAGAGAGACAGAAGCACAGGTAAGCAGGCATCCTTAAAGAAAAGAAAAACTCCCTTTTTAATTAAAATTAAATGTCCACTGTAAGGAGGGGAAAAAGGTGGTGAGCAACAAATACCCACAGCCTTGTTTAATCACCTGTGATGAATTATAATTAGGATTTGAAAATTATTGAACTTTTTTCCCCCTGTTCACCTTGGAGCTCTGAAGGTGAATTTCAAAGAGTGCAGGAGGAATGAATATTAAAAAGTTTGTTTTATACTTGAACGCCAGAGCTCCCATCTCATTTTTCTATTAAAGCTCAACTTTTGAAATTTTTCTCCTCTTTGCAATAATTACATCTTCAGCCTGACAACTCAGTACATGACAATGCTTATGTTAAAGTGATTCTATAGGCGCTAGAAAAGGAAGGCTCGGCTTTTCAGTGACGGGGATTTAAAGGGTGGCTTTCTCTCTTTCGTTCAGAGAGGCACTGCCTAAACCCATCCCCACCCCAGCTCCAATCACCTTGCATTGACCATCCTGGATTCTTTTAGGGTTTCTTGATAGACAAAGCAGCATTGGCTGTGGTACCCTTGTTCCCAGGTACCTGGTAGTGGGTTTATTTTATTTTATTGATTGTATTCTATTTTATTTTAAAGCCTGCTTTGTTCTAGAAAGGCTGGAACTGAAGTTGTTTGTGTACATTTTTGTCTGAACAATGGGACAAGCCTATTTGTCTTGTTCACCCTACAGTGGTGACATTCTTTATTTTTCAGTACTCTCACTGTTAGTCTGAGCCATTTTGTTTCCAATTATTATTGAGTTCCCACTCTGTGCCGGACCCTGAATGCGGTGAGAGAGAGAAGATGATAAACAAGGTTCCTCAGTTGCAGCTCTTGCCTGCATTGAGCTTACATCCCTCTGGGGGATGCAGACACGGTGAAGGAGGAGACGGGTTCTCTGTGAGCTGCTCCACAAGAGAGTATAAAAGTTACAGAAGGACACAGACTCTGCCTGGGCTTGGTGGTACATGTGGGGAAGCTTCCTGAGAAGGTATCAATCGTGAGACCTGATTAAGCCAGGAAGGATGAGCCGGGATGTACACTGTTGGGGGAGGGGTGAAAGAATCAGTGAACACTCCTGGTAAAGCACTGGTCCAAAGCAAGGGTGGCAGAGTTCCGGGAGCTAGAAGCCACTTTGCAGGGCTGGAGAGTGGAATAGAGGGGGCAGGAGGAGCTGTGATGGGCAGGAGGCTGGGGAGGAACACGGGGTGCAGATTCCCAAGGGCTACACCCCAGGCTAAGGACCTCCTGCTGTGTGTAGCCTCAGGGCCATGTGCAGCCAGCCAGCCAGCCAAATGTTTTTTTACTGGGGAATGAGTGACTTTGCTTAAAACCCTGGACGTGCCCACCACCCGCTGAGCGCCTTCTAACCAGGTGTTCTACATACATTATCATACCGAATCATCACAACAAACCTGTCAGCAGGTATTCGTATTTCCATGTCACTTTTTAGAACCCGGAGGCTCAGCCGTATTTGGTCACGTGCTCAAGCATCTCACCGCTGCTTGTCAGTGATGGAGCCGACTGGTGTCCAGGTGGGGAGAGCTGTGCAATTCAAAGGCCAGGACCTGCACCTAACAAGGCTGTTTCCAGCACTTCCAGGGAGGATGCCAAATGTGTTATCAGCTTTCTAAGATCCTTAGGGATCCTCAGCTTGTGATTTTTACAGTTACTGTTCTAACAGAGGGTTGTAGCAGTGAGAGCCCTCCATCAGGAACCTGCTTTTAGTCTAGGCTTCTGTTTTCTCAATTATAGAAAGAATTGTTAAATTATGCTCCTAGGGGGGAAAGAAAAGAACTTTAGATCTACTAGAAGAACTTCAGTGGAAGCTTCAGCTCTAATAACAAATGAAGGCTTTTAACACAAGCAGCCAGTCACTCACTTTTAGCAGGTGTGAATAACATGGCAGGTCTTGGGGGCTGAAAAGAATTTAGAAAACGGGAGAGGAGAAGGGAAAAACATGTCTAAACGGACAGAGGGGAAAAGTTTAGAGTTCTATCAATATATAAGGGTTTATATCTCAATTTTGAGTCTTGACTGACACCAGATGGCTGGATTCCAGGTCTTGGAAGAGGGAACCCAGAGCACTAAGGAAATCCTTCTGCAGCGATCACCTCAGATCATATCAGCTCCTAAAGGCTGCTCAGCCCCTGGGTGAGAAACTGCCCTGTTTAGTGGCCGGCAATGACCACACGCCAATCGGCCACTTAACCTTGATTTCTTCCTCTGGTGTGCCTTGGGCGTGGCAGGAAAAAAAGGCATTGTCTCTAAGAAGCCTTCTCTGATTCCACGCCTAGGCTAAGAAGCTGTTTTCTGAACTTCCACGCCCCCTCTCACTGCCCATCACAGCCCAAATCTTTCCTCCCCACTGGATTACAACTCCTTGAGGCCAGACACAATGTCTTTTCATCTGTGTATCCCCAGTACGGTCTCTGGTACAGAGTTTATCACTATAATAATAGGCAACATTTCCTGAGTGTTTTCTCTTCTTGCTGAATAGGCCAGGGATGTTGCTAAGAGCTTTACAGAGAGTGTTTCACGTAAAACACATCTATGACATAGGTACTATTATTCTATGTTATAGCTGAAGAAACTGAGGCTCAGAGAAATTAAACAATTTGCTGAAGGTCACACAGCAACAGAGTTGGCCCTGGCAGCATCACCCGGGAGCTTATGAGCAGAGTAAATCCCCACCCCAGACCTACAGAATCAGGATCTGAATGTCAACAAAATCTCCAGGTGACGTGTATGAACATTAGAGTTTAAGATGTGCTGATCTAGTAGAATGTGAAAAAGTGTTCGCTGAATGGACAAATGATCGATCAAGTTTGAGTCCTGGCTTCACTGCCTACTTGCTCTGTGGATGGGGAAAAATGACATTGCTAAGCCTTGTTTTCCTTATCTGTATTAAGGGAAGAGTAAAAGAATACAAAAATAGGAATTGTGAGGGTCCAAAGAGATCATGCCCGCAAAGCCTGCCCATTCTAAGAGCGCAAAGTTAATATTATCATTAACTATTCCCTTCTCTGAACCTGACTTAGCTCCTAAAATGTAAAATGAAGGGGTTAGACTAAAGGATCTCTGTTTCTAACTTTGTAGCCTTGTGGATCCTGCGAGCATTAGGGTGGAAACACCATTAGGCTCCCTAGATTATAAATACGTTACTTCGTGGTCATTAGTTTTCCTTCCACTGTTGTATCAAACTGCAGACAAAGCATTTTGCCTTGTCCCTTTCTTCCCAGTGTTCCGCACCTAGGGAGGAAATTTTCCCTTGGTTGACTCTTGCTGTCCTTGTTCCCAGCTCTGACTCCTGCTTTCCCATTTTTCTGCAAAAGATTTCAGAAAGAAGTGCATGTTGATTTGCTGTATGTCTTCTTGATTAGATGGCAGGTTTGTAACCGGGGATAGATGTGACAATCAGGCAGGCTTTGATTAGACCTTTCTTGTATGTAAATCCAGGTGGATAAGATAAGTGGCGTTAGGCTGGAGCTGGCAACAAAGGTAGGAAGAAATCCCAGGTGACTGGAATTAAAGAACTGTCTGAGCGGGGTGTTGGTGCGAATGATGTGAATTTCAAAGAGCCGGGGATAAACACTCGCTTTCAGATGGGCTAATTTATGCAGGAAGTCGTTCGAGAAGCCAGTTCTCTCATCCCAGAGAGTTTATAGAAGCCAGCAAAAAATGGTTAAGCACTGGAATGTAAACACTGGTAATTGGTAATTAATGGGCACACCTAAGAGGAAGGCATATGCCAAATTAAATTGATTGCTTGAAGTCATTCACTGATTCATTAAATAGAGTATGTGTTTTTTGAGCTCCCATTCCTTGCAGGCACTCTGCTAGGTGCTGCGGACTTGGAGATAATAGGGTTAGAGTCAGCCTGCCAATGATGGGGATGGAGTGCGGCTTTAACATGAATAATTAACGGTGTTCTTGCCTTTCTTCGTTTATTCATTCTTTCAATTCCTGCTCTGGGTGGAACACAAGACTAGGCTGGAGGATAAATGGGGAGGAAAAAAGACCAAATCTCAGTCCTCCCAGAGCTCATATTCTGACACTGCTCTAGCCTCGGTGCCTCAGATGATAAGCACCTAGTAGGCATTACAATAGGTGTATCAGAAAATATCTGTGAACGGGTCCATAAATAGAGACAGACATTAAAGAAATAATAGCGTGGATAATTAAGTACCAGTTGTGCAGGGTGCCCTGAGAAAACAAAACAGGGTAACAACCCTCTGGAGGATCCAGGGGAGTCATCTCCTAAAAAATGACATTTAAAATGATACCTAAAGGTGAGCAACAGTTAGATATTAATGTGTGGGGATTGCTGGCCCAGGTAGGTGAAGACAGCCCATGTGAAGGCACTGAGGGGAGCTAGCTTGGTACCACTGAGGCACTGAGACACCTGCAGCTTGTCAGGTCGTGTTAAGTAGAGGGGGAAAGGAAATGAGATGAAGTCAGAGGGTAGGCAGGGGCCAGATTATATCCAGGGTTTTAGATCACGTTTAGGATTTTGGAATCAATGCTGAGCTTCCTAACAACTCTGTGTGGCGGAGCACACAATGGGCTTTCAGAAGAACATCGGATAATGTATCCCTTGGAATTATGTAGTAAGGGACTATGCTTCCCAACAATATCTGTAATATCAGCCAAAGGCAGGACCAAGAACCTGTTAAAGGACAATGGAAGTGGAGGTCTTGCACAGAAAAACAAACAAAACCAAAAAACAAACAAAAAACAAGGCATGGCATTTGGAGTCAGAAGAACCTTTATTTTGAATCTCAGAACTGCCACTCAGTCATTTTGTCTGTGACCCTGGACCAAGCATTGAATATCTCTAAGTTCTGCAGAGATAGGGGGTCTAAGTGATTCTGTGTGGGAAAGGCTTTGTCTAGCGTTTAACACAAAGTACCTGCTCACTTTCGTTTGTGTAGCTCCAAATTAACCTAGGGATAGCAGCATAACAGAGTTAGACCGAGATGTTTGGGGGGGAGCATCCTAAAAATTTGGTGTCTTTCTAAAATTACAGTTCTAAAGTATTTGTTTAGAATTTACTTAATGAAAATGGGGAGAAACTGATTTTTTTTTAATTAGCAAATATATTCAAAATAGTGTATTTGGACTACTTGGAGTTGTGTTAGAATTGTGATTTTTTTGAACCCCCAAATTTCTCGTGTTCGAAATTTAGATAGTAGAATAAAATAAATTATTATTTCCTAGGTAAATAGAATTATGCTATGGATGATTCAGTTTCCGATTTCCAGCTGACTTTTTGGCCGCTGACTTCAGGTGACTCCTACCTAGCTGGTTGGTCTGGGGTTCGTGGAGGCTGGTGGGGACATTTACAGCTGCAGGGATTTGCTTTCATATGCAGATCACAAGAATACTCTATGACACAGGGGGTCACTGGCAAATTGTGTATTTTTATTTCCATATAAGGGCAGTTTCTTTCAGGAGAGCAAGGCAGCCATAGTCATCTGGAGTTTCTGTCTGCCTTTCCTCTTCTGATGACAAAATCCCTCTTTGTTGATGCGAATTTATTCCTTATAGTTATGATATAAATCCTTCCTACCTGTCACATGGCTGGGCACGCATCCAAGCTGGACAGTCAAAACACCGCTTTTTCCCTAACCAAAATGGTTGGTTCAAACGTAGGCCAATCAGAACAGCTCAGGCTTTTTATGGAACTTGTAGGAAAGCAGTATTCTCTGCTCTATAGGATTCCTAGTTGTAAAAATGGTGTAAACCAAGAACTATCATCTTTGCCACCACATTGGACAAGCCATCCTGAGAGAGGAGCAAAGCAGAGGGTACTCATAACCATTATTTGAAATCCGGGTAATATAATTTGAGCCCTTTTGAAGTTAGCTGCTCTCCTGAACTTCCCAGTCAAATGTCCCAATAAATATTTCTTCTTCATGTATGCTTTTTTAGCTATATTAAATAATAATTGCCATACTATAATCTTCACATATTTGAAGTGTACAATTTAATAAATTTTGACATTGTGTACACCCAGGAAACCATCACCACCATCACAATAATAAACATCCATGTGTACTTGAAACCATGCCACTCAGATTGGGACTTGAACCCACGGTCTTTTAACTGAGATCACACACCCGGTCTCAGGACTTAATGAAGCTCAGGTTCTTGATGTCACCTTGCAGAAAGAATTCAGTGAGAGACAAAGTGATAGGTAAGAAGTGGATTTATTTAGAGAGAAACACACTCCACAGACAGAGTGTGGGCCATCTCAGAAGGCGAGAGGCCCCAAAATACCCTGTGGTTAGTTTTTATGGGCTGGGTAATTTCATAGGCTAATGAGGGGGAGGATTATTCCAACTATTTTGGGGAAGGGGCAGAGATTTCCAGGAATTGGGCCAGCGCCCAGTGATCTTTGATGGTTGGCCTCAGAACTGTTATGGCGCTGGTGGGTTACGCTAATGTATTAACAATGAGCGTATGAGGCTCAAGGTCCACTGGAAGTCAAATCTTCTGCCATCTTGGACCTACTTGGTTCTAACCAGTTTTTGTCATGTCCTATGGCTATGTCATTCTTTTAGATGTTGTGTCCTGCCCCCTTCCCTCCTGTTTCATACTGTTATACCCACGTTCATAGCAGCATTAAGAATGGATAAACACAATGTGGTATATACATACAATGGGGATATTATTCAGCCTTAAAAAGGAATTAAGCCAAGCACAAAAGGACAAATACAGTATGATTCTATTCCTATGAGATAGTCATAGAGACAGAAAGTAGACTTGTGGTTGCCAGGGGCTAAGGGGATAAAGGAATGGGAAATTATTGTTTAATGGGTACAGAATTTTACTTCGGAAGATGAAAAGAATTCTGGATATGGATGGTGGTGATGGTTGCACAACAGTGTGAATCTACTTAATGCCATTGAACTATACACTTAAAATTGTTGAGATGATGTTATAGACTGAACTGTGTCCTTCTATAATCCATATATTGAAGCCCTAACCTCCAGTGTGATTGTAATGGAGATAGGGCCTTTAAACAGGTAATTAAGGTTAAGTGAGATCATGAGTAGGACTCTAATCCAATAGAACTGGTGTCCTTATAAGAAGAGATAGAGGCACCAAAGCTCTCCTTCCAAGCTTGTAAAGAGGAAAGGCCGTATAAGGACACAGTAAGAAGGTGGCCGTCTGTGAACCAAGAAAGGAGGCCTCACCAAAAACCGACCATGCCAGCACCTTGAACTTGGACACTGAGCCTCCAGAACTGTGAGAAAATAAGTTTCTGTTTAAGCCACAAGCTTGTGATATTTTGTTATATGATATGATACTAGGCAACCAGAGCTGACTGATACAGATGGTAAATTATATGTTAATGTATTTTACCACAGTTTAAAAAAAAATCTAGTTTGACTTGGTTTTCTATTATGTATAACCCAAAGACTCCTCACTAATATGGCAACCAATTTAATTTCATCCATTGTGTGAAAAATCCTATGTGGCCTCGTGCATTAATTGGCACAATACTTTCTAAATTTTCAGTGAGGTTTTGCTACTTTCTATACATGGGTGTCCCAGGCAGCCACCACACTGGCTGCACTTTTGATCTGGCTGTAAATTTCTTGGGGAAAGAAGTGACCCCAGGATGCTCCAGAAACAGACCTTGTGGCTTTATTCCTTAAAATCCTGAGTGTTAGTCCTCAAATCCTTGATTCCTGTTCCCAGGGAACCTTTCCATGAAGACATCGCCTAAGGCAGCCTTGAATAATAAGTGTTCCCTCTCCTTGGAGCCTTCCTATTCCATTTCCAGATGTTCCTATTTGGAAATCTTCCCTTATCTTTCTCTTTAAGTGCCAGCACTCAGGAAAGGCCCAGCCCCACTGACAGCCCGGAGGCTTTCTGCTAAAGGGATTTCACAGTATCAGGACTAACACCCCAGCCTATTAGATGGCAGAAATCCTTTCAAGGCAGGTTGGGGCTTATTTGTAATTTATCTGAGAAAAACATCACAGAGTTTATTTGTAGCCAGGGATCCTTGAGCGAGAAGGTAACAGATGAAATAACTTAATAGTCCTCTTCCTTCCCAAGATTCTCTAAAGAATGAAAAACTCCACTGTACCTACTCATCAGAGCTTTTGCTCTAGACGGTTTCCCCAGGGCCTCTGACACTGTCAACGTGAACACACCTGTCTGAGGCAGATATGCACTGTCAATGGCAAAAAATGACTTCACTTACTGAGCATGTACCATGTGCCAGACATGGTGCAAAGTGTTGTACTTGGGTTATTTCATTTATGCCTATTTACAGGAACATTGTGAAGTGAACTTATCAACCTTGTTTTACAGATGAAGAAACAAGAGACCCATAAAGTAGAAGCAACTCACTTGGATTTATTTACCATGTCAGTTGGCAGAGTCAGTGTTATCGAACTCAGGTCCAGCAGCTCGCCACTCAAAACTCAATACCTGAGAGAGAGGCAAATGTTGGTAGGAAGGAAAGTTGTTTTTAGTCAGAATGCCGGCAATCGGAGGAGATGTTGGACTCAGTGTCCCCCAAAAACCATCTCCGAAGATTCTGCTCTGCCGTGAAAGTTTTTAAAGGGAAAAAGGGAAGTAATCTCAGTTAATCATTGAGATATGTGGTCAGAGTCATTACCATTCCCCAGACTTCTTCTAATCTGTCTTTAGATGCTATCTTCTTCACATAGTTTGTTCGCAAGGTTACTGAAGGGGAAGCTAGGGAAGAGATCTGGTCATCTGTTAATTACTTATTCTTCATTTCTACTTCTTTTGATCTATGGAAAGAACCAACAGGTTAGGTAAGGAATCGTGTGATCAAAAGATTTGAAAGGTGTGCTAGGACCAGAGATGAGTAGAACATGGAGGCGCCTAATTTAAAAGTTAGTCACAATGTAGTTTTGCTTAAATTGGCAAGAAAAAAGGGTTTCCTGCTGAGAGTGGGTTCCTCCTGCAAAGAGCTGCCTACAAATCCCCCCCTGTCAGATATCATTCCATTTCTATGGGATTAGGGATGAAGGTCCGTGTTCTGTGACTTCTTCATGCTGAGAAAGGACATCGAGGTCTTAGGGTGAAAGGTATTGACATGGGTTTGAGGCATCTCTTTTCTGACAGTTTTAGTTGCCTGCTTACATATATGGGCAAAACGAGCTACAATTATTTTGATGCCCACAAAGATAAAGATTATTATGAGCAGTAGCGTTAATCCCATTCTGTTAAGGCCACTTCCTTGAAGAGTGCTAGCCATAAACACAGTATTGCTCAAGGTGGAGCACCTTATGTCATGACTGCAGTCTGGTCATCATGCAATTAGCTTTTTCCCTCTGGTGGCAGTTATAGTATCTGTAAAACAAGTCAGGGATGTGCATCAGAAACTGAGTCTATGACTCTATTGTCCTCATCCTCAACTGCTTGAACCTGCTCTTTTGTGACCCAGGGATGCCTGAGAGAGATTTCAGCTTTTCTACAAACAAGTGGCAGGGGACATGGAGGGGCCTTTGTACTAGGGTGGGTAGGGGCACAGGGTTCTGCTCCTTTCCATCAGGATTTGAACCCAGATCTATCTGCCTCCAAAACATAGACCATCATCTCCTCCAGGACATACTGTCTCAATTCAGAATTTCAACTTTTATAAGATATCTTTGATCTGGATATTCCTACACTTTGGTATTGCCATCACGACTTTGGTTGTTTCATTCATTCCTGAAGTGGCTGTGGTGATGATCATGGTAGTATATCATCCATTTCCTGAACATCTAACATGGGCGGGCCAGCCACCAGACGCTTTTCCTAAATGATCTCTGATCCTTATACCACTCTGCAAGTAGGTGTTATTTTTCTTGTTATACAGATAATGAGACTGAAGCTCAGAAAAGGTAAAGGATTTGCCCAAGGTCACACAGTCTCTAAGAACAGAGTAAATCTCAGCCAGGTCTGCCAGATTCCACAACAGAGGTGCTCTGCACCCAGCCGTGCTGCCCTCCACCAAGAATACACTCCTTTCAAGGGGCAATGCAGCTGTCCCCAGGGTGGCGATTGTGGTGGAGGGGAGCAGGAGGGTTTACAGGCAATAACATCTCACCCTCTCATATTTTTCATAGTCATTTACCAAGTGATTTCACCATCACCTGGCTGCATATCAGGAGCACTTCACAATTTAATTTAGAAAAATAAATCAGGGGTTACAGTGGGAGAGAGGGATGAATAGGTAGAGCACAGAGCATTTTTAGGGCAGTGGAACTACTCTGTATGCTACTAAACTGATGGATACATGTCATTATACATTTGTCCAAACCCTTAGATTGTATAACATGAAGAGCAAACCCTAGTGTAAACTATGGACTTTGGGTGATTATGATGTGTCAATGTAGGTTCTTCAGTTATAAAAAATGTAGCACTCTGATGCGGGGTGTTTATAATGGGGGGCTGTTCATGTTAGGGGACAAGGGTGTATATGGGAAACCTGTGTGCCTTCTTCTCAATTTTGCTGTGAACCTAAAACTACTCTTTAAAAAAAGTCATAAAAATGAATGAATGAAAAAAAAATGAATGAATGGATCCCATCTCAAAAGAATCTGATTCAGTAGTCTATCACCAATTTTACTGAAATGGAAAGTAAGATTAGGAAATAGGATATAGGATGAGAGGTACATCTACTTAAGAACGAGGAGGGGTTTTGTCTGTTTGCTTTGTATGCTTTTTAGGGTAATATCTTAGATCTAGAATTACTGGGCCAAAGGGTAAGAATATTTTTATGGTCTGTACATGTGTGTGTGTATGTACTCATAATACACTTTCCATGTGTGTTACGGACTGAACTGTGTTCCCCACACACACCCCAAATTCATATATTGAAGTTCTAACCCCCAGTGTGACTGTATTTGGAGATAGGGTCTTTAAAGAAGTAATTAAGGTTAAATGAGGTCATGAGCATGGGGCCTTAATCCAACAAGACTAGTGTCCTTTTACAAAGAGAAGGAGACATCAAAGATGTGTGTGCACAGAGGAAGGATGGTGTTACAAGACGGCAAGACAGCAGTCATCCACCAGCCAAGGAAAGAGACCTCGGGAGAAACCAATCCTGCTGGCACCTTGATCTTGGACTTCCAGCCTCCTGAACTGTGAGAAAATAACGCTTTGTTGTTTAACCACCCTGTTTGTGGTACTTTGTTATTGTTACTGAACTTAGGTCCACTTGCCAACCACACAGCAAAGCCAATTTACTGACACCAGGTTGGGGTGAAGGAAAGTACGGTGTTTATCGCAGGTGCCGAGCAAGGAGAATGGGCAGCTCATGCTCAAACTCTCTGATGGCTTTCAGGGAAGAGTTTTTAAAGGTAACATTTGGGGTGAGGGTTGCAGGGGGCACGATCAGCTTGTGGACTTTCTTCTAATTGGTTGATGGTGAGGTAACAGTGTGATGTCTCAGGAATCTTAATCATCAACCTTCTGGTTCCAAACAGTCTGGGGTTTCCATGCTTGTGGTCAGCATGTATTCACCATCCCCTCCCTGGGTGGGGGTCTTAGTGTCTACAGAACAACTAAAAGATATGTGTCAGATTGTTTTCTATATCCCTTGAGGAGGAACTAGGACTCTGTTTCATGGCTGAACTATTATTTAAGCTATCATTGCTTTTCTTCCTTAACAGCTTTTCCTTTGTTTCTGCATTCCCTCACCTTTCCTAATTAGTAACTGTTTCAGCCTACTCTTTGGAACTCAGGGAAGGCCAGGAGACTAAAGCCTTTTTCTACAAACAAGAAATGGGAGACAAGGAGGGGCTTTTGTACCAGGGAAGACCCCACAGGAGCCTGCTCAGTTTCAATCCCCCCTTTTCTTTGGTACTCTTCAATCCTGAGGGGAACAGAGTGGGACTAAGAAGGAAATCAAGTTTTGGATAAAGGGATTAATCATAAATTCAGAAGGGGAGCTCAGTTTTAGGGAGACTTGGTTTCATTATGACAGTCCTAGCAAACTAATACAGTATACAAGTTTTTTTGTTGTTGTTTGTTTGTTTGTTTTCTCCAGTTTGCTTTCCATAAATTTTGGGCCAATTCATACTCTTGCAGCAAAATCTAAGCAGTTCCATCTATCGCTCTGTAAACTCACAACTTGCTTATTATAAGGCTTTTAAAATCATTATTTTATTTTATTTTGCATTATTTACCTCCTACTGAGGGGGAAATGTTTTCATAGTTGTAGTTGTATTGGCTGCTTTTATTTTTTCTTTCAAGTCTTTTGCTCATTTTTATATCAGAAACTTGGCTTTTTCTTATTTATTTGTAGAAGATCTTTATATATCGAAGACAGTCTTTATATCTGAAAAAAATAATATCAAAGATATTATCCTTTTAGCTTTCAAATATATTGTAGATATTTTCTCCATGTTATTATTTACCTTTCGATTTAGTTTAAATTGTATCTTATCAAATCTACTAGTGTCGTCTTTTCTGGTTTCTCTTTTTGGAATGGTGCTTCTACTGTCCTGACTGCCTCAACACAATAGATATAGAGAAATATTCACATGCATTTTTATCTAGCTATTTTGTTCTGGAATCTATTTAGGAGTAACATATAAGGTAATTATCTCCCCTCAGTCAGTGATGAGCCAGTTGCCCCACACCGTTATTTAATAATCCAGCCTTTTCCCCAGTTTTAAAATGCTCTCTTGAATATATGCTCAAATCTTATAATATGCTTGGGTCTATTTTTAGCCTTTCAATTCTGTTCCATTGGTCTGTCTATTTTGTTTAAATTACAAGTGAGCTATTGTTTCTCTTCCTCTACAAGACATGCTGGTTCCAAATGCTACATAAATAAGAAAATGAGCCCCAAGATTTTCGTTTTTGTGAAGATTCAAATGATTTTCTTTATTTGCTCTGTGTCTCTTTTGCTAATGTAAACAGATAAGGAGGACACTCAGCGGTTTTCCTTGATGTACTCTAATGATGATAAGACTTTAACCTTCTTTGTATTCAGGATTTTAATTCTCTGGTTTTTACTGGAATGTCATTAATCATTTTAATCACATAAACTCATTTGATAGTAATGTGAATGTCCCAAGAATTTAGAAAGCACTTCCATTTTAATTTGCCAATAATTAACTTTACCATTATTTTATAGTGTTATCAGTTCTTGGAATAGAACCTTGCAGATGAACTTTAAGAAAACACCATTCCTTTGGGGGAGGCAGAGTAGCAGAATACAGATGTTTCTTGTTGGTCTTAGTGCAGCTGTGGGAAACACTTTCCATGTTAAGTTGATGCTGCCCACAGATGGAGAAATAAAAATGACCCGAAGGCTTCCCATGTGTGTAGCCAATCTCCCCTCTTCCCCCTAAATCATTCTGCAATGAAAGCTCCTGATAGGACTTTGTAAACCATTTAATGCAGATAGGTGTGTGGAGAGGGGAGGGCAGGAGATGGAGGAAGACTTTAGAAAATGGAAGAGGAGAGTAACGAAGTGGCCCCAGAAGCCACAGGGATAGTGAATAAGGGAATGGCTGTTGACCTTGTTGAGACCTTGATCCCTAGTCAGGGAATTGAAGAGTACTCAGTGGACTTTTGGGGCACAGGCCAGGTGCTCACACAAGCATGATCCAACTCCCCGTATGTCTGACGTGTGAATTCAGGGTTCAAATATCAGCTTTAATATATATTACCTAGTGATCTTGGGCAAGTCTCTTGTCTGCACTGAACCTCAGTTTCCTCAACCATGATATAGAAATAATCATACACTCTTGGATGATGGAAGAATTAGAGAATATATTTACAACTGACCAGCAGGATGGTTGAAACAGAGCACCTCCTTTAAAACCATATCTTCATCACTGAGATGATTGTTATAATCTTGTGGTGAGAGACTCAGGGTAAAACGGAAAAGGTGGGAGAATTAAGCCATAACGATTAGGCATTGAGTCTCAACTCTGCCCTTTATTATCTGTGTGACCTGGAAAGAAGAATTAGCTGATTTTTCTGGGATGGAGCCTCCTGACATGTGAAATGGAGAACTGGTAATCCCACGGCAATCTGTGTCTCAGAGTTTTTGTAAGAATAAATTACCTACTGGTTGGTAAAGAGCTTTGAAAACCCTCTAAGTATTATTTGCCTTTCAAATGTGAGATATTATTATCCCTTAGAGAACTCTTAACAGATCCTGAAGCCCTGTAGATGTGGCTAGCCCTGACTTTGAAATTATCTGATGGAAGAATTCTCACGGTCCCAGCAAAGAACAAGGAATAGCTGGGGGAAGGCAATGGGAGTAAGATTTTAACTCATTTGGGAAGGACTTTCTAACAATTTGGGATGTGTGATAGAATTCATTTGGGAAAAATTTCCAAATAGCCTCAGCTGCCTATTGAGAGACTGAGCTTTCCCTCGTTGGCCATGGTCTAATAGATAAATGAAAGATGGCCATCTGTCAGGGATGCCATAGAGTGGATGGTGGCATTGGTAGAGAATTTATTCACTTAACAAACATTTAATATTTTGTCTCCAGAGATCACCATATGCCAGACTCTGTGTTAGGCACCAACGTTGAATGAGATTTGATCCCAGAATGAGTTAGGATCCTTGGTTGTAAGCAACAGAGAGCAATGGCTTTGTCTAACTTAAAATAAAGAAGGTAGAGGAGGGGGAGTATCATGAAGACTGCAGAGTTAAGGAAGGATTGAACATCCAAGGGAGGAGTGAGGGAACAAGGACAGGCCAGTGGATAACAGAAGCAGGAACAAATGGGCTCTGTGGAAAGAATGATTTGCTTCAAATTCTTTCAATATTCTGTCACAGCATGTCACTTCCCTTAAGACTCAGATGCCCTGGTGAAAGAATCTGGCCTAATTTTATTTGCTCACCAGAGGGAGGACGTGTGTGTGTGTGTGTGTCTGTGTGTGTGCGTGTGCTTGTGTGTGTGTGTGTGTGTGTGTGTGTGTGAGTGTGATGGAAATATTTACCAGCCATTTCATCAAGACTATGTGGAATGAGGTGCTGGCATAGTTTATTCAAGGAGAAGGGAGTGTTGTTACCAAAATAATGGGTAGGGAATTCTGGGAAATAAGACAGATATCGATTACATTCCTAGTCCTCAAGAGTCACAGCACAGTGGGGGACAGACAAACAGCAACTGTGCAGAGCTGCAGGACCACTGTGGAGGGTACTAACTCCCCCAGACTTGGGGGCTTCAGGAGGAGCAGGGGTGATGCTGAATTGTATTTTTAGAGAAGAAGAGGAGGTCAGTGAAGATGTTGGTGGGAAAGGAAGAGGTTCTACAGCTCCTTCTGATTCTAAGATCGTGTGGTTCTGAGCACTGAGCCCCTGGAACTCAATGATCCCTTTGTGCTTTGTGATGCTTTCCCTGTCATGTGCTTTTGCTTTATTTTCCCAACTAGACCATAAACCCCTTAAAGGTGAGGGTCTATCTTACACTCCTTGGGTCTCCTAATCTTAGCATGTATGCTTCTTGGGCTGAACTCATGTAATCTCAGAGCCCTGGAATTAGTCTTGCCCTCCTCATTCCATGGTTGAGGAAATAGGAGTCCAGTTGGCCCTGGTAACCTGCACACAGTCCCACAGCTGGTTCAAAGAACAGAAGCGAAGTGACATGTTCAAACGCTCTTAGAGGGTTTTATGAACCCTTTCTTGTTATTTTTAAATAAGTGTTAGTTGTACATACTTAACTGGGTTATGTAATTACATATAATATATTATATATTCATGTGATAATCATACATTTAATCAGGCGTAATATGTTATATTCCCTGGCTGCGCTTAGCAGGGTGCTGGACATGGGGTGGGAGCAGGGAGAGGTATTGACCATAGAGTCCCAACTGTGTAAGTGGAGTGGATCTTAGAAAACTAAATGTCAAGAAGGGGAAGATAGATGGATGAACTGGATGCATTCAAGGTCCAAGACAACGGGGAGTGTCCAGACTGTGAAGGGCCAGATGGTACACATACTCTTTTTGTTGTTGTTGTTGTTGTTGTTGTTGTAATAATATTTATTATGGTAGTAATTACACGGTGCGGGGTGCCCAGGGAGGCTGTCATACCACGCTATGGTATTTATCTTCATGAGATGGAGTGACCTCTTTTCTTCCTGAGTGGTGGTGCATGGAGCTCCTGTTATCATGTGGCGATAAATCCAAGCCCCACAGAAAGGGGAGAGTGGCATGAGAAATTTATGTGACCCTGACTCCCACGGTCCACTCCGGCAGTTGGAACAAAACTGGTGGAGCTGCTGCCACCACCTGACTGTCTGTCTGCCCCAGGTCAAGTCTTGGTGTGGTCCAAGCTGGTTCTCCCAGGGAAGAGGGGTCCTTGAGTTCTCTGTACCACTTCTATACTCTCAGACATAGAAGAGGGTGAGACACTGTCCCTGTCCTCAGGGAGCTCCTAGTCTGATGGCAGAAACAGCCCTGCCCTCTGATAGAAAGATGGTGGTCCATTGCTTTTGATTCTTCTCTAGTTACTTTGTATCAGCAAGTGATAACTTGGGTGACACAAGATAGGCACTTCTGAGCCAAAGGAACTGTCCAGAGCTGGGTTCAGATGTCAGGGATGTGATGGGACAAATTTATCCATCCAGCCTCAGGTCTCTAACAGTCCCAGAAAGGGTCTCAGACACACCTCCCTGGCCTTCCCGGGATCCTCTGCTGGCTTTGAACTTGACAATGGCCCTAAGCACAGTCATCATGCTGCTCCCTTGTGGAAGTGCTGTGTCTTGCTGGTCTAACCTGGTGTGTGATCCCACTACACCTCAAGCAAGAACTGAGTCACTTTGCTGTACAGCAGAAATTAACACAACATTGTGAATCAACTATACTTAAAAAAAAAAAAAAAAAAAAAACAGAATCAAAGGACCTGCTTGCCAAGCCTGGTTCTGTGTGATCACGAGGAAGTCATTCTGTATCTCTGAGCCTCAGTCTCCTCACCTCTAAAATGGGGACACTATCCCCCAGGGTTGCAATGGTGATCAGTGAGGTAATAATTATAGATAGCCTTTGAATGTTGCCAAACACCGACCACATGTTCATTTGCTCATTTTTTGTCATTCATTTAATACATATTTATTATTTTTTAATAGTTTATTTATTTATTTATTGGCTGCATCGGGTCTTAGTTGCGGTGCGCAGGCTCTGTAGTTGTGGCGTGCAGGCTCCAGAGCACATGGGCTCAGTAGTTGCGGCATGCGGGCTTAGTTGCCCTGCAGCATGTGGGATCTTAGTTCCCTGACCAGGGATCGAACCAGTGTCCCCTGCATTGCACGATGGATTCTTAAGCCCCCCTCCCCATGTCCTCAAGTCCATGCTCTAGTAGGTCTGTGTTTTATTCCTGTCCTACCACTAATCTCTTCATGACATTTTTTTTTCTTAGATTCCATATATATGTGTTAGCATACGGTATTTGTTTTTCTCCTTCTGACTTACTTCACTCTGTATGACAGACTCCAGGTCTATCCACCTCATTACAAATAACTCAGTTTCATTTCTTTTTATGGCTGAGTAATATTCCATTGTATATATGTGCCACATCTTCTTTATCCATTCATCTGTTGATGGACACTTAGGTTGCTTCCATGTCCTGGCTATTGTAAATAGAGCTGCAATGATCTTTGTGGTACATGACTCTTTGAATTATGGTTTTCTCAGAGTATATGCTCAGTAGTGGGATTGCTGGGTCGTATGGTAGTTCTATTTGTAGTTTTTGAAGGAACCTCCATACTGTTCTCCATAGTGGCTATATAAATTTACATTCCCACCAACAGTGCAAGAGGGTTCCCTTTTCTCCACACCCTCTCCAGCATTTACTGTTTGTAGATTTTTTGATGATGGCCATTCTGACTGGTGTGAGATAATGTCTCACTGTAGTTTTGATTTGCATTTCTCTGGTGATTAATGATGTTGAGCATTCTTTCATGTGTTTGTTGGCAATCTGTATATCTTCTTTGGAGAAATGTCTATTTAGGTCTTCTGCCCATTTTTGGGTTGGGTT
>NC_041217.1:135990542-136040460 GCF_002837175.3 Physeter macrocephalus
GTTTTATAGTGTCTGGCCTTACATTTAGTTCTTTAATCCATTTTGAGTTTATTTTTGTGTATGGTGTTAGGGAGTGTTCTAATTTCATTCTTTTACATGTAGCTGTCCAGTTTTCCCAGCACCACTTATTGAAGAGGCTGTCTTTTCTCCATTGTATATTCTTGCCTCCTTTATCAAAGATAAGGTGACCATATGGGTACACATACTCTTGAAGGGAAGAAAACACTACTCAGCTCAATCCAATTATTGTGCTGCAAGAGTGTGAGTTCCATGTTGCCAGAGCTTCTAAGTTTTAAAGAGAAGATAAAAAATCTAGGTTTATATCCAGAATCTTATAATTTTTTTAAAAAATTGCGTCCAGGGCTTCCCTGGTTGCCCAGTGGTTGAGAGTACACCTGCCGATGCAGGGGACACGGGTTCGTGCCCCAAGAGTACACCTGCCGATGCAGGGGACATGGGTTCGTGCCCCAGTCCGGGAGGATCCCACATGCCGCGGAGCAGCTGGGCCCGTGAGCCATGGCCGCTGAGCCTGTGCGTCCAGAGCCTGTGCTCCACAACGGGAGAGGCCACAGCAGTGAGAGGCCCGCGTACCAAAAAAAAAAAAAAAAAAAATTGCGGCAGACGACAAATGATCTTAAATATAGTACAATGATATAATTTTTAAAATTCTCTTGATTTCTGTTGTCTCTGGTTTAAAGGTTTCTCCTACCTGTCTGCCATGAAATCGTGAGTCCTAATACAGGAGGATTTGTCCCTTCCAGTCAGGATAAAGAAAAGAAAAACTTGGGTCATTTGTCCTGGGGGTATGTGAAAAGGAGGAAGTTGATGAGGAAATCAGATAGCAGGATTCTTATTCATTTCTCACCTCTACCTCCTACTGTGTAGCCTCATCTTGACAAGGGATGCAGGGACTAGTCATGGAGATATCCAGACAGGGATGAGGGGACTCAAGAACATAGGAAGCCAGAGCCCACTCCTCTGTACATTGCCTGGGAGAGACAACAAAAACTCTCAGCATTTGGCTTGATACCACATCCCATAGGAGAGCATAGTAACACACGTGTGTACAGAAATGTCTCTGATAACAGATCTAAGTACTATTCCTGCTTCCCCAGCACGTGTCCACACCCTGGACATCCCAGGGAGGGAATATGGAGGGGTCCAGCACAGGCAGCTGGAAGAGACCTGACATCCGAGGTCACAAAATACAGGGACTCTGTCTAGGATCCAAGATTTCAGCTGTAGAGTCAACACAATATTCCAAAGAACCATAAAGACCTGCTACATCTGACCAGACTCTGTATAGGGTCTAGGGCCACAACCTGCCCTACGGTCCTACAGCAGATCTAGAGAAAACCACATAATTCTAAAGCCACAAGACCTTGTAAGCCCTTCTCTTTCACCCTTGGCCATGAGCATTTACAGAGAAGAGCCAAGGTGTCCAAAAAAGACTCTTCATTCCAGAAGAGAGGGAGGTAGGACTAACAGACAAGATTCCATTTTTCACCACTATCCCATGAGGGTAACGGCTCATAAGGGCAGTTAGAAGAGTTTTAGGAAGTACAGGAGTCACGTTTTCTTAGTATGTTTGGTTTGTATGATGCACAGGGAAACCCAAACACAACTGCCAGGCTGAATCTGGCCCATGGGCTACCTACTCATTTGCCAACACGAATCTAATCCAACCCCACATTTAATACAAGAAGAAACTGAGGTCCAGAAAGGGCAGGTATCTAGGGTCACAGGATGAGTTAGTGTTTGTATCCTTTAGGATGCTTTTGGAAACGGGTGACCTGGATAAAAGTAGTTGAAAACACTGGGGTTTACTATGTCACATAACTAGAATTACAGGGCAGGCAGTTCTGAGGTCTGTTAACTCCGCAATTTAATAATTGCAGCCCTCTGAGTTCACTTTTCCAGACCTCTTGGTTTTCTCCCTCATGGTCACAAGAAGGCTGCCCTGCTTCAGACATCACATCCTCACATGCCAGAATGCAGAGGCAGGGAGGATAAGGATTTCATCAGAATGGAAAATCTTTTCTTGAAGCACCCCCCACCCCTGCCTTTTGTCTCAATGGCCAGAATTCGGTCATGGCCCCATTGCTAAAAGTCACCTGCAAAAAGGAATGAGACTCCCGTGGTAAGCTTTGATCAATCATGATTCACCTTCTGGGACTGAGCCCACCCTCCCTGAGCAAATTGCTGCTTTGTTATCTAAACAAAGCCAGAATCCTGTTAGTAAGGATTAGCATGGCTGTTGGGTTGACACCTGCCCCTGTAATGAAGCTAGAAGCAGGGTCCACACCTCCTGACACCCCTGATGCCCCAGCCAGGCTCCCATACTCAGCACCCACAAGAGGGGGTAGGCTCCTATCAACTTATAACATTCACATTTGATTGCAGAATTCATATTTGCTAGGTTCTCAGGAACATAGCGAAAATAGAAGATATCTTAATAGTCTTCTTAAATGAGCTGTTTGTCCAATTTTCAACTAAGAGCCCTGCCACTAAATTAAAGGAAAACATTTCCATTTTCCCTTGGAACATGCCTATCGTGTACCATGCTTTCCACTCATTTAATCAAATATAACTGATTTAATATAAATATTAAATATAATATAGTCATTATACTATGGTATATAGATATGTTACATTAAATATAATAAATATTTAATGCAATTTTAACATACGTCGGTTTCATATAAATCTCACCAGAGTTCTGTGAGGTTAGTACCACCGTCCTTACTTTACAGATGCTGACACTGACAAGGTTCAGTAATTCACCCGTAGTCAGTCAGCTCAAAGTAGTTAACCCGGCGTTCAGGCTGGTGCAGTTCACAGACTAAAGCAGGGCCTTTGTCCAAGAGGGCTCCCATTGTTTTCAAATCCTTTACAGATTTGGGGCATTCAGATATCCAGCACAGCCCACTCCTTGGAAGCTCCTAGTGTAAAAAAAAAAAAAACATATTTAGGTCGTTCATTTTATTTTTTGTTCCCCCAGAGTTTTCTCTGAAGTGTTACACTAAAAATATGTCATTCTATTAACGTCTTTTTTATTCCCTTTCCCAATCCTCCAAAGCTTTAAAAGATTTTACCTTTGTCAAGTGCAGAAATTGCCTTTATTTCTTAAAGTGACAAAAATATGCTTGGGTGTTTGACAAGGCATTCCATCAGCCTCGCAGATAAAACCAGCAGAGTCACTTGAGTCCCTGAAGCATCCCTGCAGAGGAGGCCCAGAGAGAGATCTATAGGCTGGTAGACATCTCTCCTGCTTTGGCTCAGAATTTAATTTCCTTAGTCATGGCCCAGTGTGGCTGGGTCAGGAAATGAAAGTACCCTGATCTGAACAATGTCAGGCAGCCCTGCGTTCTAGTGCAAGCTGCTGGGGTACTGGCTGAGTGACCCCAGGCAAGTATCTTCACTTCTCTGAGCTTCGACCCATTTGTAAACCAGGCACGATAATACCCACATCATAGGATTGTGAGGCGGATGCCATGTGTTGGCTATAAAGCACCAGTGTGATTCTTGGCATGTAACTGATGCTTAGAGACTAGTAGCTGTGGTTAGTATCATTGGTCCAGGTTTCACAGCTAACTCCCTGTACAGTCTGAGCATTTTCTCATGCAACTACCTTTTCCCACTCAGACAAGGCGAATCAGAGAGAAGTGAAAGGAGGAGAGGGGATTTGAACCCCTGTCAAGTACAGACCTGTTGGAAAACCCAAAAAGAGAAAGGATCCTGGCATCAAATGTTGCAACAGTTGGCATCATGTGAAAGAAGAGTAAGGCTTAGTTTATGTGGCCCCAAAGGAAAACTCTGACCAAAGGGTAGAAGGTACAGGAAAACAGGTATTAGGTGAGTATCAGGAAGAAGGTTCTCACAGTCAGAAGGCTGGAGTTCAATGGGGCTGCCTGATGAGGCAATGAGCTTTGCCTCCTTGGAGATATACAGGCAGAGATAGGTGACCACTTGTAATGTAGTTTTGTGTGTGTGTTTACTGTCTTGGCCCAGATTTTCAAAATTGTGGTAAAATACACATAACATTTACCATCTTAGCCATACGGTGCCGTGTAACCAATCTCCAGAACGTTTTTCTTCTTGCAAAACTAAAGCTCTATACCCATTAAACACCAACTCCCATTCCCCCCTCCCCCTAGCCCCTGGCAACCACCATTCTGCTTTCTGTATCTATGGATTTGACTACTTTAGGGTCTCATATAAGTGGAATTAATCATACAGTTTTTGTCTTTTCGTGACTGGCTCATTTCACCAAGCATAATGTCCTCAAGGTTCATCCATATTGTAGCATGTACCAGAATTTTCTTCCTGTTTAAGGCTGAATAATATTCCATTGTATACATAGACCACATTTTGCTTATCCATTCATCGGTCAGTGGATACTTGCATTGCTTCCACCTTTTGACCGTTGGTCAATAATGCTGCTCTCAGCATGCGTGTGCAAGTAGCCTTTCAAGACTCTGCTTTCAATTCTTCTGGGTATATATCCAGAAGTGGAATTGCTGGATCATATGGTAGTTCTATTTTTTATTTATTTATTTTTTTTTTTTTGGTGGTACACGGGCCTCTCACTGTTGCGGCCTCTCCCGTTGCAGAGCACAGGCTCTGGACACACAGGCCCAGCGGCCATGGCTCACGGGCCCAGCCGCTCCGCGGCATGTGGGATCCTCCCGGACTGGGGCACAAACCCGCGTCCCCTACATCGGCAGGCGGACTCTCAACCACCGCGCCACCAGGGAAGCCCTCTATTTTTAATTTTTTGAGGAACCACCATACTGTTTTCCATATTGGCGGCACCATTTTATGTTTCTGTTAACAGTGCACAAGCATTCTAATTTCTCCACATCCTTGTCAATACTTGTTATTTTCTGGTTTTGGGGGTTTATTTGTTTTGTTTTATTTCTTGATAGCAGCCATCCTAAAGGGTGTAAAGTGGTCATGTTGACCTAGTTTTGAGGGCTTGGTTGAGGTCAGTCAGTTCTTTTTCTTCAATAGCCAACAAAGTCCACAACCTCAACCACTTATCCTATTGGGCTCTCATACTCCAGGCTGCTATCCACCTGTCTTAGTCATCCCAGGGCCAGGTATCAACTAGGGACAGTCCTGATGTCACAGTGCCTGTTGAAATTATTCACTCTAGCCAATCCTAAGCCTGCTTGCCCTGCCTTACCCTTTTGTTCTGGCAGAAACCACAGTAAAAGCCCTTCCCACATCCCCCATCTCTCTCTGACGGACGGCCAACCCTGGTGCTTCCCTGAGTGGCCCTGTGTGGTGTGCTGTGTTCTCCCCAGACAACTGTGAGTATAATAAAACCTTTAAATTGTCCAGGTGTCTCTCTCTTGGTCTGCACTGGTAATATGATGAAAACACCTCTTCATGAGGAGGTTGCAGAGGCTGCAGGTGTTAAGGGACTAGATCAGTGTTTCTCAAACCTGGCTGCTCTCTAGACCACAGGGTCCCTCTCCCCCCACCACCAGGACTGATTCAATGGCCCAGAGAGAGTCTGTACTTGAACCAGCTCTCCAGTTGGTTCCAACAAGGAGGACCGTGGATCTGCTCTCCTCCAAACCCAAGATTCTGTAATTATTAAGAGAAGAAAATAGAACTAAAAGAACAAAAATAGTCATGTTAATTAGATCTATATAGAGCTATGGTTTACAAAGCACTTTCATTATCTCTCCCTCAGCTAAGCCTCCCAGAAGCCTTGTGGAGTGGATAGCGTTCTGTCACCTCATTTGTAGGGGAATCTGAGAGGGCCCCCCAGGGTCAGAAGGCCAGGGAGTGAAAGGGTAAGGATCTGAACTCCACTGAATCTGTTTTCAAAGCCCAATATCTTTCTACCACGGAATAAGGAAACCAGCATCTAAGGGGCTGCCAACACTACAAATAAGGAAAAGAGAACAAACCTACTAAAAATAAAACAAATATTCTGAATTTCAGCTCCCCTTTAGTCACTGGCTTTCTTGAATTTATTAAACACCCAGCTCTTCCTTACTGACATGGGGAAGCGTAGCTGCATGGTTCAGATTTCAGGTGGGTCATTTCTAAAACACTGTGAGGTCTTTGAAAATGATGGTCATTGTCTCTATCCCCCTGGCCCTTGGGAGTGCTGAACTTTTCTTTATTCTGGCAACTACAACCCATCAAAGGAAGCTGGAGCTTTGAATAAAGACCAACTCCTTCCATAGCGAATTATTCATTTATTCGGGCAGCGGTTCAGCAGCAGGTAGCAAATCCTGACTGGATGCAAAGAGCTTGACTGTCTCACCTCAGAGAATTAGGAATGGAGTCAGAAATGTAGTCCCAGGCTCAAGGGAAAGGACAGATGCAAATCCACACAAACCCTCCTACCAGAAGCAAGTACCTGTATGGTGAGTGAATGTGTAACTAAATTAACAAGGGGAGCATTAAAAGTCGACCTTTGACTATACATGTATATCCCTAATGCATCACCCACTGGCAAACATGAGGAGTTGACTTCTTCAAGCGTATGCAGTATATACTGAGCACACCTGCATAGTGTCAGGCACAGCGAGATGGGCTCAGATGGCCAAGGGACTTGCCCCACGTCCCTTAGTTCATAAGTGGCAGAGCCCAGGTGTGAGCTCCCTGGAAGATCAGTTCTGTGAAGGCCATGCAGCTTTTTTTTTTTTTCATTGAACTCATAGTGCGAGCACTTAGTGGTCCCTTGTCTGGATTCAGCAGAGCCAGAAGCTGAGGCCTGGCTGAGAATCACTGCTGCAAATCCAAAGACCCAGGCCATGGACCTCCCTCATGCCGAGGAAACCTGGCACCAGGAGCTCCTTGATTAGATGGGAAATTCCAAAATAGAAGCATCTGAAGAACGCTGGGCTAAGGGAAGGGCCCTCTGGCACAATTTTGATTTGCAAGTCCCTGACATGACCTAATTTTACTCCGTTCATTTGCATGATAAATGAAAATACTGGAATGGAGGCCCACAGGGCTCTCTCCCCTCCCTGGCAGGCACCTCCGTCATGGAGGTGACATCTCTAGCTAGCTGGTACCTATTTCCTCTGCCATTTGGGGGACATTTGCCCAAGGACCCTAAGGAAGGGGACATTAAGGAACCCTTATCCAAACTAAAGAAGAGGCAAAATGGCATTCCCCAGAGAACGGCAGCATCAGAGTCATCGGAAAGTTTACGTCATCCAGAGTCTGCCTTCACAAATGATGATCCAGCAGGTCTTGGTAGAGCCCAGGGTTCTGGGTTTTTTACAGCCACTCCTACCCCCAGAGCAAATTAAGATAAGGGTGGATGAGAGCTGGGCTTTGGGTTCAGCCAGGCCCTATTTGAATGTAGGTCCAACCACTTGCCAGATGGTCTTAGAAAAGTCACGTAACTTCTGTGAGCCTCCGATTCTTTATGGGAATAACAATACCAGCTTCATAGATTATGTGAGAACTAAATGATCTAATGCTTCCTTAGCATTCAGTAATCAATTAAAGGTCAGATATTATTGAAAGGCTTATAAACAAATAAATTTTAGAAAGACGATTTGTTTTGTTTTTTAGCCACACACTAAATCTGGAGGCAGATACTCTGGGTTCGAGGTCCCACGCTGCTGTCCTCTGGGGCTATGACTAGTTTCCCAACCTCTCAAAGCTTCAGTGTCCTCATCAATTAAATGGGAACCTTCCTAACACGCACCATCCTGGTTGTTGTGAGGAGGAAATGGCAAGCCTAGTATGAAAAACGCAGCCTGAGGTATACAGCACTTTGTATTGCAGATTTGCTATAATTCATGTAATAGCAAGAAGGATGCGAGAGATACCAAAGTATTCCCCGTCAGCGGCCCTGATGGCCTGCTTTCCCGAGCATTACAGATTCATTTTCAACTGCAGCATTCATTTGTATGCAAACAGTTATTGTGCAGTAGGCCTTCCCTGCATGGAAGGTGCTAGCTGCAATCTCGTTTACATTATTAATTTGCTTAGTAAACCCTTTCGAGTCAAGTTCGTGTAGAGGTGAGCTGGGAAGCAGCCACAAGAGCCGGGCCTGCCTTGGGAGGAAGAGGCCCTGCAGGGCAACGTGTGACAGGCGGGTCCAGCATCCACACTGCTCACATGGAGATGGACAGTCATCAGGTCTGTGTCTTTGGCAGTCTTCAGTCATCTCCAGAAACATCCTTGGTTTTTTGAATTTTTAAATGTTTATTGTTGTTTGTTTCATTGTTCTAGACAACTTATGTCTCCATCTGTAGTTTCCTAGGGCTCACGTAACAATGTATCACAAACTGAGTGGCTTTTAAAACAACAGAAGTGTACTGTCTCACAGTTCTGGAGGCCGGAAGTGTAAAATAAAGGTGTGGACAGGGCTCTGCTCTCTCTGAAACCTGTAGGGGAGAATCCTTCCTGGCCTCTTCCTAGCTCCTGGTGTTGGCCAGCAAGCCTTCATGTTCCTTAGCTTATACACACATCTCTCCAATCTTGGCCTCTGCTTCAGATGGTCCTCGTCCCCCTGGGTGTCTCTGTCCTCTTCTTATAAGGACGGAAGTCATATTGGAATAAAGGACCACCCCACTCCAGTATGACCTCATCTGAACTTAATTACATCTGCAATGACCCTATGTCCAAATAAGGTCACATTCTGAGGTACCAGGGGTTAAGACTTCAACTTATCTTTTGGAGGAGGACACACTCCAACACATGATCCAACCTAACATACAGTTTTACTTCTTTGTTTATGTCAGAATATAAGCTTCATGAGAGCAAGGATTCTGTCCTTTGTTTCCCCAATGTCTAGATTGATCAGAGTTTGGCCCATAAAAGAACTCAATAATGACTTGTTAGATTAAAGAATGACTCACAGTCTGCAGCCTGGGGCAGGAGTCTAAACATAAGGCTTCTGGGGGCTGGGCAGTCTTGGATTCATAGCTCAGCCACAGTGCTCTATCCTTGTGCTAGTTTCTTAGCTTTTGCAGCTTTGCTTCTTCATTTCTATGACAGACATAGCAACACATCACAGCATTATCATTTTAATTGAACCATTCTTAGCCTATGGCTGTATCTGGCTCCATATGCATTATCTGCATCATGTGACACCATTTCCCAACACCCAGTTTCATCTCTTTTCAACTTGTTGACCTTGAACACAATGTATCCTCTCTGAGTCTCGATTTTCCAGGCTGTAGAATGGGGTTGAATATAGCACCACTCAACCTAATCATAGCCAGGGCAATGTATGTGAAAGTATTTTGGAAACTAACTAGATGTAGGAATCTTACTTTCAATTTCAAGGTGCTATGAATACAATTCAACATTTATGTTGTCTCTTCATCAGGTTCAAAGAACTTCATTTTCCTCATTTATGTCAGTGATTCCTTTTTACAGGGTGTTTGACTGAAGCCCAGAGAGGTTAAGAAATTTGCATAAAATCACAGAGCCACTTGCAAGGCTCCTTGTGCTCCCTTCACCCTGCCCCCTGTTCTCTTCCAGCCTTGTGATCGTATGGGGGAGACCCAGTAATGAGGCCAGCAGCTTCCTTCATTTGTGTAAATATAGGAAGGGGATGTCTGACAGCCTCTCATTAGTCTGTTTACCTCCTCCTCCTCCTCCTTCCCTGTAAGGTATCTTTTTATGGGTGAGGAGGTAGAGAATGAACCAAAAGCAGCCAGAAAACAAGAATGGCAGGCCCTGCCTACCAGTCCTCAGTCTAGGGCTGCACGATTAGGTTTCCAGGTGCCGTACATTCGTCCCTGATCCCTGTCACCTGTGAGTTCATCCGAGCCCAGTCCCTGAGCCAGGCCGACCCAGGGAACAGGACCCGATAAGAAGGCCCCACCAGCAGCCGGGATCTAGCATCTGTTTTGTTACCCTGAGCCTGGGGCTCTAGTCTAGATATCTGCCTGGACTATCTACCCCTGCCTATCTTGACTACCCAGGACACAAGCCTGGAGAGGAACAAAGGATCCTGAAAAATCTCATGGCCTTTGAAATCAAATGAACCTGCGTTTGAATCTTCATCACTTTGAAGATGTGTCATCCAAGAATGATGCTTAACCTCTTTGAAGCTATTTTCCTCATTTATAACATGGAGATTCAATGAGTATAAGGATTAAATGAGATAATGTATGAATAGCACTTAGTTTGTGGCACCAAGTAGGAATTCACCAAATGCCTGCTACCTAGCTTTCCAGCCTCCACCTGAAGCAGGGCCTGCCCTAAATCACATCCCGTGGAGCAGCAGCCCTGACAGGTGCCCAGTCAGGATCCCCTCCTCTGTGCCTCCTACAAAGCCTCCAACCACGCCCTCTCCATCCCCTGCCCCAGGCACTGGCTGGGGTCCTGGGGAAAGGAAAGGGTTGTTCCTACCTGATTGCAAGCATGGCTCTTTCCCTGAGGACCTCTGCTTCTGGGTCCACCTCACCCTGCCTATCAGAATCCACCAGAGTCAGACCCAAGTTTGGAAAAATCCTTAAGACATTGCAATAGGGACTTCTGACATCTCCAGTCCCTGTCTTTCCAGAATCACTCCTCTCTTTCTTTCTGGCCGTCATTGAACACCCGGGGTGGCTCACATCCCAGCCAAGGATTGTGAGATCTCCTCCTCCCCATCCGAATAGTCAAGGAGAACTGTTAATCCTCATTCAGTCATTCCACTAAGGCTTCCTCATTTATTCAACAAAACCTTTGTAGAGCAAACTGTGCCAGGATCTGTGCTAGGTGCTGGGGAGGCCAAATGACTTGAGGCCGCGGCTGAGCTCCCTGTGGGAGGAGAGAAGTGTTTGTGAGTGGCCAGGCAGGTGCGGGGTGGTGGGTGGAGGTAGAAGGATGTGCTGAGCCCATCCAGGTGAGGCCCTGGCTCCTTCCTGCAGCATCCCGCCCTCGCCCCCTCACCTTGGCTGCTCTGACACAGGGAAACTCGGCAGCCCAAGGAATTTTTGTTGGGCTCCTTCATCGTGACAAGGGTTTAAGCCACAATGAATATTTATAGGACATGGTTAAGAGATTATCCTAATGTGTGTTTCAAGTCCATTGATGTCCAAACTCAGAGACAGATTCTGTTTGTTCAGGAGCAATTATATGCCCTCGGAGTATTAGAGAGCAAACTGTGGGCCCTGGTGGTGGGGCGGGGGGAGGCTGAGGGCCGTTTTAGGTTTTATTCAGGTCTGAAAATATTTGAGGATTCAAATATATATTCACTCAAATGCTCAGTGTGCATTCACTAATAAAAATTAATTATGATATATCTGATTATGTACAAGCTCCCATTTATCGAGGGATTCCTGTATGCCAGGCACAAAGCATTTACACAGACGGACTCCTTTGGTCCTCACAGTAATCTTATCAGGGAGGTGACACTCTTACCCCCTGGTATAGGTGGGGAAAATGAGGCCAGAGAACCTCAGAGGGTACGGCTAGGTGAGTAGCAGAGCAAGGATTTGAACCCTGGCATTCTGGCTCTGGAGCCCACACTCTTAAACTGAGTACATGGTTGCACTGGGCACCTCACAAAGATTGACTTATTCAATCCTCAGTGCAACTATATGAGGGAAGTATGATCGTTCCCATCTTGCAGATAGAAAGACAAAGGCCTAGTGGTTAATGACTCACTCAAGACCCCAAAGCAAGTAAGTGATGGGGAGTTGGTGTGGGGATTTAAATGCAGGAGGCCTTTCTAGAGTCACGTGCTTGGTTGCCATGTGATAGAGCTTCACAGATGTGGCTTTGGCCCCAACCTCACCCATAGCTGAAGCCTTTTGATTTCCACCTTGGTTTTCTACAGCCAATTCCAGGGCCTCACAGGACCTCTGAGTCCTAAAAATAAGTCAATGTATTTCCTCACTTCTTACTGCTAATGTCACCCCCAGCTGGCACTCTTCTCACCTCTAGGATTTCCCATGGGCTTTACATTCTTGAAACATAAGAACATTCCTTTAGCACTTAAAACTATATTTTCCAAAGCACTTTCCATTTGATAATTCACTTGATTCTCCAAATGATCCTCTGAGGATACGAAGCGCAGCGATTGGCAGCTCTTTGAAGAGGCAGCTGAGAGTTTGAGGGGTGAGATTCTTCCCCAAGGTCACATCGCTCACTAAGCAGAGCTGGGGCTAGAACCCAAGTCACTGATTTCCTTTAGCCATGGTGAGTTTCCTGTTTGCTTCCCCTTTGTATGTTGGAAAAATGATCTAACCTCAGTTTTGTCCTCCAATTTTGTTTAGTACTTAGAATCAGAATATTTCCCATCTCTTAATGCCTTTATCACCTTGAAAATTAGGGACAGACATTTGTTTGTCATCTTCTAGCCCAAACATACTTTTCCAGCTGGAAGGAGGACCGTAAACTCAACTGCTGTAATTTCTTGGAAAGACTTTAATGTACCTCCCTCAAATTCCCAGCATAAACACAGTAAAGACAACTGGTCTATGCCACTTCTGTGTATTCTTAACTCGTTTCTCAAATGCTGGGCTGCAGGGCTGTGCTGTGTGCAACTTAGGTACAATGAGTAGAGGAATGTGTACACAGACCTCGGTTTTGCCATCTGTAAAATGGTTGGTGATCGTGACACCAAGGCAGGGCTAGCAATCAGGGTCTGGATTACATCATTAAGATACTTCTCTTCCTGCCGTTCAGTTACTGTAAAACATCATGCTTCTTACTTAGAGCATGTCTTGTTCTACACGTCATCCCTTCTCAATTTGTACTGGACTCCTCACCCCCCAACCCCCAATAAAAGTGTGGGACCTGTAACCAGTATGTCATAGCTCAAAATACATAGTTAAGTAGCCAGTAGACAAACCAAATGGCTTAACTGGGAGTGGAAATGAGGACAAGGCTCATTTCTAAGTAGAATGTAAAAGAATGAAAGAGAATATTCTTAGCTGAGAAAATGGATTTCATACTCTGCTTGCCAACATTTGTAAATCCCTTTGAAAAGACCTTGTTTCTCATAAAGAATCAGCATGGGCGTACAGGAAATGGCACTGCATTTGGACCCAGAAGCCCTACATTCAATTTGCAAGTCCCACCTTTACTAGCACTGTGACCCTGGAAAAACCATGCCCTAAATCCCAATGCCCTTGTCAGTGAGGATCTCTTAAGAGAAAGAAACATGTCTCTTCCTGTCTCTGAGCCCGGAGTACATACGGCACCTGACCCCGCATCAGAGAGAAATGCCCATTGCTGACCAGTGATCAGCAACTTACGAAACAAATGACCTCTGTCAATTCCAAAGACTTATTCAGAGGTGATTACTGACCTCTGTTTATTGTTTAATTTCCATAAGCACAGTGCTGTATTTGCTCGTGAAAGAAAAAAAGAAAGAAAGAAAGATAGAAAGAAAGAAAGAAAGAGTAAGGGAGAAAGAAAAAGAGAGGAAGGAAGGAAGGAGGGAGGGAGGAGATAGAAAGAAGCAAAAGGAAAAAGAAAAAAGATGCCCAAGATTGAAGGCTCCAACTGGAACGTTTTATGTAAATGTAATCTGGATCTAGCCCAACCCACCCATAATGTTGTGACTCCATTAAATGTGGTGAAACCAGCCCCGCAAAATGCTCCGCTCTGATGAATAACCTCATCGGTGAGTTTCCACATTCTAATATGTTCCATTTTGAAAAACCTTTCTAGAAGCTTTTCAGAATCAGTTTTAAAATAAGTGCAAGAGGAACACTGTCAAAATTCTTGTAGAGTAGTGTTTCATTAAAAAAACCTAAACTTTTAAGACTGAAAGAGCTAGGAAGTCTACAGAAAAAAAAAAAAAAATGACAAGGAACTACCTCAGGACTATTTTATATTTTTTTAATGTATAATATATTTATATTATATGTATTAATAATGTATATCACATATGTATAATACATGAATATAATATATGCCCATGTATTAACATATATATTTTATATGTCAGATTATATAAATATATATTATATAATATATTCTATAGGATACAGTCCTTATTTTATAAAACAATTTTGTTCCAAAAGAGTTTAAGAAAGTTCTTTGGATTTCAAAACATTTTTATGTTAGCAAATGCAATGATGGTTAGGTGTGCTGTTGGGAAACCACAAAAGCATATTACATCCATAATCGAACTGTGTAATGATAAAAACAATACTAACACGTCAATTTATTGAGTACTTACTATGCTCAGGGACTGTGCTAAATGCTTTCCATACCTGATCTGATGCACTGATAACCTACCAGGGAGGTACCATTAGCCTAGTCACAGGTAAGGAAAACAAAGCGGGGGAAGTTGTAACTTTCCTAGCTCACAAGCCTCCTAAGTGACTGAGTGAGGAGGGGGCATGTTTGTCTGACATAACGTTTTAAACACTTCTCTGAGATTATTGGATTCTGCAGGATTCTCCCCTCCTCTCCTCCAGCTCAGAAGAAGAGATATTTTCCCTGTTGGGGGGCCTTCCTTCCCCTGACTCTCAATCCCATCTCTTCTAGCCTCCTTAGGAGTTCACTCCATCAAATATCTCCTCTCTCAGTTTCTCTTTAACTCTTTCCTTCTCTGCTTGCTACTTCCTCTCAGCCTATAAATCTGCTTAGGTCTCTTTCATCCTAAACAAACAACAAATGAAACTTCCCTTGGGACATCTGCCTCTGTTAGTGGCTGCTCTCTCTCCTTCCTGCCCTCCTCAGCCGAGATTCTTGACACCACCCCTCCTATGACCCTCCCATCAGCACCTCCTACCCCTGTCATCCTCCTTCCATCGTGTGGATCCCCTAGCCAGCTCTGGTCCCTAATGACAGCGCTGCTGCCAGCCCCAGTGAGCACCCCCCAGTCCTCACCTTGCCCCTGCTGCATTTGACCCCACCTAAGTGACTGAGTGAGGAGGGGGCATGTTTGTCTGACATAACGTTTTAAACACTTCTCTGAGATTATTGGATTCTGCAGGATTCTCCCCTCCTCTCCTCCAGCTCAGAAGAAGAGATATTTTCCCTGTTGGGGGGCCTTCCTTCCCCTGACTCTCAATCCCATCTCTTCTAGCCTCCTTAGGAGTTCACTCCATCAAATATCTCCTCTCTCAGTTTCTCTTTAACTCTTTCCTTCTCTGCTTGCTACTTCCTCTCAGCCTATAAATCTGCTTAGGTCTCTTTCATCCTAAACAAACAACAAATGAAACTTCCCTTGGGACATCTGCCTTTGTTAGTGGCTGCTCTCTCTCCTTCCTGCCCTCCTCAGCCGAGATTCTTGACACCACCCCTCCTATGACCCTCCCATCAGCACCTCCTACCCCTGTCATCCTCCTTCCATCGTGTGGATCCCCTAGCCAGCTCTGGTCCCTAATGACAGCGCTGCTGCCAGCCCCAGTGAGCACCCCCCAGTCCTCACCTTGCCCCTGCTGCATTTGACCCCAAGTCCTCCCTACTTCTCGAACCCCCTAACCCCATAGTTTCTGTGGACAGCACTGGCTTGTCAGTGGTCTTCCTAGCAGTCCTACTTCTTTGTGGCTGCCTCTTCCTTTATTTTTACTGAATGGGCTCCTGCGCTGACTGCTCTTATCACTGTTTGCATTCCCTCAGATTAACCTCATTCACACATTCTTTCAACTCCCTTCCCCCCGCCACCACTAAAAACTCCAAAGTCTGTGTTCCTAGTCCTAAGAATCTGCTGGACGTCTCCAGATTAATGACCCGCAGAGGTTTCAGAGAACCAGAACTCAACTCCTTACTCGCCACTCTCATGACTGTCCTGTGTCTTCCCCAGCCCTTCCCCCTTCATCTCTGTTTCAATGGACACCAGCATCAGCCACCTATGTATCCAAGCTGGAATCAGAAATCATCCCAGACTCCTCCCTCTCCCTTTCCCTACTGGCCTCATACAGTCAGCCCCACTAATCTATCCTGAATTTGTCACCTTCTCTCCATCTCTAATGTAATGACTTCATCATCTATTTCCTAGATTATCGTCACAGAGCAATCTTCCTACCTCCTTTTCACCAGGTCCAATTCTTCCTCTAAGAATGAAACAAATCTGAATGCTTAACTTCCCTATGTAAAATCCTTTAGAGCTCTAAATTGCCCGCTCCTTAGCCAAGAAGGACCACCTGTGACTTGTCACGTCTCTAAGTCTGCAGTCTCATCAGTCCTGACCATGATCCTTCAGAGTGACTCTCTCTTAACGTTGACCCGATGGAAATGTTCTGCACCCCAAACTCTGGTTCCCAAGGCCATGCCTTTACTCACAGGTTCCTCTATCTGGAATGTTATCCCCTCCCATCTGAAACTCCCTCATTCTCCAGTACATTTCTCAACAAGCCTATCTTCCAGGAACTATAACCAAACTTCCCCCAAAGGGGGCTAGAAGCCCTTCCTTCATACTCTATAGCGTCAGCGTTCCCACTACCACCACGCCCAGCGTGCTGTTTTGTCATTATTTCTCTTCCTGCCTGTCCTCCTGGACAGCGAGTTCATTGAAGGCAGCAATCCCACCTTGTTCGTTTCTGTATCTCCAGTGTTGAGCAAGGTGCATACCACTGAGTGAATTTTTGTTGACCTCAATTGGATTTGTTGAGTTAACCCTAAACTGGGGTTTTTAGAATGAACACTGATCCATGGCAGGTACTTCAGTAGGGTCAGAAGAAGCTAAGCTAATTTGGAGATATCCCAGTGGTGAGAAAGACCTCTCCTGACCCCACTGGCTATGGCAGTGTCCACTGTGAAGCCAGAATACAGCAGCACTGCCTTGGTGACTCAGATCCACAGGGGGGAGGTGGCCGGGGAGTGCCCAGGAGAAGCTTTCCTCATTGGAGAGGGAAGTGAGTCTTCTCAACTGCTCTGTGTCTCTCCTGTGTACTCTTTGTCTGAAGGTGTTAACATACTTTCTCTGCTAGAAGAAGTCATTCATTGCTAGTCCAAACTCTGCCTTGGAACATGACCTCAGCATTTGGCCCCCTGGTTAATAATCAGAAGTGCCTCTTTCAAATCTTGGGGAAAGAAGTTCCTGCAATCACTTCTCTGCCACTTTTTGCCTATAAATTAATCCATCAAGAAGATGGTGTTTCCTCCCGGCTCTTAGGGGATTCACACCACTTATGCAAACTCCTGGCGGCTTGAGTCTGAGTTTGGATGCCCTAATGAGTTCAGGAGCAGAGCTCTTTAAAGGGCAGGCTCGTATTTGCATATAGAATGATGGCACAGGCAGCTAGTGGGATCTTAGGTCTGCCTTTCCCTCAAGTGGCCCCCGTGTCCTCACACTAAGGGAGGGAGGCCCAAGTGGTCTGTCAAGTTGCCTGAACTCTGTTTGCTAACTCTCCATTTTCATTTCTTAGAAGACTCCAGTGAATCTGAGTACATTAGACCCCATTCAGCCTCCTTGTAATGCATTTAATCATTCATTCATTTATTCATCCATCATCATTACCATCATGCACCTGCTCTGTGCCACAGAACCAGCAGTCACAGAAGGGCAGGACTACCAAGGGAGGGGCTGGCATTCTGGCTGTGCTTCTTTCCAGGCTGTGCTTATGGACACCTTCATGAGGTGAGGATGAGATGGTAGGGGAAACAATTCGTATCTACTGAGCGGTGGAGATCAGGGATGACAAATGGATGGCACACCTTCTGGACTCATTCCCATAGTGCTCATGGAAAGTAGTGAATGTTAGTGGCATGCAAGTTAAGACACATTTGCTATTCCTAGTGCAGAAGGAAGGAGTGTGATTGGGTGGAAATGCTTGGTCTTAGGGTAATCACATTTAACCCTACCACTGTATGTGACTTTGGAAAAGACATTTAAACCCTCTGAGCTTCAGATTCCTCAACTGTAAAGTGAGAATAATGGAATCTTTCAGGGTTGTTCCCAGTGATTCTGTGAACTAATGTATGTAAAGAACCTTGTACATTGCTTGGTACCAAGTAAGTGCTCTATAAATGTTATTCACTTTCTCCTCTACACCACAATTTTAACCCCTTTGAGGCATACAAAGATGACTAAGACAAGACACTAAGTTTTGTGCTTTCAAACAGATTACTAGGTACTTAACTTAAAAATAAAGGACAGTCTATGTTAAACACCAAGAAAGTAGTGCCCTCAGGGAGTTCAGAAGGCGAGATGTGAGCAGGAGAAGTAAAGATAAAGCTGTGGAGAGGACCTAGAATAAATAAAAGATAGATGAGATAGACGGATGGACTGATGGATGGATGGATGGATGGATGGTTGGGCAGACAGATAAATTGATAGATAGACAGATTGATGTAGGCAGATAGACAGATGGACAGACGTGTTAGAAGGACTCCTGTTATTATTAGGTAGATGAGAGGGATGGGTGGTTAAATGGTTTGTCAGAAGGCCTAAAGGCATGGATACTCAATGGAGCATAGTAAGTCTGTATAGAAGGTTTACAGATATGGTAAGAGAGATATAGTTGGAATAGTAATTTAGCAGCAAATGGTATAGAATCAAAGCATCCTGTGCCTGAGCTATCAAATAACCAAATTCCTGGTCCATGTAGGAGACCTGTTAACAGCATCCCAGCATGAGTGGTCTGGCCTCTGTGAGAGCTAGGAGTTTACCACATCCTATCCACCACTCTGTGGATGGCCTGCGATACCATTTATTGACAGTCTGCTCAGTACCATGCTTTTTCTGTACATTAACTCAAATCCTCTCAAGTGCCCTTGAGGAAGATATTATTATCCTCATTTTATAGAGGAACAAACTGAGGTGCACAAATCTTGCAGCTATTTGAAGAACCCAGAATCTGCACCAGGTCTTTAGGGCTCCAAAGCCTGCTGAATCTGTCTAGCATCTAGCATATACCTGTTCATAGAGGGGACAGCTCCTTAGGTGTCAGCCTTGGTCAGCCTGATAACACTCCCCTCCAAAGCCTTTCCTAGCAAGAAAGAACGGTCCTGCCCCCTTCCTAATGCCTGCAGAACTCACATTACTTTCTTTTTTTTTTTTTTTTTTTGGTGTCTGGTACTTAGAACTACCCACTGTAAATCTCATTTCTGTTTAAATTCTGTTTCATAAATTCTTTCTTTGTTCTGTCTTTAAATTAGGAAGAATTATCAAAAGTTAATAGAAATTTTAAAGCCTTGCTCTTACTCTCATTCATGCTGACCTGAAAAAAGGTCTATTATCTGTTTCATTGCACAATCCAATGTCTCCTCTCCAAAAGATGTATTAGTGTCTTTAGCTATTCAAGGGATTCAACTGACTGAGCATGGTTGACTCATTATAACTTGATTTATCAGACTCAAAGATTGTCCTTGATGGACTCGGGGCCTGCCTGGAGACCAGCTAGGGAACCTCTCCAGGAGTCATGCCATCTAACCTTCAGGACTGGGAAGGCAGTAGATGATGTCATCACATTTGCCAAGCAAAGCCCCAGAGAGCAAAATGCCTTTGACTTAGAGAGATTCAAGAATATGACACATTCTTTATAACGTCCTTTGCAGACTTCTGTGCTCAAGCCCTTAGTTAGCCAACAAATCCAGCAAATTTTTATTGCAAACCTACTACATCTCAGACATTATAGAAGATGCAAAGCTAAGACCCATTTCTTGCACTGAAGAAATTCACAGTTGCAGCAAAAAAAACTTGTCAGGCTGCTTAACAGCTATATCTTATACGTGGTGACCACTGCTATTGTAATGATCGGAACAAAATGACATAGTAGGAACACAGCCAATGCAGGGATATTCTCTACAATATCCGCAATATTAAGAATTTTAACCTCTATTTAAATACCTTCAGTCACAGGGTTCTCAGTACTTCACAAAAGAGTCTATATCTTTGAATGTCAATATAAGATACTGGTTAAGGATGTAGGCTCTGGAGCCACATCACTTGGGCATGTTATTTAAGCTCTTTGTGTCTCAGTTTCCTCACTAGTAAGATGGGAAAGTAATAGTACCTATCTCATTGAGCCATTATGAGGATAAATAAATTAATGCCCATAAGGTACTTACGATAGAGGCTAGCACATAGTAAATATGCATGTTAATATTAGCTACTATTGCTGAGAAGATGAAATGCTAGAAAACCTTCACATATTAAGTCTAAAGCTGCCTCTGTCTAATATACATCCAATAGACCCAGTGACTTACACCCTTGGGCAAAGCCTGAACGAGGCTCAAGCACTGCATGGAAACATTCCAAGCTGGTTGGCTAAGTTGCAAAGGAAGGAAGGTTCTTTACTAGTCTTTTGAGAAGAAAATTCTACTGAGTCCTCATCACATAATGTAGTGATTTGTGTGGACTGTCCTCATGAAAGACTAGAAAACCCAAAGATGGGGTTTGCTTATAACTTTACTTGGATGATGTTAGATTTCACAGCTGAAAAACTAGGTCTTTGTTGCACAAATTCCATATGTAAAAAGCTCTGCTCTTGGTACAAAAGAAGTTGGAAAGATCAGTAAAAAAATGGTTCCTTGGTGCGCGGTTTAGAACTTGAACTCCTCTATGTGATTTAAATTTAAATCTCAGCTCTGCCACCTTCTAGATATGTGACCTTGAGAAAATAACTTCAATTCACTGAGCTTAAAATTTCTCATCTATAAAATGAGATGATAATAATAATACCTCTCACAGAGTGTGGTTATGGGAAATAAGTGAGATGATATTTTTTAAGTTATTTGCCACAGAACCTAGAATATAATAAATACCAAGCTAACATTGAGTACTTATTAATATCTTATAACCTTACAGTCTGATGGGGGAAGAGGGAGAGAGACAAATGGATGTGCAAGTAACAATGATCATAACTATGTTGTACACATATAGTGTACAACAGATAAACTCAAATAGAAGACAATGGGAGAAGAAAAACACAGAAGGAAATTATGCTTGAGGAGATAACGTTGCATTACACGGCTGCAGACAGATGGACCAAAAGTTTTTTCTATCATTTATTTATTCATTCATTTAACAGAGTTTTTTGTGTCCTGGCCACTATATTAAAGGATTGGGATTGATCTGCTTACTGGGGAGATGGAATTCCCAAAGAGACAAAAGCAAAGATGCAAGGGTGTAAATAAAATGTCCAAAAAGGGTAAGATCGCTATCATGGGAGGGAAGTAAAGTGAACGGAGAAAGCCAAAGACTGGAATAGCAGGAAGGCTTGGAACGCCAGACTAAGGGATTAGACCTCATTCTCTAGGCCAGTGGTTCTCAGCCAGGGTGACTTTGCTCCAGCAAGGAGACATACGGTAATGTCTCAAGACTTTTTTGGAGGCTACTGGCATCAAGTGGGCAGAGGCCAGGGATGCTGCTAAACATCCTGCCATGCACGGCATGGCCCCCACAGCAAAGAATGACCTGCTCTGTGCTGCATCGGGGAGATGAAGCAGGTTGTAGAGCTGGGAGTGAGAAGATCAGCTGTGAATCTGATTCCCCTGGAGGATGTTCGGCTGTGGGAGATGCTAGAGTCAGGGAGACCAGATGAGAGGGATTTGACATGGTTTGGGAAGAGCTACTGATGAGGCATTAGAGGAGATGGCTGATGTGAGAGACATTGCAGGGACTAGCTACCAGACAGCGTCACAGGATCAGCTGAAACAATGTAAGGAAACACTGAGCACGTAATAGGAACTCAACCATTATTACTATACTTAGTCGTTAGCCACTTCCAGATGTGTCTAAAGAAACTTTCAATTTTAGATAATTTCAGATTTACAGAAATGTAAAGATAGTACAGAGAATTCCCATATACCCTTCACCAGGTTCCCCCTGATGTTAACATCTTACACAAGTGTGTACATTTGTTCAAAACTCAACTGTAGACTTTATTTTAGATTTCACAGTTTTTCTACTCATGTCCTTTTTCTGTTCCAGGATCCATTCCAGGACACCACCTTGCATTTAGCGTCCACATATTTTTATGTGTGTATTTGTTCGTTGAAAAACAAATACATTCCCAGGGGTGAAAGTTACCTCCTCTTCAGAGTTCTTCTGAGCAGACCCAGGTGAAGTGAGACCGTTGTGCTTTTGTAACATCAGCTGTGGGCTTTACTCAGAGCTCTCGGTAGCTACTATCTTGGCAGGAAATCAACTCTGCAACTGACACTTTATTCTGTAAATGGAATTACTGCATTAAGCCACACTCTTTCTTTAAGAGGTTTTCTTTTAGAAGAATTAAGCATCTCAATTTAGTAGTATGAGATTCAAATTAAAAGAAGCTTCAAATTTCGGGTGCTCTTTTAAAAAAATTAATTCATTAAAAATTAACCCAGATCATAAAAACAGAGTGTTGAGCCAGTTCAAACAATCCTCAGTACCCAATATATGTGCTTAATACTTCTGAGATGATGCAGCAGTTCGACAACTTTTGCCTATTCTGTCCTTGCCTTTGTGGTCTGCTCTCCCAGAGTGAGCTCAGAGAAGCCAGGTGTGGGTAACTGGCCACCTCCAGTCTTGACCTTGACTGCTTTCCCTCCTCCTTGCCCTCTCATGTCCTTTATCTCTTGGCCTCTGTTCTGGTTCCTCAGTTTCCTGGCTTCGTACTCCAAATCCTGATACCCACCTCAGTTCATTTTACTTGTTCTATTTATTTTCATTTTTATACAAAACTATACTATTAATTTACATTTATTGGAGAAAATTAGAACCTACAGATAAGCATAAAGGAAAAAAATTGAAATTAGCCATAATCCTATCAATACTGATATCCTTATATTCTGTTTTCTGAAATACACATATTGTTCTCTCTAAATAGGCTCCTATAGTAATAACAACATAGCAATATGTAGCATCTGTGCCCCTATCAAGTCAGTTAATCCTCAAAGTGTCCCATGAAGGGATACTTTTTTTTTTAATTAATTAATTAATTATTTTGGCTGCGTTGGATCTTTGTTACTGTGCGTGGGCTTTCTCTAGTTGCTGCGAGGGGGGGGCTACTCTTCATTGCAGTACGCGGGCTTCTCATTGCGGTGGCTTCTCTTGTTGCGGAGCACAGGCTCTAGGGTGCGCAGGCTTCAGTAGTTGTGGCATGCGGACTCAGTAGTTGTGGCTCGCGGGCTCTAAAGCGCAGGCTCAGTAGTTGTGGCACGGCCTTAGTTGCTCCGCGGCATGGGGGATCTTCCCGGACCAGGACTCGAACCCATGTCCCCCGCATTGGCAGGCGGATTCTTAACCACTGCGCCACCAGGGAAGCCCCAGGGATACTATTATTATCTGCATTTTACAGATGATGAACCAAAGGCTCAGAGAGTAAGTACCTTGCCTAAGATCACAGGGCTGGGAAGTGGAGGAGCTGGGATTGGAACAGCCAGATTCCAGAACTGTGATGCTAACCATGGTGATAGATACCACACCACATATCATTTTATTGCCTAAAATACATAATGCATATCTTTCCATGTCAACACATATATTCTCCTCTTAGATATTTTTCATGTGTCCAATCTTACATACAAACGCTTCAGTAAGCATCCTTAACCATAGTCATAGGACCCATCCTAAATTGTTTACTCAGTCTTTGCTTGTCTCCATGACCCCTTTGCTCACCTTTGCTCTGCCTCCGCTCCTCAGTCTTAACATCTTCTTCCCCTCTCCCCATGTCTGCCACCTACTTCTCCAAATGCACACAACGCAGGCACACACACAGACATGCCGGCGTGCACGCGCGCGTACACGCACACGCTCCCCTCCAGTCAGCTCCCAGCCTGCTCCACTCCCTTGCTGTGGAAGCATCCCTTGCTGTGCTCTGAGCTACACATCTCCTCTGATGGTTCCATTCATGGAGAATGATGACTTTGACATGGAAGCTTCGCTGTGGAGTCTTCATCTAGGTTTATACAAATATTCATTTTGACAAATATTTCTTGGACATACACTGTTTTTACACAGTATTCTAGGGACACAAAAGTATAGCTCCTCTCCCCCAGAAGTGTACAGTCCTAGTAAATGCCTGAGAGGCAAGTAGAACCAACTAGAATGTAAACTATGAGTAAAATGAAGGTATTTATAACATGAGGTGGGAATCAAGAGGAGGCAGCTATGGGTTTTGATTGGAAGGCTTGAAGAAGTTTCCAAAGGAGGAGACCAAATGACTAATTAGTATGTACTTATTCTGTCTTTGGCAGGTACCGTAGATGATGGTCAGAGAGGTTGGATCACCCAGAGCTTTTTTTTTTTTTGGCTGCGTGGGTCTTCGTTGCTGTACGCGGGCTTTCTCTAGTTGCGGCGAGCAGGGGCTACTCTTCACTGCAGTGCGTGGGCTTCTTATTGCCGTGGCTTCTCTTATTGTGGAGCACGGGCTCTAGGTGTGCGTGCTTCAGTAGCTGCGGCACGCGGGCTCAGTAATTGTGGCATGAGGGCTCAGTAGTTGTGGTGCACGGGCTCAGTAGTTGTGGTGCACGGGCTTAGTTGCTCTGCGGCATGTGGGATCCTCCCAGACCAGGGCTCAAACCCGTGACCTCTGCATTGGCAGGCGGATTCTTAGCTACTGGGCCACCAGGGAAGCCCTCACCCAGGGCTTTGAGCTCAACAGTTGAAGGGGAACATCAGTAGAGTGACCAACCATTCTAGTTTGCCCAGGACTGAAGGGAGTTCTCAGGACGTGAGACTTTCAGTGCTAAAACCAGCAAAGCCCCAGGAAAACTGGGACAAGTCAGTCACCCTCAGTAGCCGTGAACAATACAGATAAAACTGATTGCCCTTAGGGAGCTCACATCCTAGTGAAGAGAGACAGGTTGTAAACTAGTAAAGGAATAAAAGGATGCAATGTCAGGTGGATATGTGCAATGGAGAAAATAAGGCAGAGTAAGAGGATAGAAGGGATTGGAAGGCTAAGGCTTGGGGAGTGGTCTACATTAGATTGAGTCACTGGGGAAAGCCAGTCAGAGACAGGAGCGTAAGGAGAGAGTCAACTGCGCAGAAACATTCCAGGCAAATGCAGCTCAAGCATAATGTGTGAGGGGGGCAAAGAGCAAGGGGTGGGATCAGAGAGTGGCCAGGAGCCAGATCCCCCAGGGCCAAGTCCCCTGGATGTCATTCCAAGAGAGACAGAATGTTGGAAGGTTTGAGGAGAGAAGTGGCATCACTGGATATATATTTTACAAGGACCACTCTGGCTGCTATGTGGGAAGAGAGTGGAGGGAGGGATGGGTGGAAGCAGGAAGGCTAATAGGGAGGCTCTTGCAATAATCTGAGAGAAGGACAAAATATGAATCAGAAAGTACAGGGGCCTCTGACAAGCCTGGGCTTAACATCCACCCGTCATCACTAGTGCAAATTACTTAACTTCATTAGCCTTTAATCGTCTTATCTGAGGAGTGGGGATTAACAAATTATGCAAGTTAAATGAAATGATGTGTAGGAAAATGATGAGCAAAGTGCCCACTGCTCTACTGTGAAAATGCTAGAATGCCATAAGCATTAAAATGTTAAATTGCTAATCTGATTCTTTTTTTAATTTAATTTTTAAATTTTATATTGGCGTATAGTTGATTTACAATGTTGTGTTAGTTTCAGGGGTCCAGCAAAGTAATTCAGTTATACATATACATAGATCCATTCTTTTTCAGATTCTTTTCCCATATAGGTTATTACAGAGTATTGAGTAGAGTTCCCTGTGCTATACAGTAGGTCTTTGTTGATCATTTTGTATATAGTAGTGTGTATATGTTAATCCCAAACTCCTAATTGATTCCTCCTCCACCCCGCGTTTCCCCTTTGGTAACCACAAGTTTGTTTTCGAAGTCTGTGAGTCTGTTTCTGTTTTGTAAATAAGTTCATTTGTATCATTTTGTTTTTTAGATTCCACATATAAGTGATATCATATGATATTTGTCTTTCTCTGTCTGACCTTCTTCACTCAGTGTGATAATCTCTAGGTCCATCCATGTTGCTGCAAATGGCTGATTCTTAAAGCCAATGACTAGCCATACAAAAATCTGAGTGATTAGTCACACAGAAATGCATGTTCCCTTGCATTGGTTGTATTCTTCTACTTTTGTCAGTGTAGGTTTATGCTCTTTTGATTGCAGTCGAAAGTGTTAACAATTTCCAAAATATACTTAGTGGTTTTGCACTTCTACATCTTTCCTCCTGTGGTTCCCTCTACACAGGAAGGGATGCCATTCCTTCCACCCCGATCCTGTTCCACTTGGCCCAGATACAAAGTCCTCTTCTCCGGGGAACCTTCTCTACATCTTTTACCCCAAATGAGTCACTTGCTGCTTTCTCATGACTGTAATACAATTTTGTGTTTCGTTCTATTATACATGACAGTCTTTTATCATAGTTTCTTATAAGAGAAATAGAGGGCAGGGGCAGGGTTTAATTCATCTTGGACCTTACAAGGATGTGCTGTCCACTATTCAGCTCAGTCCCTGGCACATAGCAGGAGCTTAAGAAATTCTTTACTACTAAGCCATAAAAAAGAATGAAATAATGCCATTTGCAGCAACATGGATGGACATAGAGATTATCACACTAAGTGAAGTAAGTCAGAAAGAGAAAGACAAATACCATATGACATCACTTATATGTGGAATCTAAAATATTACACAAATAGCTTCTCTACAAAACAGAAACAGACTCACAGACTTGTGGTTGCCAAGGAAGGGGGGTGATGAGGGAGGGATGGGATGGATTGGGAGTTTGGGATTAGCAAATGCAAACTCTCACTGAATCACTTTGCTATACACCAGAAACTAACACAACATTGTAAATCAACTATATTTCAAGATAATAAATTTTAAAAGAAAGAAATTCCTAATGAAGTGGGATTGAAATAATCGTGTTTAGAACTTGATCCTGATATACCACTAAGGAAAATAGAAATAGCATGCTGTAGCAGAAAGAGTGGATTTGAAGTCAGACACCTGAGAATGGCACTTACTAAGCTGTGTGGTGTTGCCTACATCAGTTCATCGGTCTGAATCTGTTTCCTCATCTTTAAGGAGCGGATCCGTTATCTGTTGCTGCATAGCAAATTACCCTGCAACTTAGCATTCAACAACAGTTATGTATTGTTTCACACAGTTCCTGAGAGTCAGGAATCCAGGAACAGCTTAGCTGGATGATTCTGACTTCAGGTCTCTCTGGTTGCAGGAAAGGTGTCAGCCAGGCCCATCTTCACTGGAAAGCTTGGTAGGCTGGGGGATCTGCCTCCAGGCTCATGCCCAGGGTCGTTGGCAGGAGGTTTTAGTTTCCTCTCCATGTGGGGTCTCCATAGGGCTGCTGTGGACCTGGTAGGTGGCTTCCTTCAAAGCAAGTGATCTGAGAGACAGAGGCAGAGACAGAAGCTGTAGGGTTTATTATAACCTAATCTCGAAGTGACATACCATCCCTTATGCCATACCCTATTGTCACACAGGCCAACCCTGACAGATGTGGGAGAGGATTACACGGGGGTGTGAATAGAAGAGGCAGACTTCACTGGGAACTGGGGACCAGCTTGGAGGCTGGCTACCACAAGCAGGGATAAAATTCACCCCATGACTATTTAGAATGAAAATCTAGGTGTTCTTATCTTGTCCTGCTTAAGGGACTCTTGATGGTTTCAGATCAACCCCAGATAGACCCAGGGTCTCTGCAGGGGACACAAAACTCTCCAGACCTGACTCCTGTCTACTTTCCCAGCCACATCCCTCTCCTCCCTTCTTAGTACTTTAAGCTCCAACTCTGCTGAACTCTTTGGTCTCCTGGCTTTTGTCCGTGCTGTTCCCCCTGCTTGGAAAGCCCTTATTTTCACTGTATGGCCTGCCTAGTAAGCTGTTGATGCTTCCAACCATTCTTACATCTTTTCTCCTGCTGAGGGTTTCTTTCCTCGTCTTCAGGTAGTATCCAGGGGGCGTGTCCTCTGCCTAGTAAGCTGTTCTTGCTTCCAACCATTCTTACATCTTTTCTCCTGCTGAGGGTTTCTTTCCTCGTCTTCAGGTAGTATCCAAGGGGCGTGTCCTCTGCACACAGACTCAGAATACACCACCCCCTTCCACACCATGCAGCACAAGAAGGATTTCCTTAGGGGTCTGACTTGGATTTAAGACCTGGCTCCAGTCTGTACTGAGTGACTTCAAGAGAAAGGAAAATGACCAACATTTATTAAACTCCCAGAGAGCCAGCTGCTGCCTCAGGCACTTTCTCAGACATTGTCCTATTTCCTCACGTGCATTTTTCCATTTGGGCAACTTATTGGGCCTCCTTGGATCTTACTTAACTCATTAGTAATATGAGACTATTTTCCAAATATGCCCTGGACACTTCCACTCCTCTGTGCCTTGCACACAACCTCTCCTGCCCTGGGATGCTCTCTGCTCCATCTCCATGTGTTTATTCTTACACAGCCCCTTGGGTTCTAATCCCAGCTTTACCCCTTCAGAGTTGGGCAACCTTAGGAAAGTTACTTAAGTTCTCTAAGGCCAGAAAATAGCGGTATCTAACAACCACTGCTGGTGCTGTGGAAATACTTAATGAGATTGTGGTTTTCAGGGGTCCCTGGAATAATGTCTGACGTCTGTAGGGCTCCCTAAATGGCAGTTGTCTTTCTTTCCTTCTATCAGGCTCAAAGCAAACATCAACCCATAAACTACGCGCCCCCCTCCATCTAGAACCCATTGTATTATATCTTCCTTTCCCGCGTCAAGGTACCCATTTTCAAAAATGTAAGCACATGTCTCAGAAATGAAAGTATTGCTGAGGGGAAGAAGATGTGCATCAGGCCCTCCAAACCTGGAGGCGGGTCTCAGGAAAGTCACCCTTGTGACAATGGCGCTACAAAGATGGGCTTGTCCAAATGTCTCCAAGCCTCGGTTTCTCTATCCACGAAATGGGAAAAAGAAAGTCTGCCTGACAGGATTAGATGATAATACCAGGATTTAAAAAAACAGTCCCTGGGCCAGGACTTGGCATACAGTAGACGTTCAACATATGTTTTAAGCCCTTTATAGGACACACACTTTGCACTTGTATTTGTCAATAGTTCGGGCCTCCCAGTTTTGTGCGGCCACACCGCGACCACCTAAATGTGTCACCCACTTATTAGGGTACAGCCTCACTAATTAGGCTCCACGCTGGAAAACTAATTAGGCCTGGGTCTCATCTGTATGAATTTATGTCATCTGTCCCTGGAAGCGCCTGGCTTCCCCATCAATGTGCCCAAGTTCACAGTGAAGAGACTTCCTTCTCATGACTCACCTCGCGTAGCTTCATTATTTATGTACAAGTCGGAGATGATCTTTGGCCTTTTTAAATTACATTTATTTTTTATTGTCTTCTGTAATCCTATCATATTTTCAATTACCCACTCATTCATCTGGAAGCAGATTTCCCCCCTTTGGCAGAAAAAAACAAGTAATTTTACAAAGTAGCTCAAAGGTTTCTGTTCCAATCAGAATCATTTGGTTCAGCATCTGTCCTCTAGTTTCTCAGAGAATTTAGAGAAGAAAGGTGGTTAACAAAAGGTACCAACTTTCCCCCCTTGTTTGTCAGTTACATACACGTGACTCAAAATAATTTGAAACCATGTATTATTATTTTTGCCACAGCTTTGAATAGTAGCAGGAAATAGTCTTTATAACATAAGTGCTGGAATCAGCTACTTTATTCTTTCAGAATTACAATTAAATCCCCTACTTCAAATCTAGAAAACCAGCCCCCTCCTCTTTTAGACTCTGTTATTTTAAAGCGTTTCAGTGATTTTTATTCATTTGTTTGTTTTTCCAATTCATCTACTCATCCAAGGCAACAATGGGGTGGTGAAATGTTCATTCTAAAATATTTTTCGAAGAGAATCAGCATTCTGGTCATTAATTAGACAGTCTCTATAAGCTGAGATGGTGTTGAGTTTCCAATGACTGCTTCCCAAGAAAGCAGATAACAGTCCTTGAATGTTTGAGAACAGCTTGGCTGAGGTCTGAGAAACCAACATGGGAGGAGGGAGGTTTGGGAAGTTCTCAAAGAAAGGAAGGCATCACAATTGAAATGCTAAGGCTACAGTTTTGAAACAAGACCTGAGAAAAAGGCATTTCCCCCTTGTTCTTTTCTATATCCTGAGCTTGTTGCCTGAGCATGATAGATGCTTCTTGGGTTTTTGTTCAAGATGGAGGGCTGGAGGGACAGTGATTCCAAACGAATCCCATTGCCATAGTGAACATAGAACTTTCCTTTGCCGATCTGCCGTACTCAATTATAGATGAATAATATAGGACAAAGAGGGGGTGCTACACTCCCAAGGCAGTTAGTGGCAGCTCTGGGCCTAACACACAGATCTTCTGCCCATGGCCCAGTGCTCTGGGTGCTGGACAGGCTGCTGTCCGTCCTAGTGTGCTGAGTCATGGGACTTGGGCTCAAGTCAGAGGAGGTGACTGAAGATAACATCTTCCTCCGCTCTTTCTTTTTCTTCCACCTTTAGAATAAAAGGGGGTGGTGAGGATAGCGGAGTCACGGGGGAACAGAGTCAGCGAGGCCCACTCCTCACCGCTGAACAAACCTACAGGGAGGCAGGAAGCTGGGGATGCCAGCTGCTCAGAAAAGGGACATGGGGCCAAAGAATAAGCAGCATCAAAGCCAGAAGTAGAAACCGGAGCAGCCAGGACAGAAAAGCCATCCCCAAAGTGTCAAATCATAAAGGATTCATTCAGCCACTCCCGAGGCCTCTACTGTGGGCAAAAGAGATATGGTGACAAAGAAGATGCCTTCGGGGAGCTCACAGTCTACTGAAGGAATCAGAGAAGTGCATGGAAAACTACAGTGTATGTAGTAAGTGCTGGGGTAGAGCAGTGGGTTCCATCCTTGGCTACACTTGAGAATCACCTGAGAGCTTTTTTAAAAAAACAAAATACTTGGGTTCTACCCAGGCCAGTTGAACCTAAATCTTGATGATGGGAAGTTAACTTTTTCTTTTTCAAATCTACCTGTGTGATTCTGATACGTATTGAGGGTTGACCATCTTTGCAATAGAGGGAAGCCCAGGGTAATATGGGGACCATTGTCCCAAACTGGGATGATCATAGCCATTGAATAACCTGGAGAGCATCATGAAAATAGATTTTAGGACCCCATAAAGACCTACTAAATCAGGATTGCCAGAGACTGGAGACCTGGAATCTCTCTTTTGGAAAAGCTTCTAAGATGGTTCAGATGACCAGGTAGGTCTAGGAATCACTCCATTAAATTAGCTCCATCCAATAGAAATAGAATGGGAGCCATGTGTGTAATTCTACATTCTCTAGTAGCCACATTAAAAAAGGTAAAAAGAAGTAAGTAGAATCGATTTTAATACTTTATTTAACACAGTGTATTCAAAATGTTATTATTTCATCGTGTGTATGGTCAGGCCACCCAAGATGGCTGTTCTCTTGCTCTCTGTACATCCCCTGCTTGACCAGTTCCTGCCTCGCCTACACCCTACTCCCATGACTGACCTTCCCTCTTCATCATACAGCCTAATCAGTAAATGCCTACATACTTGCCCCTGGCTCCAGCTAGTGATTGTTCTGATCTTTAGATCAGAACATCTCCACTATGATGGCTTATCAAAGGGATGATGAGGGGTTTCCCTGGTAACCGACAAGCCAACCTGATGTCAGTTCCCCTATAACTGGTAATCTCCCTCAGTAGCAAAGACTGCTGCCACATCCTGCCTGCCATCTGCCATCCACAGTGGCGTGTCGCTCCAGGACCCTTTTGCTTCAGATGTGTAAGATCCCCTATCTATTAAATCGTTGATGTTTCTGTCACTGACTCTGGGCTCTTTCCTAGGTCTTGAGGCTGGGCAATTAATTACAGGGTTTTCAGGCCTGTGGGGTGCAGCCCAACACCATGGGGTTAAGAAAAGAAAAAGCAAAAAATTGCTTATTCCTTTACCTTTTTTTTCATACTTGGGTTTTGAAGTCTGGTGTGTTTTTGACACTTAGAGCTCCAGATTACACTGCCCACTTGCCAAAGGCAGGACTGTGTGTGGTTCAACTCTGCATCTCTAATACCTAGTGCCGGGCCTGATCCGGCAGAGGCATTGCTTTGGGACCTGGTCCGGGGCCTCTGAATTCCAAACAACGGAACCTGTGTGAACAGAGGCATAGAGGCATAGAACAATATGATGGGGGGCAAGGGGCGGGAGATGGTGTAGAAAAGGAGAAGCAAGTTGCACAGGAAATGAGGCTGGGGAGGGAGGCAGGGCCCAGCCCCAGAAAGGGAAGGCCTTGCAGGACATCTTAAGGAACTTTGGGTCTCCTCAGCTGTGGTCGATGCCTCTTCTCTTGCCCTGGGTAGTTTTTCTGTCTCATGAGCCTACCACCAGGCTTTTTTTTTTTTGTTTTTTCCAATATCATTACAATTTATTATTTTTAAAGTCATGAGATAGTCAGTGGACTTTTCAAAGTGATAAATGCAAACTTCCAGTCTTTGGGGTTATTTTGAAATTTTAGGTCTCGATACATTGTCAATTCAAAACCATGGTTTGAATAGAAAAACAGATGACTAGACAAAGCTTATTTTTTCCGAAGTTGTTCATTCAGTTGATCAATGTGTGCAAACCTACACCCCTCCGTTTCCTTAAAGATGTCTGTGTCCTAATCCCCAGGATCTGTGAACATGTTATGTGACGTGGCAAAGGGGAAATAAGGTTGCAGATGGAATTAAGGTTGCTAGTGAGCTGACTCTGAGATGGGGAGATGATCCTGGATTAGCAGATGGGCCTAATATAATCACAAGGGTCCTCAAAAGTTTAAGAGGGTGGCAGAAGAGGGAGAACAAGAAAGATGACAACATGCATAGGACTTGGCCTGATATAGCTGGCTGCAAAATGGACCACCAGGCTTTAAAAGTAAATGTAAAGGACTTCCAATTTACTCAATTATCTTTTTTTTTCCTGGGAGATCAGAGCTCAAGGCCTCCAGGACACAGTATGAGGTTTACTGGTTTATTGAGACATGCCTCTGGGCAGGGTGACTAAGTAGGCTTCTTTTTGTTTGGAACCAGAGCAGTAATTAGGGGACACTTTGCTGACTCTGAGAATCTGGTGAGCATATGCTTTTGCAGTTTAATTTCAACTTCAGATTTTGTCAGGGTCCTTAGAAGCCTCACTGTGGGCGCATTAGATACATTTTAAGACAATAATAAAACTGATTTGAATTATCCCATCTGTTAGAATCCTTTTACAGAAATCTGTCCTGCTTTCTTGGCACTAGCAGACTGATCAAGTTTGTTATGGGATTTGTCACTGGCTCCCATCAAATTCCGAGACCAACTGTTCACATCCAGGGTCTTGGTGATGTATTTTGTGGTGTAGTGGCACGTGGAACAACTAATTGCAGGGCTGAAGCACAGTAGGAGAGACTGATGTAAAAATCACAGTCTAGAGTGGTACTGATGCTTGGTGATCAAAGGTGGATTGGCCCAGCCATTTGCCAAGGGAAGTCTGGTCTAGAAGGTAAAGCACAGAGCTGATGAAGCAACTACTGAACTGCAGGTTGCCAAGCCATGCTGCAAAGGACCCCAGATTTTTCAGTAGTATCTGAGGGGAGTCAGGGGAAGCTTGAGATTTCTCACTCCTAAGTCAAGTAGAGCAGACACATTTTTATCAGTTTTATCTTTCAGATTTCATCACAAGATTGCATTTAAAATTAATAAAAGGGCTCCACTACATCCCCAAAAAGCTTAAAAAAAACACCGTGTAGACAACAGATAGCATGACGGCGAAGCGTTTTCATCAAGAACATCCAACAGTGTATAATAGTAGAATCCCCTTAAGACAATAGATTCTGCAATGGTAACTTCAGGCAACTAAGTAGGTAGCACCAGGGATCTAGAACATTCATTAGCTCATGATTCATTCGTTCATCCATTCATTCCACAAATACTTATTTTTCACCTCTTACGACCTAGATACAACGCTAGGTACTGGGAGTACAGCTGTGAATAAAGTAGTTGTGTTCCCTGCCCTTGTGTTATTTATATTATTGCAGGGGAGACAGACAATAAACCTGAAGACCACGTCATACAAGGCCTCACTGGCCAAGGCTTTCTGTAAACACAATGAGAAGCCATTGAGAAGTTTGGAGAAGGGAGCTGTGTTATCTCATTTACATTTTTTAAAAGCTGTTTCCTTCAGCCCATGGCATTGGGCGAGAACAAGGGCAAGCAGAGGCTTTTCCTAGAGACTAGTGTAGGCAGGTTACCAAGCCAGAGACTCTGGAAATGAGGAACACAACAGGATTCCCATTCTAAGAACCAGGACCCCAGGCGAAGCACAAGGAAGAGTCTGCACTAGGGTGAGCTCTCCATCACAACAAGGCAGAGGGGCTTGATGCCCAGGGTCAGATATGGCTGGACCCCCATCAGGCCCCTACCTCGGGGCAGAATTGCTCCCATAGCCTGGAGCAGGGTTGAGCTGAGGTCAACTTGTTTGAAGCCCTGAGGTCAACTTGTTTGAAGCCCTGAAGAGTGAGCTGGTGGCCAGCCCAGCATCTGGAGCCAAGTGATGCAACATGCTTTAGTCCACCTGGAGAGTGACTCCATGCTGGCAGCCAACAGGCTCACACCAAATCCACTTTCCCCAGAAATTGCATCCACATTTTTGCAATTTGCTGTGTATTGATTTTCTCTGAGGGTCCTCTTGTTGAGTTATTTAACTGCCACCATTGTAAAGGGCAGCAAGTAATTTTCAGAGCAGACCCATTTCTTCTGAGAAACTCCAAACCAGGCCAGTCCTATAATTTCATTTCAGAGCACTCCTGGGTGATTATATTATCCAAATCTGCAGAATGAATGGTTCAACCATGAGGACAGAGAGGAGATTCCATCTTCTCCATCTCAAAATAATATATCGAGTGGGAGTAAAGTAACAATGGAGAGGTCCCCAGGAGAAAAGGAAATAAAGACTGAGGCATTCTTTATGTTTCCACTTTGAGGCAGAGATGGGCTGGCTGGCCTCCTCAGTATTTACAATAGAGTGGCTCTTCTGATTTTATGTTGGAATTCCTCAAATCCCTTCACATTGCTCAAAGGGGTCATGTGAAGCCTTAGAATCATTTCTTGAAGCTACATTTGATCTGGTGCTCTTTTGAAGAAAATGACCACTTCTTAACTCCTTGTTTCATACCATATATAAAATCCCACCCACCAGAGGATCTACTGAAATTCCTATTCTCTCCCCCTTTTTTTTTTTTTTTTTTTTTTTTTTTTTTTTGCGTTATGCGGGCCTCTCACTGCCGTGACCTCTCCTGCCGCAGAGCACAGGCTCCAGACGCGCAGGCTCCACGGCATGTGGGAACTTCCCGGACCGGGGCACGAACCCGTGTCCCCTGCATCGGCAGGCGGGCCCCCAACCACTGCGCCACCAGGGAAGCCCTATTCTCTCCCCTTTTAAACTGGTAATGAGTTTTTGTTGTTGTTGCTGTTATTGTACATGCATTCTTTTTCACTTTGGCTGCCAGGAAGGTGAAAGATAGATAGATAGATAGATAGATAGATAGATAGATAGATAGATAGATGATATTATTTGAAGCTCAGTCATAACAGTCATATGACCCTTATGGTTTGTGTATATATAAGTATATATAATTTTAAAATATATTCTGAATATATTTCTGTTTTCTATTTATACTAACATATTCCTGGCCCCAATTATTTACCCTCATTCTGTTTAATTTATTTTACTGTAAATGTTTTAAGTCATCCAAAAATTTTTTTTTGGAAAGCAATAGGATGTAAAAAATAATTAAACCTTCCTGCCTTCATTTAGAAAATATTATGCCAGGTGTCATAGGGGCATACATTCTATATAAGAAGCTACAGATCCTGAATGAGAGGCATAATGAATGCTGAGTTTCAACACAAGGAGAGAAATCTGACTTCTGAAATATGATTTAGAGAATAGGACTATACTGTAGATTGGGCAGAGAATGGGAGTACCGCATTGACAAGATATAAACATGTTACGAGTGGGAGAGAGCGTAGTGATATGTGTCATTATATTCTAGACCTTTGGAAATTTCACTAAGCTCTGGGGCAAAAGCGTTTTGATATCATGAAAGAGATCTCTGGATCCAGGCAGCCTGGGTTAGAACGTCGGCTTCCTCCCTTATAAACTGTGTATAAATTTTTGGCAAGTTATTGGACATCTTAGGGTCTCAGTTTCCTTATCTGTCAAATGGGGATAATGGTAGATATTGTCCAATGCTGTTATTATGAGGATGAAATGAGTTAATACACATAAAGTGATAATGACAATGAGTGGTACCTAGTAAACACTCAGTAAATGTTTACTGCTCTTACTGTTGTTATTATTCTCTTGATTGGCAGTATACACGTTGTCTTATTTTTCCCCCCCAACTATATGAAGAGGACATTTTTATTCCCCCATTAAAAATGAGGCTCAGAGAAGTTAAGCAAGTTGCCCAAATGCCAGAGTCAGGTCCTTGGAGTCCAGCACTGGGCTGTTTGACTCAAAAGGCCATACTGCTCCCCCTCTGATATACCTAACAAAATCCAATAAGATGGAGTCAACAGAAAACCTCTTATGGAGGTAGGTTGAAAACTGGATAGAAGCAAGTTACAGTAGTAATCCTTTCATTCAAAAATTACCTACAAGTACTTTACTTTGGACCAGTTATACTGCAAACAAAGATAAGGCTCCTTGTAGGCTCTGCCCTCAGGTGACTTCTAGACTAACAGAAAGGAAGAATAAACCAAAATAGAGTACAATATGGAAAATGCCAGATCAAGGTACATACAATGACATAGAGAAGAAAGTGATGGGGCATCTAATCCAACCTACTGGGGTCGGAATCTGGAAGGATGACTGTTAGTCCAGAATACTTTCCACTACCCTACCCTACCAGCCCTTCTTTCTTTCTTTATTTTTAAAATTTTATTTATTTTATTTATTTATTTTTGGCTGCGTTGGGTCCTTGTTGCTATGCGCGGGCTTTCTCTAGTTGCGGTGAGCGGAGGCTACTCTTCGTTGCGGTGCGCACGCTTCTCATTGTGGTGACTTCTCTTGTTGCAGAGCACGGGCTCTAGGAGCACGGGCTTCAGTAGTTGTGGTACGTGGGTTCAGTAGTTGTGGCTTGCGGGCTCTAAAGCACAGGCTCAGTCGTTGCGGTGCACGGGCTTAGTTGCTCTGCGGCATGTGGGATCTTCCCGGACCAGGGTTCGAACCCTTGTCCCCTGCATTGGCAGGCAGATTCTTAACCACTGTGCCACCAGGAAAGCCCCCCAGCCCTTCTTCAGAGAAGCTGTGTTTTGCAAAAAGAGCACAGAACAATAGTTCTGCCCTAAGAATCTCCACCCACAACCCACTAGCCCTCCTCCCCCACTACCCCATCAGTAGCCCAGAGAAGCAAACCTACCTGCTGAAGGGCAACGTTACCTGGACCCCCACTGATAACTCAGGTTAAACCTGAATGGCTCAACACGTAAATTACTAGGAATTTGCAAGCCTGTTGTTAAACAGCCATTATTAAAAACTAAATTAGATGAAACTACACTTAAATAAATTATATTGAAAACAAAGGTAATTAATACTCAAAACACATCACTTCTTTGTTATTTTACTTCATTTTATGACTATCTATGCACTTGAGGTTATTTACGTCAATTGTATGCATCTGGTGGGAAAGTCGTAACATGGGAGCTTTTGCAGACCCCTTCCCAACTCCACATTTAGTGACATCATGTTGGTAGCATGGAACCAGCCATGGTGGGATTATGTGCACCACAGGAATAAGCAAATGCTATAGATCAGGGCTTTATTTTTCCACCTAGAGCTGGTTAAGCATTTACTACCCCTGCCTCACTGGCCATCAGCCCACCTTTTCCTCCCTACCCCCCACTCCCTTTAACAGCCACTTCATTTCTTTCCCCTTTAATTTGTTCACTCCAGCTCCCTGTTTGATCTGTACTTCCATATTTCAACATTCTTGTTTCCCTGATCACATCTCTCTTCCTTCCCTCCTTCCTCACATAGAACTTCTTTTGGCCTAGAACATTTTCTGCCTTCTCCTGGAAGTTGATTTGCCAATGTATGAACTTCCTTTGATGTAAGGGAGCCTCCCATCACCTAGCTTACTAGATTTGGAGGGATTGCTTGGCTGTATTGCTGACTGCTGTCATGGTGTGGGCATCTAGTGATAGAGGTCAATGAAAGATCCCCTGGTCATCAAGAAACAGTGGGAGCCTAGGCTTGAGCCTGGACCCCAGGTCCCTGCCTTTGCTGTTTCCTGTTACCAAGACACTTTCTATGGCACTCTTTAGTGCTTTTTAATGCCTCCTTTGAATTATTTAATTGGATTGCAGCACACTAAACATTTGAAAAGAATTCAAGCACAAGCTGCCAGGCTCTCTGTTAATGAACATTCTGTATGTCATTGTTTGCCAAGAAATTCATTCAATGGATAGAAATCAGGAGGTTGAATGAAGAAATCAGAATACCTATTTTTCTCATGCTCTTCACAATACAACTGCTTTTTTCCACAAGTAATATTTCTGTCTCTCTCCATCAAGTCATGGTGGACTCTTTTCCCAAGCATAGAAGAAGTTAGCTGAATGGCTTCCCACATATACTATATTTAATTTCTTGCCATTGCATTCTGTCATGTATTAAAGAGTGCAAGATCCCACTGAGTTCCATTATAAGCTAAATTCCCACAAATCCTTTCCCCTAAATGTGCTGGTGGCATATGTTCTGTCCATAAAATCCATGTTGGTTCATGTGCCCAACGTGACAATAACCAGCATGGATCCTGGAGGGAACTGGTCCCCTATATGTCACAATTTACATATGGCAACATAGAGAGGATAGAAAAAATAGGAACACAGACCCCAAATCTCTTCCTTTAGCACAAAAGAAAGCTGAGACCCAGAGAGGCTGATACAGCAAATGTTGCACAGTGAGTTTTTTTGAAAGTAAATTTTAATAGTCATACCTTTTGCCTTGTAGCATTCAATATTGTATTGCTTTCCTAGCAATCTGTGCCAAAATATTTGTACATATCCCACTATTATATATATCTCAGGGTATAGTATCATGGATTTATTCTAGATTTTCTACCAGTATATGAACGCTTTAATGATATGAGGGGCTGTGTTAATTACTCATTGCTTCCCTAGTAACTGACAAAGTTCATGGCATAAAATAGATGCTCTATACACTCATATGTCTAATAAGCACTTATAAGTGTGTATTGAATGAGTAGATAGTTGTGTATCTGTTTCCCAGAAAAAGACGTGGGAAATGGAACTAGAGATGCCCAAACATTGATCTATAGAAATGTTTTTATCTCTCTGTGAATGAACAACAAGGAAGAGTGAGAGTACAATCACAAATGCAGCTTATAATTCTTTATTTGGTGGTTGGATTTTACAGGGGAGGAGGATAAACTCCAGAGTCAGTCTGTCTGGGTTTGCTATTAAGCACATGCATTTTTAAGATTGTTTTATCTTTCTGATAAATTGAACTTTTCAATTATTTCTATGAGATGCCTCTCTGTCTCTGGTAATATTGTTTGTCTTGAAGTCTACTGTATCAGATGTTAGTACAGTCACACCAAGTTTCTTATGCATTGTATATCTTTTTTCCATTCTTCCACTTTCCACTTGTCTGAGTCATTATACATAAAGTGCATTTTTTTTTTAGTGACAGATAGTTAGGTCTTGCCTCATTATCTAGTCAATCTTTGTTTTTTACATGGTATTTAATCTAGTTGTATTTAATGTAAATAAGGTAGAGTTGGATTTAAATTTATCATCTTGGTATTTGTTCTCTATTGTTCTATCTAGTCTTTGTTCTGTTTCTCCTAGGCTGACTTCCTTTTGGTTAACCAAGTATTCTTTTAATATTTCATTTTATCTCTTCTATTAACTTTGTCTGTACTTTTTTTGTGTTAATTTTTAGAGCTTGCTGTAGAAATTACCTATGCACCTTGACTTATCTCATGCTACTTTCAAATATTATACTACTTATATGATACTGTTTTGTCAATAATGTAACAACTTACAACTGAATAATTCTATTCACCTACCTTGTCCTTTGTGCTCTTCATCATATATTTTACTTCTGCATATGTTATAGAACCTACAATATGCTCTCATTATTTTTCATTTATGATGTCAGTAGTTCTTTAAAGAAGTATGTGTGTGTATATTTTTAATATGTCACCCATCTAACCTGCAGAACTTTCTTTAGCACTAGTTGTAGTGTGATTCTACTGACTACAAGTTGTCTCTGTTTATATTTATCTTAAAATGTATTTATTTTGATTCATTTTTGAAAAATATTTTTACTGCATATAGAATTTTAGGTTGACAGTATTTTTTTGTCTTTAAGCACTTTAAAGTTTTCCATTGCCTTCTGATCTCTCCTGGTTCCCTTGTGAGGTCTGCTGTTAATCTTATTATGCTTCCCTTGCATATAATGTGGTGTTTTGTTTTTGTTCCCACCTGTTGCTTTTAAGATTTTTCTCTTTATCTGGTTTTCAAGACTAGAAAGACTTGAAGTCTTTTTAGAAAAAAGACTACACCTAAGAGACTACACCTAAGACTGCCTAGGTGTAGTTTTCTTTGTATTTATTTTACTTGGGATTCACCGAGCTTCTTGGACCAATGGTTTCTCTTTTTAAAAAATCAAATTCAGAAAATGTTTCAGCTAATAATTCTTCATTTTTTTCCTGTCTCATTCTCTCCCACAGAAATTATAAATTGAGCTTTGTGAGTCAGGAACGTTATCTTTCTTATTTACCACCATTTCTGCAATAGTAGATGGTTAGCAAATATTTTCTGATTAGTCAACAAATCACTTGAGTTATAGAGTTCCGGCCCATTTGGTTTTCCCTCAGAGTTAAGATGCTTTAGAAGTTTTCCCAGGTTCTCTTGGTACAAGCTTGATGATTAATTTGGCACAAAAGTTAAATAAAAATAAATTTGAAGAACCATAGACTTTATTGGATAAATTCTGAAGAGCTCAAAACCTAATTTTCTGCTAGAAAGTCCAATCTGACAGCATCCTTTAGTGCAGCCCTCTCAAATACTCCAGCCTTTGATTTTGTACATTTTCCAAAATCTTACAAAATAAACAAATTTCCAGGAGGCCTTTCCAAGATTTTTAGATATAAATAGTCCCTAACACACTAGGTAAGATCAAAGTGATTGTTTTTCTCTTTCTAAAAATGTTATTGGAAACATTTTAATCAGTATATTTCCATGTTTATGGTTTAAAACAATTAGCTGTATGAAATAGCTTTCAATGAAATACAGTAGTCCCTTCTCCCATCTGCCCCCCATCCTCAGGTTTTACTCCTCCAATGCAACAAATTACTTTTTTTTTTCTAGTATATATTTTCATGTGCCTTAGTATTATGCTCATACTATTTATTTTTTGTTGGACATTTTTTTAATTGTCTATTTACATTTGTTTTTGTTGTTGAAGATTTAGTTTTCATCCATCACCATTTCCACTCCATCTCTTCTATCCTCTCAATAAGTGTATTTCACGATTTTGAGTTATACCAGTAGTTAGCTTTACATTATTATAACTGTGTTGCAGCTATCATCTACCTTAGAGCTGATTTGTGTATCATGACTGTATTCCCTTTCTCTTACAAATTCTTCTTTTCTCTACAGTTAGTATTTGCCTCCTTTTTCCATTTGTTTACCTTTCTGTGTCTCTTTTTTTTTTTTTTACAAATATTTCAACAGATCTCTCAAATACTTAATAATTTTTTCAAATTCTTCCTGTGATGGTTCCTAAACTTCACCTTTAAACTTTTTTAGTGATACTTTTTAAATTTCAGAGATCATACTTTTTCATGTCATTCCTGTTCTATAGTTCTGCCTTTTCTTTCTTTTTTTTTTTTTTTTTTTTTGCAGTACGTGGGCCTCTCACTGTTGTGGCCTCTCCCGTTGCAGAGCACAGGCTCCGGACACGCAGGCTCAGCGGCTATGGCTCACAGGCCTAGCCGCTCCGTGGCATGTGGGATCTTCCCGGACCGGGGCACGAACCCATGTCCCCTGCATCAGCAGGCGGACTCTCAACCACTGTGTCACCAGGGAAGCCCCTGCCTTTTCTATAGATGTTGTATCTTCTCATCCAAGTATATAATGAATCCTTTTAAACTTATTATTTTCTTATGTTCCCTGCAATATCTTTGCTTTTTATGAGTGTATTTTCTGTTTATAGTGAACTCAGAATTTCCCATTGGAGGTGTTCTTCAATGTCTGGTGCTCAATGGATGTTTGTTCATATATAATTGCTGGCAATAAAAAGCTGATTGGAAGCTATGTGAGTTGGGTTGGGATGGGAGAGAAAAGAAGCTTGTCAAATAGACTTTACTCTCTCAAGCCAGCTTTTTCACTGGAAGTTATACACTTCTCTCTGTCTTCCCAAGTATTGCTATCTATTGGTATTTTCTCTGGAACCAATCTGTTTTTCCCTAGAAAATTCTCGAATCTCTTGCCTGGGAAGAGCCAGGGGTCCAGTTAGTGGTATTCTCAAAACAGGCAGGGAATGGGAGTTAGGGGTGGAGTCTAGCACTTTAGGACCCAAATTTTACTTAGTCCCCTGTTTCCAGTAGGGCTTTTCCCTCTGCTTTTCACTATTCCTGCATCCCTGAGTTTAGAGCTCCCAGGGTGCAACTGCTTTGCCAGACAGACCTTTAAGTCCTACAAGGGTGAGAGCGTAATAGTCACCTGACTACACAGGGCAGGGAAGGAGCTCTGGTTGTCTAGCTGTTCTGTATACAGTCTTAGCCAGACCCCTTTTCAGCATGGAGCTTCATTCTTGCCTCTCTTGGGACCCAGGGCCTCCAAATCCCAGCCCTTTCTAGGATGCTCTGGGGTTAATGGGCCGTCTTCACTTTGATATCCCTTCTGTAGGCTCTCAGGATTCAGCTTCTGTCCTGTTAGCTCATTTCTAATCCATCTTCCAAAAATATGATGATATTCCCTGTACCTGCTATTTCCTCCTCTGCCTTTCTCTTTCTCTGCATGTGTTTGTTTCTCTATGTACACCATGGCTGTCATTTTGGGCTAGTGTTTTGGGAGGGAATGGAGATAAATGCACCCATATTTAGTCCATTACGTTTACCTGAAAACCTCTACCAGAGTACTTTTCTAAAATGAAGGTTTGACTCTCGTGTCATTCATGTGCTCCAAATCCTTCAGAGCCTGCTCATGAATTTCAGTATTAGATGAACATGGTTTAGCTTACCAGACAAAAAACTTCATGATAAGATGCCTTGCCTGCCTCTCAAGATTTATCACCAATTGCCTTCATAGATGAGGCCAGTGGGGATTATCTGTCTGCCACCTTCTTTTGTGAATTTGCTCTTCTGTGCAATACTCCCATCAGCATGGTTGCAAGCAGGTCTGTATTTTTCCTAAAATTGACCTTGTTCACCTCTTCACTGCTGACTGACACAGGCTGGGCCAGTTAATCCATTCCCTGTACATTTTGAAAACATGCAAAACTCAGGGACCATTGTAGCTATACTGTATATTTTCTAGATCTGTGAAGCAGAGAAAACTTGTCTGGAGAGACAGAGGGAAAGACGTTTCCAATGAGAGTCTTGATTCTCTGGTCTAGTTCACTTCTGCATTCTATCTCTGCTTCTGCCCTTAGGTTCTTGGGTCTCTGACTGTCCCTGTAGTAAACTCCATGCGAATGGGGAGCCCATAGTTAATATTCAATATGTGTTAGCTGCTATTATTCATTCTAGCCTCACTGAATGATTGTGATTTTTTCCAGTTTCTGGAAAACAGCAATAAATTTCATGCCCATATGTATTCCCAATGTCTTTTCTGCCTGGATGGCCACTCCCCTTTTTTTTTCCGCTAGATGATTCTTATGCATATGTCAAAACTCAGCTCAAGGGCTTATTCTAGAAAGCTTCCCTTGAATTTCCAGCCTGCTTAGACATTTTTTTCTGAGTATCTTTCTATCGTAACACTCGTTACCAAAATTTGCCAAAATTATGAATTTACTCTTCTCTCTTGATTGGGAGCTCGTTAATAAGAGGAGCTATAGTTACTTTGACCTTGTTTCCTCAGTATATGCAGAAAGAGAAAAACTAAGTTCATCCAGGGAACCTCCTGCCTGCTTTTAATTGATAGCAGCATAACAATGTCTAATACTCTTTGAAAATAATATCCTTATTCTGATTATTCTTTCCCATGTGAGAGTTAGCTCTAAAAACTGAATTTGGTGTAATTTTACTTACTTTTCCTAATATTGTAATAAAACTTAAGAATAATAGATTTTTAAAAACACCCTCAGATTTTTCTAGAATAAAGTACTGTTATGAACTTATAGAAGGAGCATCTTAACTCTCAGGTCAAGGAAATTTATTCTCTACTAGTTCAGGAACCACATCAGAATAGAAGCTGGTTGATTAGTGGTGAACATGTACAGAAGAAGAAAGAGGAAGTAGCCATCGTTTTTACTCTTTAAAAAAAGTGTGGGACTCAGAGTTAGGAAGGAAGGAAATAAAAAATAAAATAAACCCTTATTGGGACCCTACTATGCTCTAGTCAGCATGCGAAGTGTTTCCATATATAGTTGTTTTTGAACTCACAAATCATCTTACCAGGTGGTTTAATTTAGGTGTTTCCTGCAAAGAAACTGAGACTCAAGATATAAAATAACTTCTTAAAATCACACAAGTAGTTAGAAGCAACATCAGAATTTAACATGAAGTCACGGCACACTTTTAAGAATTTATCTTTCCAAGCATTGCATCTTTCAAAAAAACCCTTCTCTCTAATAGTTACAACCGGAATATGAGTTATTTAAAGTCTTCTCATAGTTTTCTACAGTGAACATATACAGCTTTTACAATTAAAAGTTACATATTTTTTTTAAAAAAGCAATTCCCTTAGATCAATGGAAGTGCCAGGGGATTATATTCCTTTGAACAGCTAAGTGTTAATTAGAAGAATCTTTATTTTTGATTAATGTGCAGTAGGATATAGAAATCAGGCAATTTCCCCAAATCTTTACTATTAGTTATCAAACAAGCCTCCTATATAACCTGTTTCTCAGCACAGATGTCTGTTCTCCTGTGCTTCTAATTTCATGCCCTCAAAGCCCTCTGCGGGCTTTGATGTGGGGTGGCAGGGTGATCTACAATCAACCTGCCATGTCTAGGGGAGTCTTCCGACCCTCTGAGCCACAGTTTCCTCATATACAAATGGAGATTAGGATACTCACCTTGAAGCCTGTGGGAGAATTGGAGGAGATGATTATGGGTCCAGCACATGATAGAGGAGCTATAGCAGAGCAGCAGTGGCAGCAGTGGGAGATGGTCCAGCAAGATGCTTGGGAGAATGTCTGTGGCCCCATCATCTGCATGATAATTCCAGCTCTGCTACTCGTCATGTGGCCTTGAGCAAATTACTTAACTTCCCTGTACCTCAGCTTCCTCACCTCTAAAATGGAGATAAATATTTATAGAGTTGATATAAGGAATAAAGGAAGTAATTCACATAAAGCACTAAGAACAGTGTCTGGCACCTCGTTTGCTAGTAGTAACTAGTAGAAGTAAGAGTATAGGAGCCATTATTTGGGACTGTTATAAAGAAAACTAGTGTAAGAACTTCAGAATCATTTCTTCTGCAGTTTATGGGTCACCTACCAGGGCATATATGATTTGATTATATCACGAGTGCACCACACCTACCATCTCGTTGTGGTTTCTTCTTTGTCTTTGGATGTAGAATATCTTTTTTGGTAGGTTCAAGTCTTTTGTATCATTGGTTGTTCAGAAGTTAGTTGTGATTTTCGTGTTCTCGTGAGAGGAGGTGAGCTCAAGGTCCTTCTATTCTGCCATCTTGTCCTGTGGTCAAGAAATAATTTTCTAATAATCACATCTTTAAAATTTTCCACTCAGTCTAGGATGAACTGGAGTTGCTCTGGAGAGATGTCTCCAGAATCATTTCTTCATTCATTTTGTATTTACTGAGCCTTGACTTCAGGCAGGCATCTCTCTGTGCCCCACAGAGATAGTAGAAAATCAGAGCTTCCATTTCAGTGAGAGAGAAAGAGGGAATGAGAGATGAACAAATCAATAAAACAGACGTTGTAGCCCCTCTTCGGAAACAGAATGGAGTCCCACCCAAAAGTTGGTTCCGATGTTGAAACTGATGATGCCACACGTACACCAACAAGGTATGAAATGATTTATTAATATTACTCATGTAATAAGCCTCTCTGGGGAGATTAGGGCAGGCCTCCCAAGCTGGTCTGAAATGGTTTGAGAAAGTCAGGAAATGAGATTGGTTTGGAGTTTTTACAGTGGGTAGGGAGTAGGCATGGGGTGAGGGTCTCTGCGCACAGGTAGAGGTTTATATGGTTTGAACCTCTCACCAATGCCAAAGGAGGGCATACCCAGGCTTTCTCGCCAGCTTGCCTAGAAGTGGGGCAGGAGAGGGAGGAATGAGGCTTAAAAGTTTTCAGCCAACATGAAAAAATGGAGTCAGACTCTTTATTACACCAGACAGTTTCAGCGAGTTGTGAGTTCTAGTTTTAAAATATAGGTTAACGCAGTGAAAATGGCGGCATGAGGATAGTTCAATTTCAGCTAGGAAGGTCAGACACAGCTTCTCTGAAGAGGGGACATTTGAGTTGAGTCCTGAGTGGTAAGATCAAAAGCTAGTCATTCAGAAGGGAGTGGCATGCAAAAGTCACAGAGGGGGACATGGGCTTACCAGAGTCAAGTGAAGAGAGATGAAAATGTAAGAGAATATGGAGTGCGATAGTTGAGACTCAGTATGGGTGATGATGATGGTGATGATCAGGTTGACTACCATTATGTTTATGGTATATCCGATTGCTGTGTTCAAATGTCTGAAGTGCTGTTTTATGGAAGAGAGGAATCTGTATGGCTCTGGCAGGAATGACGCTACAAAGAAGTGAATTTCTTGTGTTCAATAAAAGAACATCTTTGTGGACTGTGAGAGCACATTTTTAAGAGGTCTCCCTGTTGCTGATGGTGCGTCAAGAGAGCCTGGATGCCACTGGCAGAGAAGATGCTATCTGAGAACTGGGAGAGCTGGACCAAGTGGCCTGAAAGGCCATTACATTGGTATCAGCTCTCAGAGTCTAATTTTCAGGGAAAGAGGCCCTGGAAGAGGTGGATAGAACACTTCAGAGAAGAATGTGGAGAAAGTGTGCCTTTCTGTCATTGTTACCGATGCTGGCTAATGCTGATTTCTTTCTAAGCACAGATATCTCAATAGCTATGGGGATTTCTGTTTAAACACTGCTGATTGAAGCCCTGCTCTAGTTAGTGGCTTATTTGCATGTCAAATTAGGGTTCAAAGAAATGCAAATATGAAAGCTTATTTGCTCAGATAAATTTGCTTTAGTAACCTGGAGGAAATCGTAGGGTTTAAAATACTCAAACTGAAATTAATGGATGACTTTGGCCTCTCAGCTTTCCTTTACCTCACCTTTGGCCTTTCCTTTCACTGTTTCAATTCACTTATATTCCACAAACATTTAGGATACCTTTTGTGTGGAAGGCACGGTGAGCAGAAGTATCCAGAAGCAGTTAAGTCAAGACCTTTGCCCTCTGCTAGAGGAACCGGGCACAAAGAAAAGAATGGTGTAATAATAGAGATACAAATAAACAACGAATAAGCCAACAAGCAAATAAGTGAATAAATAACTGTTAAGTGTGATAATAGAGATACAAATGTACAACAAAATAATTAAGCAAACAAGCAAATAAGTAAATGTAAAAAGTAAACAAGCAAATAAGTAAATGACACTTACTGTATGTCTGCCCCTTGTGCCAGGGACTTTGGAAGCAAAGAAGATTTATTTTGATGACCTGGAGAAATCAGAGAAATAATTAATCAAACTTGTATTTGCTTCCTCCCCTCCTCCACCTTTGACTAAGGCCACAAACTCCTTGAGCAAGAAATCATTTCTCATTCATCTTGCTATTACCAAGGACTGACACTTAGTAGGGTTCTCAATAAATAATTCTCAAATAGATGGATGAATACATAAGTTAGTAGCATTTGAGATCGACTCCAACTCTGGGTAGCATTTCCATAGGGCGAGGTGTTGGGAAAAGCGTTCTGATAAAAACTACTCGTTAAGCAAAGGATTAGATGTGTGGAAATAGAAGTTGGCATTTACAGCAGTCCAAAGGGTCCAACGTGGTGCTTTATTAGCTGCATGAAAGGAGCAGTGGAAGAAAGAGCAGAAAGCAAGCTGGAGCCTTCTTGAGGGACTTGGAGAATTATGGCAAAGAGTTTGAACTCTATTCTGTAGGAGATTGGCAGCCGTTAGAAGTTTTTGAGCAATCAGATGACAAGATCAGAGGAGTATGGCTTTATTCTTCTCTACTTGTCATTGTAGAAGCCGTAGCTGTCATTAGAGATTAAAGGACCATCTAGTGAGAGATCAAGTTTTAGAGGAAGTTGAAACAGCAGTTACCTTTTGGGGGTGTGAATACGCCTTTATGTATTTATGAATTAGCAGGTTCAAGAAAGTCTTATGTCTCATGAATATCGCTGATATAACCTCTTTTTCTCTCCCTTCCTGACTGTCATGCCCTATGTAGTTTTTCTTTAGACTCTTTGGTATTAACGTGTACATCTTAAATTATCTGGGGGAAGTCTAACCTCATACCATGTCTGATGAGAAGTCTTCCTCATTGGTCCCAATATCCAGTCTCCAGTGTTTGCCTGAAGCCCCCCTTTCTCTTAAAACATAGTCCTCTTCCATGTGCCCCACCCCAAAGCCCCACACCTGTGGGAACCATAACACTTTAAAGCATTGATCTACTTGTGTGAATTCTCCCCATCTTACAATGTTTGCGGAGCAAGACAGACTGAATATCCATGAAATAACTTACACAGTCAACTGTAATCCCTTGCACCTTGCAGCAGGACCTGGCGTGTAGTGTTCAGCAAGTCTTCAATGGGTAGATGGATGATTAGATGAAAGATAGGTACAGAAGGAGAGAGAGAGAGAGAGAGAGAGAGAGAGAGAGAGAGAGAGAGAGAGAGAGAGAATTATACTTCCTTCTAGAAAACTGAGTACAGAAAACTCCAGTGCATTATTTCAGTCAGCATGAGAGCCTGTTAGACTGTAAATCCTCATGAAAACAGGGACCGTGTCCTTCTTATCACCTCAGTGACCCCAGTAGCTAGCTCAGGGCCTGGCAACATAAAGGTGATCCATGAATATTTGTCGACGGAAAGAGCAAAGGAGTGAATGGGTGTAACAGGTGATCCTATTCAGGTGCCTGCATCGGGCACAGTAGCCCATAGGCTGGGCACATCCCAAGAATAATCTAGTTAATTATCCAGCTCTCCCTGCCTTCAAGAAGGAGAGGACTATTGACCTCAGGATCCAGCTGGTACCAGTACTTTGCTTCATATATTATATGTTGCTTTGAGCTTTGAACACCAGCCATGTCCTTGGTTCTGAGGAAATGAAAGGGGTAGTCATGATGGTCATAAGCTAACAAAGCTCACTCTCTCCCTAAATAAGTCAAATTACTCCAGTATCATTGCCTTGTAATTTCTTACCCTTTTACTATTTCAGGGAAAGTCTAAGTTACCTCTTGAAATCATGCCTAAGTGTCCAAACCTACTGCTACAGGGCTTGATTTTAAACAGAGGGCTGATAGGAAATCGAGTTTTTGGTTGTTTTCTGCATTATTTTGGTTTGTGTTTTTCTTTTCCTTCTCACAATAATCTCAGCATGGTTGGATGATTTTCTTGGTGCCTGAAGAGAGATGAACCTAGGTTTACATCCTTTCATGAGAAAATTTTACAGCATGATGGTTCAAAGGAGCTGTTAGTTAAATAGATAATGATAATAAAAGCAAGTTACAATGTGCCAGGTGCTATCTTAGATACTTTATACATAATAACTTGATCGATCTTTTTTTTTTTTACATCTTTATTGGAGTGTAATTGCTCTACAATGGTGTGTTAATTTCTGCTTTATAACAAAGTGAATCAGCCATACATATACATATATCCCCATATCTCTTCCCTCTTGCGTCTCCCTCCCACCCATCTAGG
>NC_041217.1:136040624-136041830 GCF_002837175.3 Physeter macrocephalus
AAATAACTCAATTTCATTTCTTTTTATGGCTGAGTAATAGTCCATTGTATATATGTGCCACATTTTCTTTATCCATTTATCTGTCGATGGACACTTAGGTTGCTTCCATGTCCTGGCTTTTGTAAATAGAGCTGCAATGAACATTGTTGTACATGACTCTTGTTGAATTATGGTTTTCTCAGGGTATATGCCCAGTAGTGGGATCTCTGGGTCGTATGGTAGTTCTATTTTTAGTTTTTTAAGGAACCTCCGTACTGTTCTCCATAGTGGCTGTTATCAATTTACATTCCCACCAACAGGGCAAGAGGTTCCCTTTTCTCCACACCCTCTCCAGCATTTATTGTTTGTAGATTTTTTGATGATGGCCATTCTGACTGATGTGAGGTGATAACTCATTGTAGTTTTGGGGTTTTTTTGTTTTGTTTTACCTCATTGTAGTTTTAATTTGCATTTCTCTAATGATTAGTGATGTTGAGCATCCTTTCATGTGTTTGTTGACGATCTGTATATTTTCTTTGGAGAAATATCTATTGAGGTCTTCTGTCCATTTTTGGATTGGGTTGTTTGTTTTTTTTGATACTGAGTTGCATGAGCTGCTTGTAAATCTTGGAGATTAATCCTTTGTCAGTTGCTTCATTTACAAATATTTTCTCCCATTCTGAGGGTTGCCTTTTCGTCTAGTTTATGGTTTCCTTTCCTGTGCAAAAGCTTTTAAGTTTCATTAGGTCCCATTCATTTATTTTTTTTTTTATTTCCATTTCTGTAGGAGGTGGGTCAAAAAGCATCTTGCAGTGATTTATGTCATAGAGCATTCTGTCTATGTTTTCCTGTAAGAGTTTTATAGTATCTGGTCTTAACATTTAGGTCTTTAATCCATTTTGAGTTTATTTTTGTGTATGGTGTTAGGGAGTGTTCTAATTTCATTCTTTTACATGTAGCTGTCCAGTTTTTCCAGCACCACTTATTGAAGAGGCTGTCGTTTCTCCACTGTATATTCTTGCCTCTTTTATCAAAAATAAGGTGACCATATGTACGTGGGTCTGTTTGTATCATCTTTAATTTCTTTCATCAGTGTCTTATATTTTCTGCATACAGATCTTTTGTCTCCTAAGGTACGTTTATTCCTAGGTATTTTATTCTTTTTGTTGCAATGGTATATGGGAGTGTTTCCTTAATTTCTCTTTCAGATTTTTCATCATTAGTGTA
>NC_041217.1:136042379-136043274 GCF_002837175.3 Physeter macrocephalus
TTTCACCATTGAGAACGATGTTGGCTGTGGGTTTGTCATATGTAGCCTTTATTATGTTGAGGTAAGTTCCCTCTATGCCTACTTTCTGGAGTGTTTTTATCATAAATGGGTGTTGAATTTTGTTGAAAGCTTTTTCTGCATCTATTGAGATGATCATATGGTTTTTCTCCTTCAATTTGTTAATATGGTTTATCACATTGATTGAAATGTATGTATTGAAGAATCCTTGCATTCCTGGGATAAACTCCACTTTGTCATGGTGTATGATCCTTTTAATGTGCTGTTGGATTCTGTTTGCTAGTATTTTTTTGAGGATTTTTGCATCTATGTTCATCAGTGATATTGGCCTATAGTTTTCTTTCTTTGTGACATCTTTATCTGGTTTTGGGATCAGGCTGATGGTGGTCTTTTAGAATGAGTTTTGGAATGTTCCTCCCTCTGCTATATTTTGGAAGAGTTTGAGAAGGATAAGTATTAGCTCTTCTCTAAATGTTTGATAGAATTCGCCTGTGAATCCATTTAGTCCTGGGCTTTTGTATGTTGGAAGCTTTTTAATCACAGTTTCAATTTCAGTGCTTGTGATTGGTCTGTTGATATTTTCTATTTCTTCCTGGTTCAGTCTCCAAAAGTTGTGCTTTTCTAAGAATTTGAGAACTTGTCCATTTCTTCCAGGTTGTCCATTTTATTGGCATATAGTTGCTTGTAGTAATCTCTCATGATCCTTTGTATTTCTGCAGTGTCAGTTGTTACTTCTCCTGCTTCATTTCTAATTCTGTAGATTTGAGTCTTCCGCCTTTTTTTCTTGATGTGTCTGGCTAAAGGTTTATCAATTTTGTTTATCTTCTCAAAGAACCAGCTTTTAGTTTTATTCATCTTTGCTATCATTTCCTTCATT
>NC_041217.1:136043478-136045513 GCF_002837175.3 Physeter macrocephalus
GTACTTGAGAAGAAAGCGTATTCTGCTGTTTTTGGATGGAATGTCCTATAAATATCAATTAAGTCCATCTTGTTTAATGTATCATTTAAAGCTTGTGTTTCCTTATTTATTTTCATTTTGGATGATCCATCCATTGCTGAAAGTGGGGTGTTAAAGTCCCCTACTAGTATTGTGTTACTGTTGATTTCCCCTTTTATGGCTGTTAGCATTTGCCTTGTGTATTGAGGTGCTCCTATGTTGGGTGCATAAATATTTACAATTGTTATATCTTCTTCTTGGATTGATTCCTTGATCATTATGTAGTGTCCTTCTTTGTCTCTTGTAATAGTCTTTATTTTAAAGTCTATTTTGTCTGATATGAGAATTGCTACTCCAGCTTTCTTTTGATTTCCATTTGCATGGAATATCTTTTTCCATCCCCTCTCTTTCAAACTGTATGTGTCCCTAGGTCTGAAGTACATCTCTTGCAGACAGTATATATACGGGTTTTGTTTTTGTATCCATTCAGCCAATCTATGTCTTTTGGTTTGAGCATTTATTCCATTTACATTTAAGGTAGTTATCGATATGTATGTTCCTATTACCATTTTCTTAATTGTTTTGGGTTTGTTATTGTAGGTGTTTTCCTTCTCTTGTGTTTCCTGCCTAGAGAAGTTCCTTTAGTGTTTGTTGTAGATCTGGTTTGGTGGTGCTGAATTCTCTTGGCTTTTGCTTGTCTGTAAAGGTTTAAATTTCCCCATCAAATCTGAATGAGATCCTTGCTGGGAAGAATAATCTTGGCTGTAGGTTTTTCCCTTTCATCACTTTAAATATGCCCTTCTAATCCCTTCTGGCTTGCAGAGTTTCTGCTGAAAGATCAGCTCTTAACCTTATGGGGAATCCCTTGTATGTTATTTGTTGTTTTTCCCTTGCTGCTTTTAATATTTTTTCTTTGTATTTAATTTTTGATAGTTTGATTAATATGTGTCTTGGCATGTTTCTCCTTGGATTATCCTGTATGGGACTCTCTGCGCTTACTGGACTTGATTGACTATTTCCTTTCCCATATTAGTGAAGTTTTCAACTATAATCTCTTCAAATATTTTCTCAGTCCCTTTCTTTTTCTCTTCTTCTTCTGGGTCCCATATAATTCGAATGTTGGTGCATTTAATATTGTCCCAGAGGTCTCTGAGACTGTCCTCAATTCTTTTCATTCTTTTCTCTTTATTCTGCTCTACAGTAGTTATTTCCACTATTTTATCTTCAGGTCACTTATCTGTTCTTCTGCCTCAGTTATTCTGCTATTGATTCCTTCTAAATAATTTTTAATTTCATTTATTGTGTTGTTCTTCATTGTTGTTTGCTCTTTAGTTATTCTGGGTCCTTGTTAAACATTTCTTGTATTTTCTCCATTGTATTTCCAAGATTTTGGATCATCCTTACTATCATTACTCTAAATTCTTTTTCGGTTAGACAGCATATTTCCTCTTCATTTGTTTGGTCTGGTGGGTTTTTGCCTTGCTCCTTCATCTGCTGTGTGTTTCTGTCCTCTCATTTTGCTTAACCTTCTGTGTTTGGGGTCCCCTTTTCCCAGCCTGCAGGTTCGTAGTTCCCATTGATTCTGGTGTCTTCCCCCAGTGGCTAAGTTTGGTTCAGTGGGTTGTGTAGGCTTCCTGGTGGAGGGGAATGGTGCCTGTGTTCTGGTGGATGAGGCTGGATCTTGTCTTTCTGGTGGGCAGGACCGCATCTGGTGGTGTGTTTTGGGCTGTCTGTGACCTTTTTATGATTTTAGGCAGCCTCTCTGCTAATGGGTGAGGTTGTGTTCCTGTCTTGCAAGTTGTTTGGCATGGGGCATCCAGCACTGTAGCTTGCTGTTCATCAAGTTGAGCTGGGTCTTAGCATTGAGAAGGAGATCTCTGGGAGAGCTTTGGCTGTGTGATATTATGTGGAGCTGGGAGGTCTCTGGTGGACCAATGTCCTGAACTCGGCTCTCCCACCTCAGAGGCACAGGCCTGACACCTGGCCGGAGCACCAAGACCCTGTCAGCCACACAGCT
>NC_041217.1:136045632-136050088 GCF_002837175.3 Physeter macrocephalus
TTAAAAAGTAATAAAAAAAGAAAGAAAGAAGAGAGCAACCAAACCAAAAAACAAATCCACCAATGATAACAAGTGCTAAAAACTATACTAAAAAAGCAAACAACAACAACAACAAAAACGGACAGACAGAACCCTAGGACAAATGGTAAAATCAAAGCTATACAAACAAAATCACACAAAGAAGCATACACATACACACTCACAGAAAGATAAAAAGGAAAACAATATATATCTCTATATATTTAAAAAAAAAGGAAGAGAGCAACCAAATCAATAAACAAATCTACCAATGATAATAAACTCTAAATACTGAACTAAGATAAATGTAAAGCCAGAAACCAACTAGATGCAGAAAGTAAACCCCAAGTCTACAGTTGCTCCCCACATCCACTGCCTCAATTTGGGGATGATTCGTTGTCTATTCAGGTATTCCACAGATGCAGGGTACATCAAGTTGATTGTGGAGATTTAATCCGCTGCTCCTGAGGTTGCTGGGAGAGATTTCCTTTTTTCTTCTTTGTTGGCACAGCTCCTGGGGTTCAGCTTTGGATTTGGCTCTGCCTCTGCGTGTAGGTCGCCTGAGGGCATCTGTTCTTCGCTCAGACAGGATGGGGTTAAAGGAGCAGCTGATTCGGGGGCTCTGGCTCACTCAGGCCGGGGGGAGGGAGGGGTACGGATGCCAGGTGAGGCCGCGGCGGCAGAGGCCAGCATGATGTTGCACCAGCCTGAGGCGCGCCGTGCGTTCTCCCGGGGAAGCTGTCCCTGGATCCCGGGACCCTGGCAGTGGCGGGCTGCACAGGCTCCCGGGAGGGGAGGTGTGGAGAGGGATCTGTGTTCGCACACAGGCTTCTTGGTGGCCACAGCAGCAGCCTTAGCATCTCATGCCCGTCTTTGAGGTCCACGCTGATAGCCGCAGCTAGCACCCATCTCTGGAGCTCCTTTAAGCAGCGCTCTGAATCCCCTCTCCTCGCGCACCTGGAAACAAAGAGGGAAGAAAAAGTCTCTTGCCTCTTCGGCAGGTCCAGACTTTTTCCCAGACTCCCTCCCAACCAGCCATGATGCACTAGCCCCTTCAGGCTGTGTTCACGCCGACAACCCCAGTCCTCTCCCTGGGATCTGACCTCCGAAGCCCGAGGCTCAGCTCCCAGTCCCCGCCCGTCCCCGTCCCGGCGGGTGAGCAGACAAGCCTCTCGGGCTGGTGAGTGCTGGTCGGCACCGATCCTCTGCGGGAATCTCTCTGCTTTGCCCTCCGCACCCTGTTACTGCGCTCTCCTACGTGGCTCAGAAGTTTCCCCCCCGCCACCCCCACCGTCTCTGCCCACGAAGGGGCTTCCTAGTGTGTGGAAACCTTTCCTCCTTCACAGCTCCCTCCCATGGTGCAGGTCCCGTCCCTATTCTTTTGTCTCTGTTTTTTCTTTTTCTTTTGCCTTACCCAGGTACGTGGGGAGTTTCTTGCCTTTTGGGAAGTCTGAGGTCTTCTGCCAGCATTCAGTAGGTGTTCTGTAGGAGCTGTTCCACATGTAGATGTATTTTTGATGTATCTGTGGGGAGGAAGGTGATCTCCACACCTTACTCCTCCGCCATCTTGAAGGTCTCCTAGCTCAATCTTTAAAACTGCTGTATGTAAGAAATACTTTTATCATACATAATTTACAAATGAGGAAACTGAGGCACAGAGAGGTCTGGTTCCTCATCCAAGATGACAAATTAATAGGAATGGGGCTAGCATTCAAGCCCAGACAATCTGGATCTAGCATACCATTCTCTGTACTATTCAGTATTGCCAGCTCTTTGATCCAACTTTTATTGTCTCAGTAACTTCCCCCCAGAAGCATTAGCTTTGTACTGATGTACTTGGTCTGCTGATGTCCAAATTGTTTGGAAGTTCAAATTATTCTTTTAGTCAGTGCACATTTATTGAACACCAGCTATGTGCCAGACACTATTTTAGACTCTAGACATACATCAGTTTTACTGATTCCATGGAGTTTACATTCTAGTTTTGGGGAAACGACAGTAAGCAAAAACAACAAGGAAAATAAATGTAGATCTTTATTAGGTCAGATGGTAATATGTTTGATGGAGAAAGGCCAAGAAAGGAAGAAGGTAGGGAGTGACAGTCTTGGCTGTTGGGAAAGGCCTCACTGAGAGAGTGACGTTGTATTAGGACTTGAAGGTAGGAATGGAGTGGGACGTGCATAATTTGACGGGAGAGACAGTCAGGCATAAATAAGAACAAGTATGAAAGTTCCAGGGCAGGACTGTGGGAGGGTTGAGGAACAGCAAGTATGCCAATATGGCGGGAGTGAAGTGAGAGCTTCACTGGTAACAAGGTGGAAAAATAAGCATAGAGTTTGTAGTCAGACAAACCAGTGCTTACACCTGAGCTCAGCCACTGGTTGTGTCATCTTTGCAAGTCACGAATGCTTTGAGCTTTAGTTTTCTCATCTGCAAAATGGGAATACCATGTTGCTGTCAGGAACAAATGAGAAAGTATAGCAAGCCTGGCACAGAAATGAGAGATGCAGCCCTGGTCTGTCCTGTCTTTGTGGGTGTTCCCAGGCAGTTCCCACAGACAGCCCCCGTTTTGCCATCTGCAAAGATGGGTCGCACCCCAGGAGGCAGGAGCCCACAGGCTCCACTGTCTCTTGACGCCATCCAATCACCATGCCCCAGGCACAAACCGGACATCTCATTTACCTCCTCATTTCCTTCCGACAGTCCACAGCGAAAGCTGGGGTCCTGGTGGTGCTTGCAGCAAGATTGTGCCACTGGCTGCCAAGCAAAGAGTGCCTTGAGCTGTTAAAAACAAACAAAGAAAAGCAGTTTCCAAGATGTAAGCCTTTTGTTTGTGTGAACGGGGACATGAGCAAACACCGGCATGTTTCAATTTGAAATAGCTTCTGGAGTAATTGCTGGCAGTGTGTTCCCTAATTACATAATGTCTGTCTTCTTTGGCAGTGACCTTGGTATTGTCTTTGGTGTGAAAAGCATCCAGTCTGGGACTCCACACACTTAGCCCACTTAGCTATTTTGTGTACCTCCTTCTTGGAGCCATCCACCTGAATTTCTTTGTTTTGCACTTTTCCTTCCTGGCTGTTAATATGTATTATTAGGTTCAGAAAGTGTTCGATAAACTTGTGGATGACAGATTTATTTGTTCCACAAATATTTCTTAAACATCAGTTCTGTTCCTAGTGGGGTTCTAGATCCTGCAGATGTTCAGAGCTGCTCTCAGAAAGGTTGGGAGAGACAGCTATGTAAGAAATTCCAATGCAAGAAGGTATAAGCTGTAGCTCAGTGCTGAAGAATATGACCTTTGGAATTACACAGACTTGGGTTTGAATCTCTGGTTCTGCCTTAGCTTGTGACCTTGGTCAAGTTGCTTAAATTCTCTGGGACTCAGTTTTATCATCTGTATAATGGAGGGCATATTTCCTATCTCCTAGTGAGGTTGTATATTTTGAGTTAGACAATATTTTTAAAACGCTTGGCACTGCATGTGGAGTGATGCTCGATAAACAGGAGTGATTGTTATTGTTACTAGTGCTGTGACAGAGGTGGGGACAAAAAGCATGAAGGCACAGAAGGAGGAGTGGCCACCTCCCAGAGGAATAGAAACACAGAGGAGATGCTTTTTAGGATGAATCTGGATAACAAAAGTAGCTTTGCCAAGCAGACAAAGAAAGGAGAGGCATCCCAAATGGCTGGGTGGAGGTCTGGAGATGAGAACGTGTCATCAGTTCATTTAACAAATATGTATTGAGCTGCTACCATGTGCTAGGCATTGGACTGAGTGTTAGGACTCTACAGTGATTATGGCAAAGTCTTTCCCTCATGGAACTTAACATTTGTCGATGAAAGACAGGCCACAAACTAGAAAAAAAATCGGGTAATTAATAAACAATGAATAACTTGTGAGAATGTCTATGAAGGAAATAAACAGAGGAGTATCAAATAGAACACTTGCACGTAATGGTATTATTTTAGCGAAGGTGGTCATGGGACGGGTCTTTGAAAAAGGGACGATTAAGCTGAGCCCTAAAGGATGGAATGAGGCAGCCATGTAAAGAGTTGATGAAGGGCATTTCAGGCAGAGGAAACAGCAAATACAAAGACCCAGAGGTAGGAGGGTGCTTGCTGGGTTTAATCAACTGCAAGAAGATCCTTGTGGATGAAACATCATGGGCTGGAAGAATGGCATTTGTTGGGGCCTGAGAGGTAGGCAGAAGCTTGTTTTTATTTTGGTTTTGCTTTTGTTTTTGTTTTTACCAGTGGTAAGCAATGGGAAGGGTTTCCAGCATGGAAGGGACACAATCAGATTTGTATTTATTTGGTGGGCTTTCTGGCTGCCATGTGGAACATAGGTTTTGGGGGAGTAGAGTTATGTAGAAAACCAGTTAGGGAGTATTGCAGTCATCCATGGTTTGTTTGTTTGTTTGTTTTTGTTTTTTGG
>NC_041217.1:136050283-136058798 GCF_002837175.3 Physeter macrocephalus
GCTCAGCGGCCATGGCTCACGGGCCCAGCCGCTCCGCGGCATGTGGGATCTTCCCGGACCGGGGCACGAACCCGTGTCCCCTGCATCGGCAGGCGGACTCTCAACCGCTGCACCACCAGGGAAGCCCCATCCATGGTTTTTGTTTTGCTTTTAAGAGGGGAGACAGGAGACCCTGTTTGCTAGGCAATGGTGATGAACTAGTAGAATGGGAGGTTAATGATGCCAGAGGAAAAATTTAGGTCTGAAGGTTGTTACAAACAGTTGAACTAGGTTGGCTAGTGGAGTTGAAGTGGAGATAGATTTGGGAAGTTCAACCAATAGAGTTTGATTAGATTGGGGCAGAGAGAGTGTGAAAAAAGGGAGAAATCAAGCGTGACTCCAAGGGGTTTTGCTTAAGCAAAAAGGTGCCATTTACTGAGATGAGGAAGACTGGAGAAGAACTGGCTTGGGTGGCTATGAGGCGCTTCACTGAAGGCATATTATATTTGAGACATCTAGTAGAAAACTCAATGATATCTAGAGCTCAGGGTATTATTCTGTGCTGGAAATAGAAACTTGGGGATCACTAGCATTTAGATGGTACTTACAGCCATGGTGAGCTCACTCAGGGAGAATGTGTGGATAGAGAAGATACAAGAGCCCAGGATTCGGGAGAGGAAGAGGAGGAACCAGCCAAGGAGATGAAGAAAGAGAGGCCAGTGAAGTTAGAGGGAAACCAAGGGTGCTGAAACTGTGTAAACCAAGAGAGGAGAGCAATTCAAGGAGGCAGTGGTCAGGTCTGGAATCCCATCCACAGGTAAAATGAGTATAGAGAGGTGTCCATTGGAATTGGCAACATGGAGGGTACTGCTGGCCTTGGGAGTGGTGAAGGAGGCCAACTTGGAATGGGCCAGAAATATGAATGGGAAAGGGAACTTCACTTGCATCTTTAGGGCTTTTGTTGTTTTTGCTTTTAAATGGGAGATATGAGAGCATGTTTGGTAGATGACTAATGATGCAAAGGAGAGAGATTATGTGTAAAAGACCAAAGTCCTTGGCAAGGGAGAAGGGAGGGGCCTCAGAGGTGGGTGGTGGGGTCTGGCTCTGATAGGTGTAGGGACACTGCACCCATGGGAGCAGGAGGAAAGGCACAGAGCACAGGTGCAGAGAGTTGAGGGGGGTTTTGTAGCACTGAGGTGGGAATGTGACAGAATGCTATGGCAGCATCTATTTGCAGTGAAGTATGAGGTGAGGTCATCAGCTAAGAGGGTGAGGGTGTGAGTAGGGACTCTGGGAGGCGTGAGGAGAATGAAAAGGTATGGAATGGCTGTCTCCAAGAACGGGAAAGTCAATGTGCTGGGGAAGGAGTGAGTAGAGTTGGGACTAGGTCACACATCTCTGACTCCTGATCTAGAATGGGTGCTATTCTCCCAGCACTCTTCTTGTTCACCTCAGAATTTCACTGAGTTCCACGTGTGGTCCTCTGACATTGTAGGCCCACAATAGATGTTTGCTGAGTGCACTGTATAGGGGATGGCAGTGCTGTTTTAAGGAAAAAAAGGAAGGAAAGTAAGACTCATTGAGCATATGTTATAGGTTAAGCATTATGTCAGGCACTTCATCTCTAGTATCCTAGAATGAGGTCTTAGCAATGAGAAAACTGAGGATCAGAGAAGTTAAATAATACATTCACAAGCACTCGATGTGTGTGTGTGTGCTTTGTATGTGTATCTACATATATAAATTTATATATACGTATGTGAACATACATGCACACAGACACACATGCACAATGCGCATGTACACACACACACATTTATTTCCTAATAAGATTCTGTCTCTGCCTCAAGGAATTTATAATCTAGGAATCTAACCAAAGAGAGATATTTTATACATAAATTAATAGAGCAGGGGTCAGTAAAGTACAGACTATTGGTCAAATCCAGCCTACCGTCTGCCTGGTTTTTATAAATAAAGTTTTATTGCAACACAACCATGATCATTTGTTTCCATATTGTTTTTGGCTGCTTCTGCATTACACCTTCAGAACTGAATGGTTTCAACAGCGTCTGTATGTCCCACAAAGCCTAAAATGTTTATCTGGCCCTTTATAGGAAAGAGTTTGCCAACCCATAAAATCAAGTACAAAGAAAAAGGTGCTAAGATTGAGAACATGCAACCATTTCTTTTGGAAGTGATCAAGAACTGCTTCAAGAAAGCAATGGCACTTGCTTTCCCTCTTAACAGATTCGCTCCTTCCTTCCACAAAGATTTTTTAGCATCTCCTATGTGCCAGGCACTATTCTAGGTGCTGAGGATACACTGAACAACATGGATAAACGTCCCTGCCCTCATGAGCCATGCATTCCTGTGGGTGGGTAGGATTTTGAGAGATGGGGTTAGAAGGAAAGTCACTGCTGTTGAAGCAGAACTGGAGCAAAGGGCACAATGGTTGGAATGTTCAGATAAATTTTCAGAAATAGAAAGTGGTCCAGATCGAAAGTGCCAGTGGGCAGGAATGAAGGGCCAGAATGTAAAACAGTGATTTTCAAAGTGTGGTTCTCAGACCATCAGTAAAATCAACCAGGGAGCTTGTTAAAAGTACGTGTTCTTGTGTCACAGTCCGGACCTACTGAATCCTAATATCTAGGGGTAGGACACAGGGATCTACATATTTAACAAGTTCTTCAGAGGATTCTTAGGTTCACTGTATTTTTGAATCATTGTGGTAGAAGTTCATTGAAATCAGACTCAGGAGTGTGCGTGTGTGTGTGTGTGTGTGTGTGTGTGTGTGTGTGTGTGTGTGTGTTGGAGTGGGTTATCAACAGAGGGAAGGAGGTAGGAAAGGGATGAAGGCCCCTCCCATTTAAGACAACTTAGAATCTTCCACTGGAATTCAGATATCTCTGAGCACATCTTGGAAACCAATGGATAAGGTCACTTGTAGATGCGGAAGCCCATTACAAAAGAGACCATGAGGCTTCCTGGAGGAGAGCTGAACCTCAAGGACAGAAGGAAAGCGAAGGACTTCGTTGCTGCAGACCCCCACTTGCCAGAGGGAAAGAATGATGCTGAGTACATGTATCTGCCAGATTTATCTCATAACTCAGGCCCTCATGCCTTTCTTTTTAAGACAAGCTGATAGAGAGCCAGCTCACTGAAAGTGTCCACCGCATCCGCCATTACTATCCTTGAGAGGTTCATAGTTGAGGTGGAAACATAGAACATGCACTAAAATGGTAAATATAAAAGGCAAAATTAACAGGACAGGTAATTAGGTGGGGCTGGGTGGCCAGAAGTAACCTTGTGGGTTAGGTGGGCTTAGGCAAGGGAGAAGGGAGGGGCCTCAGAGGTGGGTGGTGGGGTCTGGCTCTGATAGGTGTAGGGACACTGCACCCATGGGAGCAGGAGGAAAGGCACAGAGCACAGGTGCAGAGAGTTGAGGGGGGTTTTGTAGCACTGAGGTGGGAATGTGACAGAATGCTATGGCAGCATCTATTTGCAGTGAAGTATGAGGTGAGGTCATCAGCTAAGAGGGTGAGGGTGTGAGTAGGGACTCTGGGAGGCGTGAGGAGAATGAAAAGGTATGGAATGGCTGTCTCCAAGAACGGGAAAGTCAATGTGCTGGGGAAGGAGTGAGTAGAGTTGGGACTAGGTCACACATCTCTGACTCCTGATCTAGAATGGGTGCTATTCTCCCAGCACTCTTCTTGTTCACCTCAGAATTTCACTGAGTTCCACGTGTGGTCCTCTGACATTGTAGGCCCACAATAGATGTTTGCTGAGTGCACTGTATAGGGGATGGCAGTGCTGTTTTAAGGAAAAAAAGGAAGGAAAGTAAGACTCATTGAGCATATGTTATAGGTTAAGCATTATGTCAGGCACTTCATCTCTAGTATCCTAGAATGAGGTCTTAGCAATGAGAAAACTGAGGATCAGAGAAGTTAAATAATACATTCACAAGCACTCGATGTGTGTGTGTGTGCTTTGTATGTGTATCTACATATATAAATTTATATATACGTATGTGAACATACATGCACACAGACACACATGCACAATGCGCATGTACACACACACACATTTATTTCCTAATAAGATTCTGTCTCTGCCTCAAGGAATTTATAATCTAGGAATCTAACCAAAGAGAGATATTTTATACATAAATTAATAGAGCAGGGGTCAGTAAAGTACAGACTATTGGTCAAATCCAGCCTACCGTCTGCCTGGTTTTTATAAATAAAGTTTTATTGCAACACAACCATGATCATTTGTTTCCATATTGTTTTTGGCTGCTTCTGCATTACACCTTCAGAACTGAATGGTTTCAACAGCGTCTGTATGTCCCACAAAGCCTAAAATGTTTATCTGGCCCTTTATAGGAAAGAGTTTGCCAACCCATAAAATCAAGTACAAAGAAAAAGGTGCTAAGATTGAGAACATGCAACCATTTCTTTTGGAAGTGATCAAGAACTGCTTCAAGAAAGCAATGGCACTTGCTTTCCCTCTTAACAGATTCGCTCCTTCCTTCCACAAAGATTTTTTAGCATCTCCTATGTGCCAGGCACTATTCTAGGTGCTGAGGATACACTGAACAACATGGATAAACGTCCCTGCCCTCATGAGCCATGCATTCCTGTGGGTGGGTAGGATTTTGAGAGATGGGGTTAGAAGGAAAGTCACTGCTGTTGAAGCAGAACTGGAGCAAAGGGCACAATGGTTGGAATGTTCAGATAAATTTTCAGAAATAGAAAGTGGTCCAGATCGAAAGTGCCAGTGGGCAGGAATGAAGTGCCAGAATGTAAAACAGTGATTTTCAAAGTGTGGTTCTCAGACCATCAGTAAAATCAACCAGGGAGCTTGTTAAAAGTACGTGTTCTTGTGTCACAGTCCGGACCTACTGAATCCTAATATCTAGGGGTAGGACACAGGGATCTACATATTTAACAAGTTCTTCAGAGGATTCTTAGGTTCACTGTATTTTTGAATCATTGTGGTAGAAGTTCATTGAAATCAGACTCAGGAGTGTGCGTGTGTGTGTGTGTGTGTGTGTGTGTGTGTGTGTGTGTGTGTGTTGGAGTGGGTTATCAACAGAGGGAAGGAGGTAGGAAAGGGATGAAGGCCCCTCCCATTTAAGACAACTTAGAATCTTCCACTGGAATTCAGATATCTCTGAGCACATCTTGGAAACCAATGGATAAGGTCACTTGTAGATGCGGAAGCCCATTACAAAAGAGACCATGAGGCTTCCTGGAGGAGAGCTGAACCTCAAGGACAGAAGGAAAGCGAAGGACTTCGTTGCTGCAGACCCCCACTTGCCAGAGGGAAAGAATGATGCTGAGTACATGTATCTGCCAGATTTATCTCATAACTCAGGCCCTCATGCCTTTCTTTTTAAGACAAGCTGATAGAGAGCCAGCTCACTGAAAGTGTCCACCGCATCCGCCATTACTATCCTTGAGAGGTTCATAGTTGAGGTGGAAACATAGAACATGCACTAAAATGGTAAATATAAAAGGCAAAATTAACAGGACAGGTAATTAGGTGGGGCTGGGTGGCCAGAAGTAACCTTGTGGGTTAGGTGGGCTTACCTTTAACGGCAAACAGAGAGGAATGAATAAGCCTATCCAAAAAGCAAAATTCACTTGAGCAGAGAGGCTCATAATCAGAGATAGCACAGGCATGCAGTAATAAATGGATCAATTTGGCTGGAATAGAAAATTCATGTAGGGCAGTAATAGGAGATAAGTCTGGAAAGGTTGTTTAGGGCCAGATGGGGAAGGGCCTTGAATGCCAAGATAAGGATTTTGGCATTTATCCTGGAGGCAGTGGGGAGCCATTTAACTGTTTTAGCAGTGGGGATACAGGCTTAGAGCTGTGCTTTCGGGAAATTAAACCAGTGGGAGGATGGAAGATAGGTTATGGATGGGAAATCCTAGAGGTGAGGAGACTAATTAGGAGATCATTGAAAAGATCCAGGTGAGAAATAATGAGGACCTTGGGTTAACTAGAGAGGAGGGGAAGGAGGAGTTTGCGATTGAACAGAGAAAGGGAGTGTGCCCAGGGGAAGAGTCCAAGGCCCCTCTAAACTTCCCACCTGGATAACAGTGGTGACATGGGTGCGATGTATAGAAACTGGGAGAACAGGGATAGACAAGTGGGAAAATTGTGGAGCCTATAGGTTTGAAATGCAAGAGGGTCAGCAGAGCAGGTAGTTAAAAAGGTAGGAATTCCAGGTGGAGGCCAATGGGGTGGGATGGGCATGGGCAGAATTTCCCTGCCCTAGTGGTTGAATATAAGACCATTGATTGGACTCAGCGTGGTAAATCAATTGGATGTTGTTATTCTTTCTCTCCACACACACACACACACACACACACACACACACAGGGAAAGAAAGAGTCATACACAGACTCAATAAATATATACTGGGAAGAAAATCTTTGGTTGCATGTATGTATAGAGACTAGTTTTGTTCACTTCATTCCATGAGGTAAAACTCATGCCAGAAGCCCAGAAAACATAAAAGGGGGAAAAAAACACTGATGATAAAACAGTGTGAGTCCACCAGGGAAGAATAATCAAAACTTATTAGAAACTAATTTCTTTTTCCAAGTTTCATTTTTAAAGACTTAAAAGAGACTGATCAATGTTCCAAGAGAAAGAGTATAAATGAAGTTGGATCTTGATGCAAAATTTTCCCACTTTCTTGCATTTCTTTTTTCTTATTTTATTTCTTAACAATGCAATGCAAAGTCAAACAATTTCAGCAGCCCTGCTGTGCTCGGGAGGATTCTGGCACATCAAGAAAGGCTTCCCCTAAGCCAAAGTTAACAAGCCAAAAATGCAGCGAAAGTCTTCTCTAAGGAAAAGTAGAGTGGAAAATGAGATGTTGTTCCAAAACTTATTTCTTAGAGTGGATAAGGAAGTTGCTTAAGAAATTAAGTAGTCATTCCTAAAGTAAAAGCATCAAAATAAGAATATTAGTTAGTCAAGAAACCTAGATGTGCAAGAATTATGGAAGGAAATCAAAAGTATTGAACATCTATGCTATGCTAATCACTAACACTCTCATCCTCGTCTTGCATGAAGACACCCACTGCCTTCTCTGGCCACTTGCACTCCTCAGGAAGAATCCTTCTTTTCCTAGAGTCTCCATACCATGTCATCAAATGATCATGAAGTTTGGAGGCAGATACTTCCAGGCTTGAATCCTGGTTCTGAGATTTATTAGCTGTGTGACCTTAGACAAATCTCTTAGTTTCTTTGAGACTCAATATTCTCATCTGTTGCTGTAAGAATTAAATTAGCTAATGAGTGAAATATATCTTGCAGAGTGTCTGGCATGTAATAGACACTTTTTAAAAAATAAAATTATTTTAGGATAGTTTTATATTTATAGAAAGATTGTACAGAGAGTTCCCATATAACCCACACCCAGTTTGTTCTACCATTATCGTCTTATCGTAGTATGGTATATTTGTCACAATCAATGAACCAATTAATACATTATCATTAACAAAGTCCATACTTTACTCAGATAGCCCTAGTTTTTACCTCATGTCCTTTTTCTGTTCCAGAATCCTGTCCAGGATACTATGTAACATTTAGTCCTCAGGTCTCCTTAGGATCCTCTTGGCTGTGACAGTTTCCTTAGACTTTCCATGGTTTTGATGACTTTAGCAGTTTTGAGGAATACTCGTCAGGTATTTTGTAGAATGTTTCTCAGTCCCTCAATTAGGTTTTGTCTGATGTTTTTCTCACTGTTAGACTCAAGTTATAGGTTTGGGAGAGGAACCCCACAAAGATGACGTACTATTTTCATTACATCCCATCAAAGGTACATATTATCAAGACTTACCCATATTGATGTTGGCCATGATCACCTGGCCGAGATGGTGTTGGCCTGGCTTCTCCACTTTGAAGTCACTCCTATTTGCTCCTTTTCCGTACTGTACTCTATGGAAGGAAATCACCAGGCCCCGCCCAGACTCAAGGAGTATGGAGTTTTGCTCCACCTCTTTGAGGACAAAGTATTTACAGAAATAGTTTGAAATTCTTCTGCACAAGAGATTTCTCTATTCTCTCTCATTTGTTTATATATTGTCACTTATTTATATCAGTATGGACTTATGGATATTTATTTTATATTTTGTGTTAAAAATCTAATACTCTTTTATTTATTTTGTTGCTCAGATTTTTTTTTTTTTTTTGGACCAGTAGAAGCTCTTTCAGTTGGCTTTCACGTCCTTTCGATACCCCATCATTGCATGTGTTTTGCTTTGTTTTGTTTTGGCACTTCCTTACATTCAGGTGCTATAAGGTGCTTTGGGCTCATCTTGTACATTGCTTGCCCCAGACCAAAATCAGCTGTTCCTCCAAGGAATCCTGGTTCCTTGTGTTGAAATGGACAATTTGTTTGTTTGTTTGTTTGTTTGTTTTGTGGTATGTGGGCCTCTCACTGCTGTGGCCTCTCCCGTTGCGGAGCACAGGCTCCGGACGCGCAGGCTCAGCGGCCATGGCTCACGGGCCTAGC
>NC_041217.1:136058821-136123988 GCF_002837175.3 Physeter macrocephalus
GCTCCGTGGTATGTGGGATCTTCCCGGACCGGGGCACGAACCCATGTCCCCTGCATCGGCAGGCAGACTCTCAACCACTGTGCCACCAGGGAAGCCCGAAATGGACAATTTTTAAATTGTTTTCTTATTTTAAGGACACGCAATGGAGACACTAAGAATTCATTATGAAATTGTTAAACAACGTTGACAGTATAGACAATTTGATGCCTCAAAATCAGAAAATATTTACTTTAGTGCCTCCTATGTGCCAGATGTGGTACAGGTTTCTGAAAATATTAAGATGATACCAAACGCTTTCTGAGTGCTTCCCATGAGTACTGCTGTTGTATACACTATTCTAAGCACTTTACATGTGCTAAGTTGTTTAACCCTTATAATAATCCTACAAAGTGTAGGTCCCAATATCACTCTCACTTCATGGACAGCAATGACAGGATTCCTTTGCTATCCCGGGGCTCACCTTCTGGTAGATGAAATAGATAAGCAGAGGGTATTAAGAGCAGGAAAGAGGGGTGCCCAATTCAGCTGTGGGATTGGGCAGAACCTCCTGGATGAGGTGACAACTGAGCTGAGTCCTGGTGGCTGGAAGGGAATTATGAGTAGAATTTGTGGTAACCCTGAGTAAACACACCAGGAAGAGAAATAGGCCCATGTGAGAGGGATGGTAAACAGTCAGCCAGACATTGCCAGGCAGGGAATGAGTAGTGTGGGACTAACAACCGAGACAAAGGACTCAGTCTTAGAGTGTCATGTATATTCTGCTAGGTTGATTGGACTTCCTTGTAAATGATAGGAAAGAGGGAGTGACATGGTAAAGTCAGAGTTAGAGATGGGTCATTTTGACATAGTGCAGATGACAGGAGGGAGGGGCGAGACAAGAAGCAAAATGACTCATTAGGAGGGAACCGCAAAGGTCCAAGGGAGAGATTTTAGGGGCCACACCAGGGCAGTGTCAGTTCAGATAAGAGAAATGAGTACATATTAAATTGGCAGGACCTGGAGATTGAGAAACAATATGGCTCTTGCATTTCTTTTCTTTTTAGAATGTACAGTCTGAATCCTGGGGCAATAAAAGAGAAGGGATCCAAGGAGAGTGCCCTAAGGAGAAGTTCAGGAATTTGACTAGAGCGTCCTATGTCGTCAATCTCGAGAATCTGAGTTTGTCAGAAAAGGAGCAAAGAGAGAAGAATCTTAACATTCTTGTATCACGGTAGTAGCATTTATCTGCAAGAGTTATCAAATGCAATTATTATTATATTAGAATGAGTATGTGATTTGGAGCCAACCAAGAAACTCTACCAAGGTTGCATTTTTCCTCTTCTTCCTAGCTGGTCTATCTTGCCTAAGTCTCTACAAGGCTTAGTTTCCTCATCTGTAAAGTGGGAAACATAATAATACCTACATCCTATAGCAACAAGGACAAGAGTTAATGCATGTAATGCTCTTGACACATAGACAAGTGCCACCTATTATTACTAGTTTAAAATTGTCCAGGATTTACTGTTTACTTTCTCATAAATTTCACTTAATCTTTCGTCTACCTTTCGAGGGTAAATTTTTGCATCCCCTCTTCTAAATTCCTTCATAGCAAGGAATTTAGACACAAAGAAGTGAGAGGATTTGTCCAAAATTAAAGAACTTCTAGAGTAGGTTTTCAGACTCTAAGACCAGGATTTTCCCCACTACGTTTTCATCTGACGGAGACTTGCTGAATACGAAGCCAGTTTTTGGTCTATTACATTGTTTATTCATTCAATGAATATTTATTTAAAGTGCTATTCTATGGCTAACATTGTTCTATGATCAGGGTATAGCAGGAACCAGATAGATAAAATCCCAGACTTAGCATGCTAGATGGAGAGATGTACAAATAAACAGACAGATAGAAAACCTGACATCAAAGAAAGGCTAAGTGCTATGAAAGAAACCAAACTAGAATATGCCTCCTAACCTGAAACATATTCTTTATTGATCCCTCTTTAAATATTTTGCCCAGATTAAATTTTCCACAAGTGACTGTCCTACCCAGCGGGCTTCTTGCATTTCCATGTTTCCCACTGACACTGCAGAGAGAGAAGAGTTGTGAGAGAAAGAGGTTCGGCAGGACAGTATAAATATTGGTAATGATCTTTCCTAAAAACACTAGCAAAGGTTCTGCCTCAATTTGGGACCCACTGTTTTAACAAGCATTTATGATTGTTGGCTTGAATAAAGGGAGGAAGATGAAATACGACTAAAAAGAACAGACTAGGAGAAAACACAAGTTAAAAGATATAACTGATTTAATCATTAGTAGCCCTTGAAATGTTTGGTATCTTTTCTCCAGCTGTTTTCTCTGTTACTTAATGAGAACCCATGATATATAAAATTTTTCATACTGCTTTTTACTAAACATTGTAACATAAGCACATTCCCAGACCACCAAAAACTCTCTGCCAAAATAACTTGTGATATCTGCATGATATTCCATCATGTGAGTATAGCATAATTTATTTAACCATTCCAATATTGTTTATTATTTCCATTTTTTGTGTGTATCAAGTATGACTCACTTTGAGTGTCTCATCCTACAACTTAAATGCCCTAAAACAACATTTCTTTATTATTTCTCATGTTTCTGTTGGGTGGCTGGGTGGATTCTACTGGTTTGCCTTGGACTCAAGCAGTTGCTATCAGCTAGAGGGTCAGCTGAGTTTGAAGGTCCAAGATGACCATATTCCTATGCCTGGCAGTTGATGCTGGCTGAGCACTGGGGTGCCTCTCTTCTCCTCAATGCCTTTTACCCTCTTGTAAGCTAGACTGGCTTCCCTACATGGAGATGTCAGGGTGGCATGACAAGAGGGCCAAAGAAACTCCAAGACCTCTTGAGGTCTAAAAACCAGTGAAACTCTACTTGCATCACATTCTTTTGGTCAAGACAAGTCAAAAAACCAGTCCAAAATCAAGGGATAGAAAAATAGATTCTACCTCTGGATAGCAGGAGTGTTGAAGTCACCTTGTGAGGGAACACGTTTGCCAGGATGTAAGGGAGTTATGGCTGTTAGTCTTACAGGAGATCACTACACAACAAGTGGCAGTGAACAATTATATAAGTTAAGCTTTATGTTTTAGAGTCTAAAATATTATTTCCTTTGACTTAACCCCTAGATTTTGATTTATTAGGAGAAAAGATAAGATGAATTTTTAAGGCTCTTTATACAAAGGCTACTGCTTTCCAGAATGTACTTAGACAACCCTTCACCATCTCTACTTTCTAAGAGAGAAGAAATCCAACTGGTCAACCCCAAATTAAAAAAAAAAAAGTTAATTATAATGTTCCATCAGAATTAAAAGCAGGATTCTTTTCTAAAGGAATAAAGCAGCTCAGTGGCAATGAGTTAGATTTTTCTGTGTTTGATTACTGATAACATTCTCCTTGGCAGAAATGAAATCTTGGGTGAGGAGCTAGAGGCAGACCAGATTTTCTGATCCATCTACCAAACAAATCCCTTGTGATCTGAATGTATGAATTTGTTGAGATTTCCTGATGGCTAACAATATGCCTTCATGTCAGCAATGACAAAAAACGAATAGCTGGGCATGGTATTTAAAAAAGGCCTCTTTTTCATGTAATTGAATTCTTCAATCTTGCACTGCATTCATTGAGAAGAACTCTCGGGATGAATTTCTTTGAAATCTCTGCCACTGATTTTATTTTCTGATATGTTGACCTTCTTCATCACGAGACATGTTGCAAGATTGGCAGGCTTCGTCTTCCATGCATCAGATACAGTGAGAGCTGTGTTAAGGCTCCTGCCATTGAAATTTATTCAGTGTGGGTGCTAATGAAGAATTTTAAAGTGATCTAGTCTGGTTGGTTCCCCTTTTTCTCCTTTCTCTGGAAGGAGGAGCAATAACATCTCCTTAGCGAAGAGAACTGAAAAAATAATGACCACATCTCTCCTTCAGAACTTAGTCTGGTTTTCAGCTCACTCTGTGTGTTTTATTTTGAGAAGCAAACCATAAATCTGTATCAAGAATAGTGGTAATTATTATTTTTATTATTAAAGAATGGCTAAATGTCTTATTGGTAATTGCCCTGCCTAAATGTTCTCCACATGCATCAGTTTATACAATGCACTTAGTTATCATTTATCAGGCATCCGAAATGTGAAAAATACCTAGCCAGCCATTGACAATGCAGATATGAATTAGTTACGGCCCCTTCCTTCAAAGCAGTTCACAGTCAAATATAAAGGGTGGACTTGAACCAAATTGACCCAGGGAAGCCTAAAACCTCACCTAAAAAAAGTGCTCAAAATAAGAATGCATGAAAGAGAAAATGTCTTCTGTCCAACCAGGGAACAAAATGATAAGTGTTCTTTATTCAACATATGTCTGTAACACGTTTGTCACAATCTTTAACTTCCTTGCCTCTCTGGTTTTGTTGTTGTTGTTGTTTTAACTTTTACTGGAGCACAGTTGACTTACAATGTTGTGTTAGCTTCAGGTGTACAGCAAAGTGAATCAGTTATACATATACATATATCCACTCTTTTAGATTCTTTTCCCACATAGGCCATTACAGAGTATTGAGTAGAGTTCCCTGTGCTATACAGTAGATTCTTATTAGTTATCTATTTTATATATAGTAGTGTGTATATGTCAATCCCAATCTCCCAGTTTATCCCTCCCCCCCCATAAACTTTGGTAACCATAAGCTTGTTTTCTATATCTGTGACTCTACTTCTGTTTTGTAAATAAGTTCATTTGTACCTTTTTTTTTTTTTTAGATTCCACATATAAGCGATATCGTATGATATTTGTCTTTCTCTGACTTACTTCACTCAGTGTCTCTCTGGTTTTTTATCACCTACGTCTAGAACAACCCCAGTCTAGAATAAGCTGAATCAGTCTTTACTTGGTGTTCATGGCTGCCCAGGTGACTGGAGGGTCACTTCAATGGGCAGACTGGCATGACCACCAACTTCCAAAGGATTGCCTCTCTGTTCAACTTATTTTCTCACTCTCTACAATAAATATTTCCTTCCTGCCCTTTTGCCCTCCTAATTACAACAGAGGAGAGTGGTCTTAATTCCTTTGCCAAGGCCAGTTCATTTACATAGGCTTTGAAACATGTCCTTTGAAATGATGTTCCTTCCCATCATCATTTAAACATGCTCGAGTCTTCAGTTTTGAATCAATAGATAAATAACCTACCAGGGATCCCACCCATTCTCCCACCAACTATAACCTTTTCTCTTTCTCTCTCTTAACTTCACGCCTATTCTTCTTAAAAGTTCTGTCTTTTATTGCCATCTCCATTACAAATCTTGTTACTCTCCCTTTGACCTCTTCTAATCTGGTTTCTTTTTGCACTGTTCCACTTGAATGGCCCTCACTTGTCCACAAATGGCCTCGATGTCATCAACCACCAAGGCCCACCCCAGCACCCTTTCCTCCACCTCCCTATGTGTGCCATTGCTGATCATGCCTTTCTCCACGGACACTTTCCACCCTCAGCCTCAGTGGGACACATTTCTCCTGGTTTCTCGTTCATTTCTGGCCACTTCTCTGTGCCCTTTCATATCCATCTTTTCCCACCTGGCCATTAAATGATGTTGTTTCATAAAGCACCACTGTAGGCCTCTTCTCAGACTGTCCTCTACACTTTATACACCTATAGCCTTGAGGGCCAGATGTATCTCCAGTGCAGAGATACATCTTTCCTGGGCCCCAGACCTATGTTCCTTGCTATTTCATATCTGCATTTAGATGTCTCTAAAGCATCTCAAATTCGGCACATCCAAAATAGCATTTATGAACTTGTCCTCTTCCAAGATTCTCCATCTCTCCATCACTACCTTTCATCCAATCTCACAAGTAAAAAAAAAAAAAAATCTGAGAGTTATCCTTGACACACCGTCTTCCTCAATCTTGGTCCTTGACCAAAACCCATTAAGTGTAACTCTAAGATCTTGGTCCATCCATTTCTTTCCACTTTCACAGTCTCCGCCCTAGTATGAGCCACTGTCACTTCCCCTCTGGATCTATTGCAGTGACCTCTAACTAGTCATTCTGATTCCTCCCTTACCCTCTCGCCCATCATTCTTCAAACAATCACCAAATGGATCATTGAAAAGCACAGAACTGAACTTATCACCTCTGTGATTAAAATCCTCCAATGGCTTTTCATGGCCCACAGGATAAAGGCCGAAATCTTTAACATGTCCTGAGGAGTCTCCCACGGTCTGATTTCTACCCACTTCCCCATCCTTCTGATACCTGCCCTGCATCATTACCCCTTCTTGCCGGTAGAACGTATTATTCGTGTTTTCTCTGTTGGAACACCGGTCTTCCACTCTCTTCACCTAGTTTACACCCGTTTATCCATCAGATGTGTATGCAGAAATTTACCTCCTTGGGGAAATAATCCCAGAATCTCAAGACTAGTCTGCTTCTCCTGATTACACACTCTTACCATATACTTCTGTAATTATTTAATCAATGTATGTGTCCCTTACTAGACTAGAAACTGCATGGAGGCAGGAGGGAATATCTTTTTGACTCACAATTTCCCGCCCCCCACCCCCCGCCCCAGGGCCTAACTCAGTGCTTGGAACATAGTAGACAATCAATGAATATTTTCATGGAGCATATACTGTGTGCCAGGCATAGTTTTGGTGGTGACGCAATGATGAACAAAACAAACTCAGTGACTGCCCTCATGAACCCTACATCATAGTGAAAGAGCCATAACATTAAATAAGCAAATAAATGCATAACACTAGGAAATAATAAGTGCTGTAAAGAAAATAGCAGAGCAAGTGCATTGAGAATGTTAGGTGGTAGTGGATTGGGCCTCTTTTATTTAGGGTCTACAGGCTAATTGGGATAGAGAATTCCTCTATGAAGAGGTGGCATTTGAGCAGAGACTTGAATTAAGTGATGAAGCAGACATGGAAAGGAGCAGGAGAAGAGCTTTCTGAACAGAAAGCAAGTACGTAGGGGAATGAGTATATTGGAGGGATAACTGAAAAGTCAGTGTGGAAGGAGAGAGGAGAGTCATGTCAGTAGAAAATGAGGTGGGAGAGGAGGGGTAGACCACAGAGCACCAGAAAATGTTCCCACTGGAGGATGCAATCCTCAGAGTTGTACACCATCTTGGCTAAAAAATACTGAAATAAGCATGTTTCTCAGAGTCCAGATCTGTGAGCTCCAATCCCAGTTCTTCCACCAGCAGGTGAGTGGTGCTGAAAGCAAATCGTTGTCTCTCTCTGCTCCTCGTTCCCTTATGTGATAAATGAGAGTTTGGGACTAGATCATCTCCAATGTTCTCTCTAGATTGAAAATCCTTTTTTTAAAAAAATGAACATCATTTGATAAGAACTGGGTTAGATAAGAATCTGCCACTATGATTTTTTTCTGAGTCTTAATTTTACTGTTTGAAACATAAAAATAGAAGAACTTCCTCTCAGGATTGGCATGCCAACCAGAAGACATGGTAAGAGCAAAAGCTCTTTGTAAATTATGACATGCTTTCTGAACCCGTAGCTAAAACTTCCTGAGAATTTTTAGTATAGTAGGCACTGTCATAGGTGCTGTCCATGTGGCATTTCATCCTCATGGCAATCTCGGAGGCAGGTCTCTTTAACTGAGACCAAGTGAGAGTAAAAACCTCAAGTTCCCTCAAGCAGTCAAGTGGCAGAGTGAATTTTGCACCCAGAGCTGGTTGGCATCATCTTGAGGGCTCCTCATGAGAACACAGGGTCTACACACGTGAGTGCGGAGGTGAGGTAGGGAGGTGAGAGGCTGTTTGAAATTCAGACCCAGGGGCATTGTTGATGTGAAAGAAATTTCATTAACAATGACACCACATTTGTATTCCAGTAACTAAAACTGCTTGAACATCATTTCATCGCAATAATGTTTTCCAAATTCTTGCGAGCGAAATCTATTGTCTGACCCAGAGTTCATCACGGGATAATAGTCACTCCTTCCTTTATTTGTTCTTTTATCTCTTGAGCACCTACTATGTGTTACAACACACCCTAATTGCTAATGGGACTCAAATAAAGAAGGCTCCCTTGACCCTCCTAGAATTTCTAAAGGACCATACAGTTTCTAAAGTGAACATGGGAATAAAAATGACATCACACTGCGGCAGCTGGTGTAAGCAGAGCCCTGTGCAATGTTGAGTGAGAACTGAGGGGAAGCCATACGGAAATCAGGAAGAGGCTCGTACAGAAAATGTTGCTCAGAGCTCAGGTTCTTCCCTAAGATACAGAACTCACCAGCATTAAGGAGAGCAGGGTTATCATCTCTCTTGCTTTAGACCCTATCCCATACTGCATAAACCCTAACATACATATTTATTCCACATTGTAATATCTGGGAAATGAGGCCGCATCCTCGAATCCCTGACATCTTCTCATCACTGCCGGCCAGCAGGAAGTCATCGCTACCTCTGCTCAGGCACGTGGTCAGAGCTCATCCCGCCATCACTTCGGCTGAGTTATGTGCATTGCTGTTACTACATGTGCTGAATTGGATTGACAGTTAAAGGATATTCAAAAAGGTTATACTATGATTCAGCTTTGAAATGAAACGTTATTTCTACTCCGGAAAGCACGGAAACAGAGCTGCATGATAGAGGATACACTTGCGTCCAAGAGATTTCTCACTCAGTATAAAATTCAAATTCTAAATGACATGAAAGTATCATCATAACTTTTAATTGGCAGCATCATTTTTTCCCAGTGGTACATAAAATAATAGTACACCTTATCACCGATACCTCTTAGATTAGGTGAGATGTTGAATTTCGGTTAAGGCAGGCATATCTTGGTTTGGTTTTGTTTTTTGGCCACATGGATGTGGGATCTTAATTCCCAGACCAAGGATCGAACCCACACCCCCTGCAGTGGAAGAGCGGAGTCTTAACCACTGGACCACCAGGGAAGTCCCCATATCTTGTATTTTTTAAAAGCCATACTGATTCACATTGAACTTTGGGCCCACTTTATATAATCCAGTCTCTTTGGGGAACTCCTGCCATCCTATCCCTGTGCAGTTAATCCTTTGAACTCACATTCAGGACTTTACATTTTTTTCCCTAGTGTGATAGTACTGTGTTAAAATCAGCTTGGTGTTCCAGGCTGTTGAGAAGGCCTCTAATTGTGATTCATCTATCCTGTATATTAGCCACAGCCTGTGCCATCCTTGTTGATGGTTCCTGGTCACCCAAGGATGATCTTATTATCTAAGCACGTTATGTGTAAGGAATTTCACAGCTGAGGCAAGGTACAGAATGACCTACTCTACAACAAGAGCGATTAACAAGTTTGGAACAGAGCCAAACGTGAGAACAAGGTTGTTATTGGTACGATTTTAATCATGATAGACAATTAGCCAAGTTTAATTATATTGAGATGGAAAACCAGAATGAGTGGCAGTAATGAATTTCTCTGGGAACTCTCCTGTGTCTCCAACTCAAACTGGCTGACCTATAAAGGGTGGAAAATGATAAAAGATGTTTGCCCACATGTACAAGCTGTGTTTACCTCGGGGAGCTGCCTGTGTGGGAAAGAGGTCTGGAGGATCCCCCTTTCTGCGGGGGACTCAACACAGGACACAAATGGAATTCTCGAGTTCCACTGACATTTTTGCTTCAGGAAGGAGATGCAGAAGAGAGAAAACATATTTTAGCTGAACTTGGGCGCATTAAATGTTAATGTGATTATGTAGCTGGGGATTCTTTAAATGTCGCCCGTGGCTGGAGTATTACTGTAGTTGTGTGTTAGCACTTTTTGGTGTTATAAAAGCTTAATATCTTCACTGACTGTGTCAAGCCCAAATAGAACACTTGAAACTTCGAGTCAGAAAGTGATTAGAATGTAAAAATTTTTTTAACAACTTGACACGCCTCGCCTCTATGCTTAGAAATGGAATTTAAAATGAAACTCTCCCTAAGTCTCCAGTCTCTTTTTCCATTATTGATTTTAATTGACTTCTTATAATGAAAACACAGAAGGAGAAAAGTTGTGGAGAAGCATTGAAATCTCTATAGTTCATATAGTTCTTTAGAGTTTTCAGTGTATACTGATATTTCATCCTCACACCAAACACACACACATGCACAGATCTGGGAAGATGAGTTTGTCTCATTGCAAAGATGAAGAAGCTGAGCTTCAGGGGTTGTGACTTATCTCAGTCAAATGGCAGAAATATACACAAGCCTTCTGATTCTGAGACCAAGTTTTAAAAAATAATAAAGAAGGAAAAGAAAGGAAGAAAAGGAAAGAAAAAGAAAGGGAAGGGAAAGGAAAGGAAGGAAGGAAGGAAGGAAGGAAGGGGAAGAAAAAGATAGAAAAAGAAAGAGAAGGAACACCTTGCAGGTGAAGTTTGAGATGGGCTTTTCCAGTGTGATGGACATTCTCAATGGGAAAGCCAAATCAATCCATGTGTAGGTCTGAGCTGTGAATAAATCAGCCTGCCTCTTTCCCTCCTTCTATTTTTCTTTCTTTGACACTTCCCTCCTTCTCTTTTTCCTTTCTTTCATCTTTCCCTTTCTTACTTCCTTGTACTCAGTACTTTTACTGGATATCTCCTGTATTTCCAGGAATAGTACTTGGCACAGAAATTCTATTTGCATCCTGTGATGAATAAAACATCTTTTATCATTTTATACCCTTTGTAGGTCAGCCAGTTTGAGTTGGAGACACAGAAAAATATGACACAAAATTTGATCCCATACACCTATGTTCATAGCTGCATTATTCACAATCATAATTTCACCAAAAGGTGGAAGCAACACAAGTGTCCGTTAACGGATGAATGTAGAAACAATATGTGGTAGATACATACAATGGACTATCATCTAGCCTTAAAAAGGAAGGAAATTCTGACATGTGCTACAACATGGATGAACCTTTAGGACATTATGCTAGGTGAGGTGGGGTAGTCCCAAAGGGACAAATACTATATGTTTCTCCATATATGAAGTACCTAGAATAGTCAAATCCATAGAGACAGAAAGTAAAATGGTGGTTGTCAGGGGCTGGGGGGAGGAGGGAATAGGGAGGGAGTCATTGTTTGATGGGTACAGAGTTTGAGTTTGGGGACGATGAAAAAGTTGTGGAGAGGGATGGTGGTGATAGTTGTAGATAACGTGAATGTACTTAATGCCACTGAACTGGATACTTAAAAACAGTTAAAATAGCAAATTTTATGCTCTGTATAGTTTGCCATAAAAAACATTTGATCCCTAACATTCAGTGGGGCCCACTCTGTACTAACAGCCTCTGGGGGGAGACAGGCTGCAGTGTGACATGTGACATGTGCTGTGGTAGTGGGAATCACAGGGCAGTCTGAGGACATAACCCAGCCTAAGAATCTACACAGAGGCTGGGAACCACTCTGTGAATGATGTGTGGCAGATGCCTGAATTAAGTCTGAAAGAAACTCTAATTTCTCCAAAGCAAAGTCAAGGGACCAAGGTGGATGGTCATTCTATGCAGACAGAGCTACACAGAGGCTCACAAGAGCCTGGTGTGGTGCAGAAGATGCAAGAAGTCCTTGGCGGCTAGAGCCCAGAGTTCAATGACATCTAGCTACTTTGACAATATATCTGCTCCTCTTCCTCCTGGAGAGTTAAAGTGACTGCCCTGTTGGGTCAAAAGGTATTTGAAACTTGGGTCTTTCTCTTTTAAAAGTTGTTTCTGTTACCACTTTCCTAGACTCTAGAGTTGTGCTGTCCAACATGGTGGCTACTTAATTTAAATCTAATTCATTGAAATTAATGATTCAATTACTGAGTCACACTAGCCACATTTCAAGGATGGCCAGTGACATTTCAAGTGTGGCTGTGACGTTTCAAGTGTGGCTGGTGACAACCAATATGACCAGCATAAACATAAAGAATTTCCATCATCACAGAAATTTCTATTGACCAGCCCTGCTGCAGAGCTTACAAAGTAATTCTCTACCTGTTAATTTATTTGTGGGTGTGAACCTCACACAAAATCCTGGTTTTCTTATTCCCATTTTGTAGAAAAGGAAACTGCAGCTTAGGGATGCTGAATACGTTACCGATGGTTTCACAGCTATCAAGTAGTGATGCTGGAACAGAAAATCACCAGCCCTCTGAGCCCAGCCCCAGAACGCCCTGCATTAATCCATAACCTCCTACTGCCTTCAGCCTCTTCAGTGTTCCTGCTCCAACTTGAGATTATTCTTCCTAAAAGACCACTTTTCATGAGATCATGCATGTGACTTTTCTTTGTTAATAGGAGAAAACACAAATCCCTTAGTTTGACAACCAAGGCCTTCCACAAATTAGAATAAATACACTTTGCAGTTTCTTCTTCTATCCTTTCCTCTTTTTCAATACTTATCTCTGCTCCAGGTACAGAACATAGCAGTCACATTCCAGCCTTTGAGACTTTGCTGTGCAGGTAGTCTTCCTGGACTACTACCCTCTTCCTTTCTGTCTGTGGGAATCTCACTTAACTTTCAAGCTCTAGTTCATGACTCACGTATTCTAGAAAATCTTACTTGACCAATCTCAATCTGGGCTGCGAAGAGCTCCTGTTCCTCTCTTAACAGGAAGCATCTCATGTGTTACTTCATGGGAAACTATTTCTCTGCTTTAACAAGAGGCCATTCTTTCTTCTCCTTCGATTTGGCATTGCCCATGTAGGACCTCATGTAGACCACATTCCTCATCTTGACGAACCGTTGGTGCAAGTATGGACCCTTCTTGGTAGTTGTTCTCAACTCTGCTGTCATTACTTACTGGATTCATTTTATCCATGATTTTTGTGACTCTGGCTCCACCTGCTATGTGCCAGCCATTGTACTGAGCATAGTCACATTTTTTCTGTGTTGTCTTCCAACAACCCTATGAGAAATATATCATTATCCCTATTTTACCCAAGAGGTAATTGAGACTCGGTGAGGACAGATGAGTTTCTAATTCACAAAGATGTGAAGTGACAGGGTCAGAATTTGAACCTGGCTCCAAAGCCTATGCTTTCTTCTCTGTTGTAGGACAAGCCTTCCCTGCATTTGTTTAGACACTTCCAGTTATTATAGTGAGTATGTAGAAGTTGTGTCCTTCTCAGCTTTGAAAAACTCCTACCTGTAAATTATATTCAGCACACACCAAAAAAGAATCTGTTACAGTTGTTACTCCAAAACTCTGCAAGTTCCTATTATATCAACTTTCCACCTTGGACATGGCATCAGATTTCAGACATTATGGGGGGGCAGGAGGAACATACAATTCACAGCCCTTGCTTTGGTTTGAAGAAACTCCATAACTCATTATTTAGACACCATCCAAATAGCAGTGGCTATGGATTTTGACTTTTTGTTAAATGAATTACCTTTTCTATCAGAAACATGGTAGCTTCTCCAGACATTATTAATGGATTCTCTAGTTTGTAGGCCTAAACCAAAACAAATGTTCTGCTATATAACATGATGATTTAAGAGAAAACAATCACAAGGGAAATTTATGGGTTATGATTATTTTTCATAAAAGTCCCAGAGAACTAAAATTTCAAGAAACTCAATGATGTGTATATATTGAAAATATCATGGAAAGCTATGGTGCATGGAATTATAGTCACTAAATTGCTGATTATTGCTGCAATGTGGCAAACAAAGTGAGCACTAAATCAGGAATCAGAAAGCCCAAGTCTTGGTCTCAGCTCTTCTACCAGCTAACTGTGCACCCTTGAAATCGTCACTTAACTTGGACCTTTTCTAGAAGTTTCCTTTTCTAGAACACAGTAACCTTAGTTGAGTGAATGAGTAAATTAATAAATGAAGGTATTGGGAGAGAGACTCTCTAAAATTTCTCCCACATTAATGGTTTATGAGTCATACTTTCAATTTAGCTACATTTCCAAAAGATGTATTCTGAGTATCTTCAATTATAGTATTTAATCAGTGTAACTATATAAGGAAAATAATTGCACAGTTTCATTCCACTCAGCGATAGTTTCTTGGTCCTCTTTCAGGCCAAAGAAAGGCCCTGGGCCAGACATTTCGGGACAACAGTCAGTTAAATGTAAGGGCTGATTGTTGAGTTTAGACACACATGTAATTAGACTACAGAACAGACTGAGGGGTCATGGTCAATGGAGGCTTTGGGAGCTTGGTGGGGACAGATGGAGCCTGCCTGGAGGACTGAGGAATTGTGACTGGCTTTTTTAAAAAGTACCTTAGAGACCAGCCTATTTCCTAATTCCAGGTCTCCCCAGAGATGGTTTAATGCCCCTCTTTGTAAAGAAAGTTTGATAACCTAGTAGATATGGGTACCACAGCTTTGATCTGCCAACAGCTCAGATCAGAGAGAAGAATATGCTTTCTTTAGGGGCCGATTGTGTTTCTCCACCATGTATTGAAGGCACCGGCCTGGGATGTTTGTTTGTTTTATTTTATAATCTTGCCTCTGTCTCAGTGCAAATAATCTGTGTAGATCTTTTAAAAGACTGATAGCTTCTTCCTAGTAATCCCTGGAAATAAAATAACCAATTACAGAAGTCATGGAACTACAGAAGAACCTAGAGGCAGCTTATTCTGACCCCCACTTTCAATAATTGCAGATTTGAAGGCCCTGAAGATTCAAAGGATTTGCCCAGGCTGACACCAAGTAATGGGAGAGCTAAGATTAGCATGAGTCTTCCAGCCATATGCCTTTGGTTTTGTTTTTCTGCTAATTGTAAATTTAGGATTTGCCTTTTAGTAGCAAGCAAAATAATAAAAGAGTTGAATTTATTAAGTGTCTAGATTGTCCCAGGTGGCATATATTTATTACCTTCATGCTTCAAAAAATGTATTATTTCCATTTTGTGGATGAGGAAATTGAAGTTCAGAAATCTGAATAATTTGTCCCAAATCAACAACTAGTGAGTGGAAACGGAGTCTAGCTATAAATTATACTCCCTTATAATATCTGGCAGTGCAGCACCTATAACATTTTATTTACTTATTTATTTAACTTTTTATTGGAGTGTAGCTGCTTTACAATATTGTGTTAGTTTCTACTGTACAGCAAAGTGAATCAGCAATACGTATACATATATCCCCTCTTTTTTGGATTTCCTTCCCATTTAGGTCACCACAGAGCACTGAGTAGAGTTCCCTGTGCTATACAATAGCTTCTCATAAGTTATCTATTTTATACACAGTATCAATAGTGTATATATGTCAATCCCCATCTCCCAATTCATCCCACCCCCCTTTTCTCCCTTGGTATCCATATGTTTGTTCTCTACGTCTGTGTCTCTATTTCTGCTTTGTAAATAAGATAGTCTGTACCAATTTTTTCAGATTCCATATACATGCGTTAATATACGATATTTTTCTCTTTCTGACTTACTTCACTGTGTATGACACCTATAAAATTTTAAATGTGCATACCAGCTGACCCACGATTCATTCTAAGTCAGCCTAATTATACCCATGCACCTATGGACCTATTGGAATAATTAGATATCTTCAATAGAAATAAAAGTTGTAGCTTGTGAGTGCAACTGTATAAGGATGCTTCTTACAGTATTATTTATAACGGTAAAAGAAAGGATATAACCTCAATGTTCTTCAGTATAGTAATGGTTAAATACATTGTTACAGTTTATATTATGGAATATTATTCAGCTGTTAAAAGGATGTGTCGATTCTATATATATATATTGATCTAAAGAAATGTTCAGATGGAGGGCGTAAGGGGGAGTGATTTTTAGTATTATAATAAAGGTATAAGGAGCTAAAGGTCAATGACCAGACTATTCGTGATGCCACCTTGGTTTCAGCCAGTTCCAGCCTATTTTTATCTCATCCTAACAGCTGCGCCCCTTCTTCACTTTTCTAGTAGTTGTGTCCTGCCCCTTTCTCTCCTGTCTCAGAAGGAGACTGTTAATAGCAGACTGTTACCATTGTTTACACTGGATGGATGGGAGAGAATGTGACCAAGCCTGAGTCCTTGACTGGATAACCAGGGGCCCCAGGCTCTTCCTCTCCCAACCCTGCTGAGGAGCAGGCCATTCCCTCTGCTTCCCCTTCATTGGCATAACTGAAGCAAGCCCGCTGGCTCATGCCTTTGAAGGATTTTACCATAATTGATCAGGAGAGTAACAAAGGAACAAATTAAGAAAAAACAATTCTAAAACTATTGTCTTGGTCTTTAGTTTTACAATCCCTTGCTTCTATGAGTGATATTCCCCTCAGGCCCCCTCTTTCGGTCTGCAATTTGCTGCCGGTCCAGGAAGTCCACACTTTCCATAACAGAGAGGCAATTAAGACAGTACAATAGGTAGGAACTACTTTGCTTGTCAGAAATCATCTTGGCAGTCTACCTGCCTCTGAGTCCCACCTATGACACCCCTTTGGGGTGTTTCCTCCCTGAAAGTAGTAAAAATTAAAGTCAGGGTCCCCTTCATTGGTGAATTTAATATTAAATGCTGGAAGAGGCAAAGCCAACTCTGAAGACTAGCAAAGCAACATTTAACATACGTGCGCTGAGTAGCCCAAACTAAATCTGGACCTCAATTTGGGCAATAGTGACGTCCCAGAGCCCCTGAGTGTTAATCAAATGTTTGTAAATTGCATGTGGTTGAACTGTGCTTTGGGAGTGCATGGTTTAAAACAATCCTGAGGAATCCTCTAGTGCTAAAACTAATTAACCCTAATTCATCTGTTTTGTAAATCTGAATTACTTCCAAGGATAGAGTGTTTGGAGCATAAAAGACTAGACAAAGTACAATTAGGGGGTACTTAGGGGGTGAGCCAGGGCCAAATCTTAGAGGAGTCAGTGATCACAGATCCCTGTAAAAGACAGAAAGGAGAAATGCAGCCTTTCAGTGAAGGGCAGCCTTATAGCTGACAGCAATGGACCTTCCTGTGAATAACAATTAAAACATCTCTTGCATTTGTATAATCGTTTACAGTTTACAAGGGCTTTCTTACACATCACAGAGATAACGGCAACAATGAGGATACCAGTGCTAAGGACTTGATCACATTTTCAGAGTTATCCTACCAAGAGCCCATTGGGCTTGGTGTTACTCTCCCCTCTTTCCAGAAGAGGAAACTAAGGCTCAGGGTGCTAAAAGTCACACGTGTGGTGTCGAAGTCAGCTGGTAAACAGAAGAGCATAGCTCTAAATTCAGATCTACCTGACCCTGTGGTTTTAATCGTATTATCCTCTGGGGCTCACAGCAGGATGGAGAAGGGCAGATAGTGGATCACAAAGGTGTGGCAACACAAATACAGCCAGACCTTAGAGATATTGCAGGTTCAGTTCCAGACCACCGTGATAAAGTGAATATTACAGTAAAATGAGTTGCACAGATATTTTCATTTCCCAGTGCATATAAAAATTGTTTACGCTGTACCATAGTCTATTAAGTATGTGATAGGATTATGTCTAGAAAAGCAAAAGTACATACCTTAATTTTAACCATTTAACCATAATGTTAACCATTATCTGCGTCTTCAATGAGTCATAACCTTTTTGCTGGGAGAGGATCTTGCCTTGATGTCTATAGCAGCTGACTGGTCAGGGTGGTAGTTGCTGAAGGTTGGGATAGTTGTGGCAATTTCTTAAACTAAGACAGCAGTGAAGTTTGTCACATCAATTGACCCTTCCTTTCATGAACAATTTCTCTGTAGCATGCAATGCTGTTTATAGCATTTTACCCACAGTAGAAATTCTTTCAAAATTAGAGTCAATCCTCTCAAACCCTGCCACTGCTTCATCTAAGTTTATGTAATATTTTAAATCCTATGTTGTCATTTCAGCAATCTTCATAGCATCTTCACCAGGAGTAGATTTCATCTCAAGAAAACACTTTTAGGGTAATTAACTGGCCTGATTTCAATACTGTTGTGTTTCCAGAAATAGAGAGGCCTAAGGAGAGGGAGAAAGATGGGGAGATGGCCAGTTGGTGGAGCAGTCAGAATGCACACAACATTTATCAATTAAGTTTGCTGTCTTATATGGTCACAGTTTGTGATGCCCCAAATCAATTACAATAATAACATCAAAGATCACTGACCACAGCTCACCATACAAGTATAATAATAATGAAAAAGCTTGAAATGTTGTAAGAATTAGCAAAACGTGACACAGAGACACAAAGTGAACAAATGCTCTTGGAAAAATGGTGCTGATAGACTTGCTCGATGCAGGGTTGCCACAAACCTTCAATTTGTAAAAAAAAAAAAAAAAACAAATGCAATATCTGTGAAGTGCAACAAAGCAAAGTGCAATAAAATGAGATGTGCTAATGATGTATTCCCTCCTAGCCAATGCCAAGCACTATGCTATGCACTTTACATACATTATCTCCTTCTGACGTAGGTGTCAATTCCCATTTTACCATCAGGAAGTTGAGGAGCAGAGAGGATAAGTAAAGTGTCCAGTGTTACACTGTTAGTAAAGATGGTAGAAATTTCATCCAAAGAGCCAGATCCTCCTCTATTCCATGCACCAGGCCTCGCTTGGGAGCCAGCATATATAAAATGGTGTCATTGGCCTCGGGGAGCTCACTGGCTGGAAGCTGGAGTCAGATCTGGAAGCAGCACGTTTCAGTCCAACGCACTGTTGGGGGAAGAGTCGCAGGAAGAGGGTAGCACAGAGGAGGGGTGCTCTGCTAAGCCTGCAGGGTTTTTTAAAAGTAAATGTATTTTATTTTATTTATTTATTTATTTATTTTGGTTGCATTGGGTCTCTGTTGCTGTGCGCGGGCTTTCTCTGTTTGCGGCGGTGGGGGCTACTCTTTGTTGCGGTGCACGGGCTTCTCACGGCGGTGGCTTCTCTTGTTGCGGAGCAGGGGCTCTAGGCGTGCAGGCTTCAATAGTTGTGGCACGCGGGCTCAGTAGTTGTGGCACACGGGCTCAGTAGTTGTGGCTCGCGGGCTCTAGAGCGCAGGCTCAGTAGTTGTGGTGCATGGGCTTAGTTGCTCCGCAGCATGTGGGATCTTCCTGGACCAGGGCTCAAACCCGTGTCCCCTGCATGCGCAGGTGGATTCTTAACCACTGCGCCACCAGGGGAGTCCCGCCTGTAGGTTTTGCAGTTGGCTTCTGTCATCCTGGTTTTCCAGAAGAGACGGCCAATCTGCGTACAGTTTTGATGTGTTCAAGTTGAGAGAAATTCTAAGAGGCAGTGTCAGGACTTTATCCAGCTCTCTGCCTCAGAGGTCAGTACCCCTTTCTTACCCTCCTCTTGTGATTTTCCAGGAAATGTTAAAACATTTTTGAGATAATTTATTTACCAGCAGCATGGAGGCATTTTGTGTATATAACACCAACCCCAAGAACCCATTCTTTCTCTCTTATTCCCCGAGAAAACGTAAAATCCCAGTTTTCTTCTACCTTCTATCTCATGGCTGTTCATTTGCAGTCTTCACTCTTGGCTGCTGGCTCCTCCTCTTCCAGACCTTTAAATGCTGGAGGACTCCCAGGCTCTGTTCTGAGCCCTCTTCTCCAACTACTCTCTCCCTGGGCGAGCTTAGCTAGCCACATGGCTTTAAATGCCATTCATATACCTATGACTCCCAAATATATGTCTGCAGCCCTGACCACTACCCTAAGCTCCAGACTGCCTACACCGTGTCCCCACTGGGAAATCTAGGGTGTCCTAAACAGAACTCTTCAGTGTTCTCCCAAACCTGCTCCTTCCCTGGGCTTCCCTCCCTAGTAAATGGAAGCATCATTTGAACTCAGACCAAAAAAAAAAAACTTGAGTCAAATTATTTCTCACCACCTCTAGTCCTACTTCACTAATAACCATCATCTTTTCTTACTTGGACTAGACAGTGTGAACAATTCTTACTCTCTGGTCTCCTTCATTTGCATCCTCCTTACAAGCTCTTTTCTGCGTGCAACCAGACAGGTATTTGCAACATGTAAATCAGATCATTCTTGATTCCCCTACCCAAAACACATGCAATAGTACCCCCTTATCCACAGGTTTCACTTTCTGCGGTTTTAGTTACCCATGGTCAACCATGGTCCAAAAATATTAAATGGAAGATTCCACAAGTAAACAATTCGTAAGTTTTAAATTGCACGCTATGCTGAGTAGCATGATGAAATATGGTGCCACCCCAGTTCATCCCGAGCAGGACCTGAATCATCCCTTTGTCCATTAGTCACTTAGTAGCCATCCTGGTTATCAGGTTGACAGTCCTGGTATCTCAGTACTTATGTTCAAGTAACCCTTGCTTTACTTAATAAGGGTCCCAAAGCACAAGAGTAGTGATGCTGGCAATTCAGATATGCCAAAGAGAAACTGTAAAATGCTTCCTTTAATTGAAAAGGTGAAAGTTCTCAACACAGAAAGAAAAAAAAAATTGTATGCCGAGGTCGCTAAGATCAAATCTTCTATTCATGAAATTGTGAAGGAGGAAGAAGAAATTCATGCTAGTTACACCTCAAGCTGCAAAAGTTACAGCCACAGTGCATGGTAAGTACTTATTAGTCAAGATGGAAAAGGCCTTAAATATGTACAATATTTTGAGAGAAAGACCACATTCATGTAACTTTTATTACAGTATATTGTTATAATTGTTCTATTTTATTATTAGTTCTTGTTGATCTCTTACTGTGCCTAATGTATAAATTAAACTTCATCATAGGTATATATGTATAGGAAATAACATAGTATATATAGGGTTTGGTACTGTGGTACTACCTGCGCTTTCAAGCACCCATCGGGGTCTTCAAATGTATCCCCCCCTCGCCCCCCGGTACGGGAGGACTCTTGCATTCAAGAAACTCTGAATTTACTCATCATATTTAAATAAAGTCCAGACAACTTACATGGCTCCCAAGGCCCAACATGATCTGGCCCCTGACTACCTATTTCCTCTGCCCCCTCATCTCTGGTTCTGCTTGGTGACACTGACCTGTAGGCTGTTCTTCAACCACTTGAATCTCATTCCTACCTCAGGCTTTTATTCTCGATGTGTCCTGCCCTGACATGCTTCTTTCTGAGACCTTGTATAGTATGTTCTTTAACATCCTTCAGGTTTATGTTCAATTTTGCCCATCTTGCTCTGACTCCCGTCTGGTACATTTGTTCTCATCTTATTCCTACAGTCACCGTAGCACTGTCACCATAGGAAATATTTTTGATTGATGGATGGACTGATTGTCCTCTTTATTGTTCATTTCACCTCCAGCACGTATGCTGCATAAGGGCAGGGATTGCATCTGTCTTCTCCGCTGCCAAGTTCCAGTGTCTAGAACAATGCCTGGTATATACTCCATAGACAAGTTGAATTAATAAATTATTCTTTTCAATGGTCAACATAATACATGTTTATGACAGAAAATTGATAAATGATGGTAATCAAAATTGAACCTTTTGGTATATTTTCTTCCCATCTTTTTCCTCTGCATATTTGCAAGTTGAGATTATTAGGTACATCCAATTTATAGCCTACTTGTTATATTTAACACACCAGCAGCAATTCTCCACATTGTGTCCAATAATTCACATAATAAGTGCTCCATAGACATTAATTTCCTTCTTCCTATCTTGACTTCCTTCCTGAAAAACACTTATACAGGTACCCACTCTGTGCTGTGGTTTCTGTTTAGCTGAGACAGAGCAGTACATTTGAAAGACTTTGAAAGACGTAAGCAAGTTATTAACCTCTCCAGACCTCAATGTCTTTATCTACAAAATGGGAACAATAAAATCTGCCTTGCCTAATTTATAGCATTGTGCAAGGACCTAATAAGATATTGGAGCAAACATCTCATTAGATATTGGGGAGACTGTCTTTTTTTTTTTTAAGTCATAGCACTGTACAAGGGGAATAAAATTTACAGGAGAAAAGATGACATCAAGTCATTTGTAAAGCAATTTGAAGTTCGTGAATAAAAAGCTATTGGCAGTGGTTCTGTACTGAGCCAGACATGTCCTAATGTTTGTATTTAATATGCCAAACAGTTGCCAATGCCTAATTCTAGGTTCGTACCCTGCAATAGCTTTTTTGTTTTTTTATTTTTTTTTACAACTTTCAGCTGTAAAACTGGGGTCAATTATTTTTAGCCATTTCTTCAGCCTATCTCATTAGCAAAGTACTTTGAGGTAATGACTTGGGCATATTTGATGATTGTTCGGTTTGAAAGATGTCATTTTCAGACTTTTCTGGAAGTTACAAATCTGCCTGTGGGAGATCTGTTTTATGCCATAATGTCATTTCAGATTCAAACCTACATACTGCCTTACACTTGGCCCTTATAAATGTTTCACAGCACCTGCATTTTTTATCATGACCCTTGCATGTGAACTTGGTTTTCTTGTGCCTCACCTCCACTCTCTGTCTGAAGGGGAGAAAGGAATATTTTTAAATGGCCTTTCCCCACCTTGTCAGAGGAGATAAAATTCCCCAATTATTTACCCTTGTGTATAGATATTTATATTAAAATTTTAAGGAATGGATTCTTTATAGTGTTATTCATGAACCCGTGTGTTAAGTTTAAAACAAATGTGTCCTAAAATGAATATTTAATCTGTGTTTAATACCTGAAACCAGGTTCATGTTGACTTAATTTCTTTGGTCATAAAATAAATTTATGAAATGATTCAATTTTTTTCATCCATTCAAAAAATATTTTAAGAAGCTTATTGAATATGTCCTACATTATCTCTTTTAATCCTCATAACAACATGGCAATGTAGGTATTATTATTATCATCATCATTTCCCTATAATATGTATGAGAAAACCAAGCCTCAGAACAGTAAAGACACTGATTAGCTAGCTCTCTGCTATAGTTGAGGGTCTGAAGTTTGGGCAGAAGATACTACCTAAGTAAAATCCCTGGGGTAAGCAGTTTGGGGGAGAACTAGAGATACCAAGTACAATAGCAAAAATGAGAGAGAAAGAGACAGTGACAGAGACAGGGATAGAGAGGCAAGACGTCCTAGAAACTTGAAGAGGCATTAGACCGGGGAAAATCTAGGTCATAGCTCCCTAACTTTGCTTCACTTTGGGATCATCCGGGAATCTTTAAATATGACTGATGTCTGGCTTCTACCCCCAGATGTTGTGATTTAATTGGTATAGGATGCAACCTGGGAATCAGAATTTTTTTACGTTTTCCCGGATGATTCTAATGTATAGCAAAGATTTAGAGACACTTATATAGGTGGTGTCTGATGTGCAGTGGAACTGAAATCATCCAAACTCCATTTTGTCCATCACAGTTTCTTGCTGTCCCAATGGGTTGTGCTGGTTTATAGGTCTTGGGCTGGTCATAATGCTTACATATACAACACAAGCCTCAAATCCTATCAGAAGAAGAAAGGCAGAGGGTTTTTTGTTTTGTTTTTTTGTGGTACGCGGGCCTCTCACTGTTGTGGCCTCTCCCGTTGCGGAGCACGGGCTCCGGACGCGCAGGCTCAGCGGCCATGGCTCACGGGCCCAGCCGCTCCGCGGCATGTGGGATCTTCCCGGACCGGGGCACGAACCCGTGTCCCCTGCATCGGCAGGCGGATTCTCAACCACTGCGCCACCAGGGAAGCCCAAGGCAGAGGGTTTTAATGGGAAGAGGGCAAGCTTTAGTCCCTCGGCTTCTCTGAGCCTCAGCTTCCAGGTTCGCAGCATGGTGATTATGGTGCCCATCTAGGAGGTTTGCTGTAAGAATTAAATTAATTCCAATGAAATTCCTTTATCTAATGATATCAGGATCTTTAGCCAGTTATTTGAAAAGAATAATAAGTTAAAGCAGGTGTAGCAAATAGTATTTTCCAAAGGTGGCCAAACTGTCTCTCATCCCATGTGGTCTTCTTGTTATGTAACACTGACACTCCTCCATCTGAGGCAGGGTCCATGCTGCTTCCTCTTGAACCTGGGTGCATATTTGTAAATGCTCTGATGGGTAGCTTACAGTGGAAAGGACACTTATAAGGTTAGATTGTAAAAGGCAATATAGCTTTCACCTGGCTTACTCTTTTTTTTGATTTGTGCTTTGGGAGCCCAGAACTGACTTGTAAGAACTCTGGCATCCCTGAAGCCACCATGCTGGAGAGCCCATATGGAGAAGCCACACAGACAGAGAAAAAGATGCCCATGGAGCCCCTGTTGTGCCAGCCCAAGGTTGTTAGAGTCTTCTCAGCATCTCTTGCCACATGTGAATGCACTATCCTACACGTGACCCCAGCCCCCGACCTTCCAGCTGCCCCAATACAGCAGAGATGAGCTGCCCCACCCAGCACTACCCAAAATGCAGATTCATTAACAAAATGACTATTATTGTTACTTTAAGCCACTAACTTTCGTATGTTTCACTATGCTGCATTAGGTAATCAGATTATCAGTGAGTAATAAAAACTAATACATATAGACATTAAATAGCTTATTTCAAAATAAATATAAAAATTCTTTTATTTAGCAATCTTCTCATCGAAAGCCAAGGGCTTTTCTTGGAGAATACAGCCCACTGACCAGACCCTTGGCATGAACCATATGTATAAAGCATTTTTAAATGATTTCCAGTGTCAGTTTTGTTAAAATAGGATGAGTGCTTAACAACACTTAAAAATTTTACCACTCCCCTTTATCCTTTATAGTTGTGCTATTCGAACTTAATTCAGCATTTTATTTGGCAGTTCATTTATTTTATCAAGTCTTTCCAAAGCATTCAACTTAGATTTCATGAAATGAAATATTTCTTTTTGTGACTATATTGCATCAATGTGCATGTTACTTGGTAGATTACAGGATAAAAATAACAAGTATAATTTGAATAAACAAATATATGGTGAACATATAGTTCATCCAATGTGAATGGAAGTACACGGGTATTCTAAAGAAAAATCTGCAAGCCACTCATGTTCTTTAAAGTTATAATAGATACTAGTTAATAAATTTATCAAAAGAATGGGAACCCTGTTAATCTAGCAGTTTAAGTGAAGGTTGTTTACGAGAACTTCTACCATAATATGTATAAAAGCACTTGCATTCAGTAGGCACTCATTAAATGCTAGTTTCTCAAACCATTAAATCCTAATTTGCCAAACACTTTGCTTGCAAATAGTCTCTGACATCAAATACCAGCAGATAATTTTAACAAAGTAGCCTTTGATAACCACCTAGATTTCATACTGTTTCAGAAAATGCATTACATTTCTATTTATGAAAAATCATTTCCCATGGGTTAGAGTTCAGATCAGGTGCATAGTATTTTCAAATCACTTGCTGAAAATAAAATTCATCATGACAAGCCTCTCTAATACTTTAACTACCAAATGCTCTCACCCTTGGAAAGCAGATCTACTCATGCAGCCCTGAGGCCCTGGGCTTTCTCTAGCCCCAGCCAAATCTTTGTACAAGCATAAATAGGATAGAGGGTTAAACGTCCTGGGAAAGGCACTGAATTTTAGGAGGAGGTGTGTAATTTACTGCCAAGTTTATCATAATAGAATCTAGCAGTCATTCAGAGCTTTCATCAAAGCATAGCTCCATGACATCCCCCTAGTCCAGTCCCCTGCTGAGCCATCCTGCACACCACTGCCAGAGTGATCACTGAGACCCTTAAAACCGATTGTGTCAGAACTCCACAGTGGTTCCTCAGCACCTGCACATCAAGCACCTGGGTAATCTGGTAAATTATACACACACACACACACACACACACATATATATATATATATATATATATATATATATATATAGTCTTTATCATATTCCTTTCCATTGCGGTTTATCACAGGGTACTGAATATATCAATAGTTCCCTGTGCTAGACAGTAGGACCTTGTTATTTATCCATTACGTATATGATAGTTTGCAGGTGCTAATCCTGAACTCCCAATTCTTCCCTCCTCCGTCGCTTTTCCCCCTTGGCAAGCACATATATATATATATATATACACACACACACACATCACATCTTCTTCATCCATTCATCTGTCAATGGACATTTAGTTTGTTTCCATGTCTTGGCTATTGTAAATAGTGCTGCTATGAATGTAGGGGTGCATGTATCTTTTTAAATTATAGTTTTGTCTGGGTATATGCCCAGGAGTAGGATTGCTGGATCATCTGGCAACTATACTTTTTTAGTTTTTTGAGGAACCTACATACTGTTTTCCATGTGTCTGCACCAATTTACATTCCCACCAGCAGTGTAGGAGGGTTCCCTTCTCTATGAGGGTCTTTAGGATAAGAACCCTGACTTTCTTTCCCACTTCATCTCTAATCACTCTTATTCGTATCAGGGCCTAAGAACAGGAACAATGTGTAGCATAATCAGGTTTTGTTCCTTTTATTCCCAACACTTCAGCTTGTGTGTGTGTGTGTATATATATATATATATATATATACACACACACACACATCACATCTTCTTCATCCATTCATCTGTCAATGGACATTTAGTTTGTTTCCATGTCTTGGCTATTGTAAATAGTGCTGCTATGAATGTAGGGGTGCATGTATCTTTTTAAATTATAGTTTTGTCTGGGTATATGCCCAGGAGTAGGATTGCTGGATCATCTGGCAACTATACTTTTTTAGTTTTTTGAGGAACCTACATACTGTTTTCCATGTGTCTGCACCAATTTACATTCCCACCAGCAATGTAGGAGGGTTCCCTTCTCTATGAGGGTCTTTAGGATAAGAACCCTGACTTTCTTTCCCACTTCATCTCTAATCACTCTTATTCGTATCAGGGCCTAAGAACAGGAACAATGTGTAGCATAATCAGGTTTTGTTCCTTTTATTCCCAACACTTCAGCTATGGAAAACCACAGCATTTACTGTGTTCTAAAATAAGTGTTTTCCAAACTGTATGTCTTGACCCACTAAGAGGTCACAAAATTAACTCAATGAACATTAACATTAAAAAAATAGAATAGAATGGAATGGAATGGAATAAATCAGAGTATATTACACACAGTGAGAGTAAGTATTGTTTTACTAAACTATGGTTTTAGTTATGTGTGTGTACCAAATTGTGATGTCAAGTGTATTTTTTATTGTGGGTTTTAAAATTGATGGACCGAAAACCTCACACATCGCAACCATTTTGCATTCTGTTCGTTCCACCGAGAAGACCTTCTCCATGTAATACCTTTGTTTCTCCAACAAATTCCAACTCACTGTTCAAGACACAGCTTCTTCTGTGAAGCCTTTGTCAGACTTTTACTATGTGTCAGGCACGGAGCTAAATTTTAGACGTTACTTACCATTTTCATCTTCAGAACAAACATCTGAGGTTGAAGCTAATATTATTCCCATTTTACAGACAGGGAAATAGGAAGTGACCGCTGCATTGAGTAAATTGCCTGAGGTCACACAAGTGCTAAGTGGTCAGGCTGGGATTGGAATCCAGAGCCTGAGCTCTTAGCCATTACATTGAAGAGATTCTCCCTAAAATCCCAGGGCTGAGCCCAGCAGTTTTCTTCTGGGCCCGCCTGGCACATAGTCTTCAAGATGGCACTTTCTACACTGTGTTGTAATTATCTGTTTCCATGTCTGTCTCCAACACTAAGTTATAAAATCCGTGAACATGAACTGTGTCCTACTCCGCTCTTTTGCTTTAGGACCATGCACATACATGCGTGCCACCCAGAAATCACTCAATACATATTAAATGAGTACTTACTCATTTAAGTGCCAATGGGAGGAAGGATCACCATTTCATAGATGAAGAAACTGATATTTATCCAAGAGGAAGCCTGGCCCATTGTTCTCTTTGGCCTCTTTCTATTGTAATAAATGTATTAACAAAGTTTAGTAGAAGGAGTGATCGCTTTGGATGAAGGTCAGGGAGATCTTCACAAAGGAATGAGAAATTTTATAGGTAGATAAAGGCACTGTGGGAAATGTCACACATGATATAAAATGTGCATTTTAAAAATTTTCCATTCATGATCACACTGTTTATAGGCATGCCTGAGAACCAGGCTTATCCTAGGTACCATTTAATCTAGTCCATTCACTCATTCATTCATTCAACAAATATTTTTGAGCCAAGTCCTGTGGCTTGTTCTGGGAATATAGGGATAACAAGACACAGTTCCTCCCCTCAAGGACCTCACAGTCTATAATGGAGCTGAGTAAATAGATAGGTGATTATAATATGATGTTGGCCAGTATTACCTAGCAGTTAAGCGACAGAACTTAGCAGGCAGTCATGGCTCTGTAGCAAAGTGTTTAGCCAGAAAGAAATATCCTATTTATAAGAGATAAAGGTGTTTGTGTTCATGAAGAAATTCAACAGTTGGGCAAAAGTCCTGGGCTCATAGCCGGGCTCTACCACTGAGGACTGGTAACATCTTGAGTGCTTCAATTAGCTTCTCAGAGCCTCAATTTTCTCATCTCATAGGGCTGCTGTCAGATCATGTGCATAAAGCACATGGCACTCTGTACGTAGAAATTTCAGTCTGAGGGCCAAAAATAACGTTTTTTAACATGTGTGACCTCCAGCAAGTTATTTGACATTCCTCTCTCTGCCATGATTTCCTTAGCCAAAGATTAAGCCTATGAATCTGAATGCTAATTACTATTTGTTGGCCATTCTCCATGGAAAAAGAGGTAGGTTGTACCTTTTTGTGATGCCCGTTTGCTTCCTAGGTTGGGGACCCAGACCAATGTACTCCTTACTTATCTTTCATTTCCCTACTGAGTACAGACCACACAACATCTGTTCTCCTAGACCCAATACCTCCCCTCTTAGTACCCCAACATTTCCAGGTTTCAGGCATCTAGCATCATTATAATACATATTTAAGGATATTTTCATGTCCTGACATTCTCAAATATACCCTAGAGTCTCTGTGTTTTTATCTACCTCCGACACTAGAGTTTCCGAAGGAGAATTATTTTGTTGGAATGTGCCCCTCTTTTGATGAAGAGCACCTTTTTTTTGCCCAACTGTTGAATTTCATCATGAATACAAACACTTTTATCTCTTATAACAGGATGTGTCTTTCTGGCTAAATACTTTCCTACAGAGCCATGAAGCCAAACCTCTTCTCCCTAACACTTCTGACCTGCGCTTATAATGCTCTCTGGAACAATGGGAAATGTAAGTTCATACTTCCTAATGCAAGCAAAACAGTGAACCCATATTCATAAAACTTGTTCCTTGTGTTTTGTCTCATTTTGGATTAAATAAGGTTTGGTCTGTTTAGCAGACATAGATGGGGGGGCAGTTGAATGAGGGGAGATGGACTTGTTTTCATGGTTGTGAAAATGGAAGCAACCCAGAAGCATCACTAATTTTCGTAGCAAAAGTATCCCATGGGTCATGACATCTGAATCATCAAGTGTCAGAATCTTGTTTAATTTTATTACATATTTACAATAGCCTGCTCTCTGCTTCACAGGGCAATGATAAATTTTAAAAATACAAGTTCAGCTATTTGAATTCCTCAGATCGTACACTCAGTATTATCATTACTCCAGCATTTTAAAGAGGAGGAAAAGCAAGTAAGTACTTTAAATAGATCACTATCCCATTAATGTGGTTACTTATAAAGCTATAATGGTTTAATGGTTTATCCCTAAATACTTCCTGAAATCTAATGATATGCATTGTTCTTTTATTTTATGTTGATAGGAAATCTGAGAACACATTTATACTTCTTAAGAAGAGAAACTGTATTTTTTCTCTCTCCACGATAAGCATCTTGTCTTTAGGAAAACAATAGACATTTTTATGGCTGTTGTGGTTAAAGGAAAATATATAGAAATGGATAGAGGTGGAAGTGTTACTTGGAGATGATAGAGATAGAGGTCAATACAGACACCTCCATGGATAGTCAGTGTAGTCAGATTGGAGGCATAGATGGCAAGACGTGATTTCACATAGCTTCACTTTGTATAATTTATTGAGCACCTCAGAGTGCCAGGAATTGTGTTAAAGGTTCCAGATATGTGGCTAATAATATGATAATAGCTACTATTTGGGAATACTTTACCCATGCTGGGCAATGTGCAAACTGATTTATCATTTAATCTTCACAACTCTGTCTTTAGTTGATTCCCTAGAATCAGAAGCTTAAGAAGAGGATTCTTATGCAAATGATCGATTCAGGATGTGCCCAGCCAACATTCAGGGCAGCTGGGGGATGGTGCCCAGCTCAGACACCAAGAGAATCTATCACACACTCTTTGTGGGGGGGGCTATTGCCCCATTGTTTTAAATGAGGAAGCTATGGCACAAAGAGTTTCACTTGTTCAGTCACTTTTAGTAAATTGGGATTTGATCCCACATTTGTCTGAATGCAAGTTCTTGACCACTTTGCCTCCACTATAAGTGCAATCTGGGTGGTAACTTCTAACCTAAGTCCCGTACAGAGTCCAGAAATAACACAGAGGAGAGCATGATGAACTTCCCAGAGAGGTCAAGGACTTCAGTGCTCTATAGAGAAATAAAGCGAACCCTCCTTGCTCTGTGCATTAGATAGGAGAAGACTGTTCTTAAACCCAAAGTCATAAGGGAAAGGAAGTAGGGTCTTCCTCTATTTTTTGCTACAGGATCCAGTTCTTTTGTGCACCATACATATAAGGGTATGAACATGCTAAGCAAAATGTTAAGAGGAGAGTATTGTTTCTAAGTAAAAATATGTCCCTAATTAAATCAAGCTGGTAACAGTTTTACCTCTCTTCCCAGAATGACCCTCCATGGGTCTTAAAAGTTAAGAGGCAAATACCGTTTTCCCTATAGCTGCACTGTCCTAAAGCTACATGGGCCAGAACCTGGCTGGGGGCCAACAAAATGTGCAGGGAAGAGAACCAGCCTAGGGGTCCATTTTTTAGTTGTCATTCCTGGCTCTGCTACTTACCAGGGGACTTCGATGGCGTGCCTCTCTCAGCTTCATTGTCTCACTTGTAGAAAGGAAACAATATGTGCCCTAATCTCCTGCTTCCTCTGGTTTTAACTGCTAGCATCCTTTCTTTCTCTCGGCAATTCCAGATTTTTTCTTTTGCATAACTCTTATTTCCCCAGCCTACACTCTAGGCCCTTTCCAGCCATAGTTACATTTCGCATACATCAACCTTGACAAACGTCTACATTTACATTGAGCTCATCTCAGATGGCTTTTAGCTCTGTCCCTAGTGGTGTATGATACAGATAAGTGACGATTTGAGAGACGACCAAATATGTGCATCACAATTCTAATTCCAAACATTAGTCAATAATTATGAAGTGCATTCGACATTTTGATTTGTGCATTAAGGAAATTTTAACTTTATCTTTGGAGAGAACACTTTTATTTTTTAACTACACAGAAAATAGTCATTTTACAGAGTGCCTTCCTCTCCTTGTCCCCATTTGGAAAGGATGGCTTTGCTTGACACATAATTTTAGTCATCACTGTCTCAGGTAGCTTTGAAGTTGGGTGATAGATCATATCACCTGTTAATATGAGACTATCTTGCTGACCTTTCTTTGGAATTTGATGCATCACCTTCTCCTCAAATATCTAGGGGGGAAAAAGAAGTAAAAGTATGAGAAAGTCAGAAACTCTCTGCTCCTTTGATTCAGCTCTAGTATGGTGATTAGATGAGTGTTTGCCTTGTCTCAGATCAATTATTTTGAGGACTCAGAATGTCTTGCTGTGTCTTGAATTCTGCTGATGGGTTTTAAGTAGGCCATAAAAATTCCTGTGAATGATTTGTTTAATTATTGTCTTGCTTCTCATTTACATTTTTATCTAAAACTCTGAGAACTGAAATCTGTATTCCATTCCATTTCCTATGAGCTACAATTTGCCGTGTGGAGAGAAATATCTGGACTGTGCTTTATGGATGGAATAATATCAGCCAAGCAGAGTGAAATGTCTGTGAGGTTGCTCTGGTGGCTATAGACAGAGCTCTTTCTTGCTGGTTTTTCTAGTGTTTAAGATGCTATTTGATGCCTTGACTCTTATGCATCACTAGAGTTTAAATGTGTTCAGGCTTTGCTTTTCCGGATTAGACCTTCTGAGAATGAGGGAATCTGACCCACTACATTACAAGACTCTTTTGGGGGCTCTCCCCTCCATGATACATAAATAACTAAATGAAAAGTAGTACATCCAGCTCATCATAAGACCTTAGGTCTGGAGATACCTTCAGTACCATCACTTTACTACTGCAGAAATTGTAGTGTGCTAGAGTGGAAAGAACATTAAAAATGGTGGAATGCTGCTTTATAAACATTTCTGTGTAATTTGATACAAGTGCGTTTGAAATTATGGAGTCTTGACTGATAGGAAAACTGTGAAGAAGTAAAACTCTGGGGGTGAAAAGCTGCAGTTGCAAAAGAAACAAAGCAAAACATGCCTGAGATACATCTACCCCAACTGCCAAGATTGCTCATGTTGATGAAAATATTGAGTGTGCATTGGAGTCAGATTTGTAGGAGGGAAAAAACAGATCATTTCTCCAGCCTCTCTATGGAGACTGAGTTCCGGTAGGGTGAGATGTCTGCCCAAGGTCTTCCATGAGTTAGTTGCAGATTCACGACAAGAAGTAGCAAATCTTGATTCCAAATGCAATGTTCTTTTGCCCTCAAACCGCTATAAATGTGACAAATTATCTTATTAGTTTAGCCTGGTTCAGCATTTCCTCAAGTGTGGGATGTTAATAGGTGTTACATGAAATAATAGTTTCATGGTCAAATGAATATAGAAAATGCTGTTAAATAAAATTAAACACGTTTCTTCATTTCAGACTTCTCTGAACCTTTAATATGTTAATATATATTGTGACTCTCAAAGAGGGAGATCATATATACAGCATTTCCCAAACTTATTTGACCATAGAAACCTCTTTTCCGCAGAATAACTTATGGAAGACACTTGGAGAAGTTGTGGCCTTGCTGGTAAAATTTAATATCTTTGTAACAGTCAAGATACTGATAGGAATTATCATTCAACCTAGATGGTTCAAATGATGAGACCAACAAAGGGACTTACAGAGATATGGGCAGAGTTAAAGAAGCCAATAATGGATGGTGAAGCACCCATTCAGGGGTAAGAAATGCAGGAAGCGTTACCACTGCTTTGAAGGAGCAAGGAGAGGAGCCTAGTGCAAGCTCCAGAGTAGAGCTGGGGCTTTTGGTGGGACCTAGCATCTCAGAGGGATGCGTCTTCTGCCAGAGGCACAGAGATGAAGAAGGAGGGAGTAGGAGAGAAATGGGGAAAACATGCCCAACTTCTTTCTCCTTTTCCCCTCTGATTCCGTTGGTGCCCCCCTGGCTAAATGTGACTAGAAGCCAGACAGTAATGTAGCCTGGATTTGCAGTTTCTAGGTTTAGCCTCTCAATGTGCCATGCACTCAGAAATGTGCCATGCACTTACCTAGGCACTTCACATATGTTGACCATTTCCTTAAATTTCCCAGCAATCCTATAATGTAGGAATCATGCCCATTTACAAATGAAGAAACCGACATCAACTCAGGTAACTAGTAAGAGATGGATTCAGCACCAGGTTTATCTGTCTGCCTTCCACTTAACCACATTGCTGAGCCAGAAAATATCAGACTTTGAATGAAAGCTTAAAGAACTTGCAGAAGGAGTTTTTCATCTTCAATTTTGAGCAATTTTATGTTATCGCTAACGTGATTAATCCTCTAACAGAGTGAATAGCTTTAATTTGGAGGGTTTTTTATTTTATTCATCTCTGTAATCCCAGACCTTAGCACAGTGCCCAGCACTGAGTTAATATTTGGTGAATGAATGCAAGAATGAATACATGAGTGAGTGAACTGTACATCAGCATTCCAAGGATGTTTTCTCAGAGCTGTGTTGGGACAGAGTTGGCCTATCTGTCTATTTTTACATGTTCTGGCTTGTTTGAAATGGGAATGTTTCCATATTGAACATCTGCTCATGCTTTTTTGCTTGGATGGCTATGATACCTCTCTCCTTACAACCCCCAAATACACACATTAAACACACACATGTATGTGCACACACCTGTGCGTTGCCTTTCTGCCTCCATCTCTGCCATATTAATCTTTTTTATTTAGGACCTCTTGATCAATGCAATTCCAAACCATATGCCAACCTCCTTAGTTTCCCCCAAGGTCCTATAGTAGCTCCCTGTTCATCAGCTTAACACATGTCATCCTAAAATTCCAATTTTTCTATACTCTAGCTCCAATGAATCTTACTCCATCAACTGTTCCAGGATGAACTCTCATATCAGATCAGGTTGGAATTCTCTCTGGAAGATGCTGTGGTCATTCTTCCCTCCACACCTTTATCCATGCATGTTCCCCACAGAAATGCCCTTTCTCTTTCTTGTCGTCATTCATCTATTCATTCATTCACTCACTCCTTGAGCTCTTACCATATGTCAAGCACTGTTGTGCTGAAACAGATACCAAAAAAAAAAGTAGCTTGGTCTCTGTTAAGTGCAAGACCTTTCGCAGGAACCTGACATACTCAACAAGGACATACAGTGCAATGTGCTGAATGATACAATAAATGCATGAGACCAAAATATAGAACCAGGGAGCCCCTGGAGTTCAGGAACAGTGTCAACTCCGAGTGTCCAGTACCTTGTGGGAGCTCAACAAATACTGTTGAATGAATGGATGAATGATGAAGTTAACATTTGAACTAGTTTTTAAAAAATGTCTCCCTCTATCCTTCAAGAACCAGCTCAAGGTCTTCTCCCTGTCTACTCTGAAATAAAATGCTCTTACAGGTCTCGAAACGTTCTATCAAACTTGCTGCCTCAAATTTTTCTGTATTTTATGCATCCAATAACAGTGTAAGCATTAGTAAACCATGATTATAACTTACAATTCTTTTTTTTTTCATATACCATCTATCATTGTGCTGGGTATACAATAAAATGTGGGAAAATGGTCTGGTATTTAGCTGAATTGATTCTAATCGAATTGAAATATTTGTATATACACATCCACTTGGAAATAAGCAGTAAGTTCAAATAGCATTTTAGGGTTTATAATATGAGTCCATTTTAGGAGAGCTTCCTAAGACAATGTTACAAGTGACCTGGAGATCTTTTTACAATACAGATTCTGAGTCTATGAGGTGATACCTGTGCTTCTTTATTTCTAAGATGCTTCTAAGTGATGATGATACTGGCCCATGGACCACACTTTTAGTAGCCAGATAGTAGAGGTAAAAGGAACAGAAAATAACACGTGTTCAGTTCATGTTATATCACAGGCACTGTACAAGGCTCTTTGAATACATTAACTCAATGGTTTTCACATTACCTTCATAGACTGGTTATGTTCAGATTATATGAAGAAATTTTTAAATATACAAATTCCCAGGACCCAGTTTTAGACATTCTGATTGAGAGGGCCTATGGTAGAGAAAAATCAGTATTTTTTTTAAAAAGCTCCAAGGTGATCCTGATACACTGAGGTAGTCAGAATTCTAAGAATGGATTTCAGTGGCCTTGCCCTTGTGTAATTTCCTCCTTTCTGAGTGTGGTTGGAACCTGTGAATACTATGATATGTAATTCTCATGATTATGTCACATTATATGGCAAAGGGAGATTACCTAGTGAGTCTAATCTAATCACACATGCTATTTAAAATCAGCCTTTTCTCTGGTTTGTGGCAAAAGAAGAAGTTGGAGAGGTTTCAAAAATCAGAAGTCAATGCACCACATTGCTGACTAGGAGGCAGAGAGGGTTCTGTGAGAAGGAACACAGGTAGCCTTAGGGGCTGAGAACAGTGCCCACCAACAGCCAACAAGGAGACAGGGACCTCAGTCCTACAACCACAGGGAACTGAAGTCCACCAACAACCTGAATGGGCCTGGAAGCTGATTCCTCCCCAGAGCCTCCAGATAAGGGCCCAGTCTAGCCAACACCCTGGCTTTGGCCTTGTGAGACCCTAAGCAGAGAACTCAGCCAAGCCTGCCCAGACTTCTCACCTACAGAACTCTGAGAGAATAAATGCGTGTTGTTTTAAGCTGGTAAATGTGCAGTAATTTGTTATGCAGAAATTGAAAACTAATGCATAAACATTCAGGCTCAGCAGTGACTACATTATGTAATATGATCCTCCCTGGAGCTCTGATACCTAAGTATTATTATCCCCATGCTATGGATGACCGGGTAGACTCAGAGGGCTTATCTGCTTTTTCCACAGTCTCACGCCTAATGGCAGAACCATAATTTGAGTGTGTGTGTGTGTGTGTGTGTGTGTGTGTGTGTGTGTGTGTGTGTGTATATTTTGTTCTCTCTCCAAAATTCCCTAACTCTCACAAAAAACAGGGCAGGGAATCAAGCATATAGGAAATTGGGAGACTGGAAGAAGCTGAAGAAGAAAGACCCCTGTCATTAGACATGGAAAAAATGAATCCTATTTCTTTGATGTACCCACAGAAATTGCAAACTCCATTCTGCTCTCTCTGTAAGATAGTTGAATGGTTTGAACAGATAAGGGAAGGTTGGGATATCCTTTCAGGCTTAATGTAGCCACAATTCATAGATTGGAGGTGACTGGACCATCAGATTCTCCTGACACTTGCTCTGAAGGTTGGGAATGCAATCAGTGTGTCAGGGGGCCAGGAACAAATGTCTGGGCTTGGTCCTTGACCAGGGTCTTACATCCTCATGGCTCACTAGAGATAAAGAGAACATTTAGGTAAGGCCTTGACAGTGTTTCTTCCAAGAACAGAACTTAGAGTGTGGTGATGACAGCTGGGATATAAAACATTGAGACTCAACGAAGCTCTGTCCTCTGGCAATCGAATCAGAAGAAGACACTTCTGCCAAAAGTATGATGTGTGCTGCGTGCTTTGCTTCAACCTGGTCTTTTCATTCAGTTTTTTCTCTGCTCTCTCAGACACTGACTAAGGGAAGCCAAGACAACAGGAAGATCCATCCATTCACTCATTCATCTGTCCTGCCTACACACGTATTAGGCTCCTGCTGTTGTGTCCAGTGGGATGCAGAGGCAACTGGACTTCATCAGGCCACCGTTTAAGCCCAAAATGAAAAGCATCTTCTCTTCAGAAAGAATAAAAAGAAAAATCTGTCCCCAATTTTGATCCTATCTTTTGAAAAGAGTTTTTAGCTCTATTAATCTGTTTGGATAGGCAAATTCCAAAAGTACTTAATAGAAATTCTACAGAAATCCATCCAAGAATGAAGTATGTAGCTCTTCCAAGTAGGGGCTGCACTGGCTTCACTCACTGAATGTTCATTCATTTGCTCAGAGAATATACACCAGGGGCCTTCGTTGTGCTACCCAAGTAGGCAAAGGTACAAAGGTAAAAGAAACAAAGTTTTGCCCTCAAAATCTAGCACAGGTGACCAAAAAATATTAATAATAATAATAACACGTTCAATGTGCAAAATACTCTAATAGAGGGAAACATATGTCCCTAGCCATGAGCTCATGTTTGTGAAAATATAACTTGAAAACCAGAGGACTGTGCAAGGAGATTTTTCTGCTGGACTGAGTATTTTTCTTATTTAATCTGCTTGTAAAACCCTCACTTTCCATTTCTACAGCCACTCCATCAGGAATTTTGATGAACTAGGGGGCAGAAAGCCTATCTGTATGTAAAAAAGCTGAGGTATTACAGAGTGCCTTTTGGATTTTTCCTCTGACAAGTGGATGGCATCTGCTAACAACACTTCTTTTCTTGAGCTTTGTAACGTTGCCAGACTGAGAACTGAGCTCTGAAAAAGGAGAAGGAGCTGTTAACAAATGCCTTTGTTATCTCTGGAATTGATTATTGTACAGTGGTTCACAGAAAAAAAAAAAACTTGACGTGTATCTTGTCTCAATATTTACCTGCTCCTCCCAGGAAATATTGCACTAAGAGAAATTCCCTGCAGTACAACAAATGTCAACTTGCCTAAGATAACTGGTGCAATTCACCAATCTACTGTCCTTTTCCCATCTGTGGAAACAGTATGATAAGACCCCAGGAAGAATTTCTTATTAAGTACTTGGAGATCTTTTGAATCTGATGGCTACTTGAAAAGTTTCGTATACCCTTTCCCCCCTTCTTTCATTTGAGAAATATTTTTTGAAACCTTCTATGTGCCAAGCCCTTTGATGGACTCTTGGAAAATACTAATGAAAGAAACAAACCCAAGGCAGAATGGCCTTCATGGAGATTATGTCTGGTGGAGGAGAGGAAGATTCTACAAGCAATTCTGGTACATGATGGTAAGCCAAGATTGCAGAGTACACGTGCTAGGAGAAATAATGGTGTAAGAGATCAAAGACAGCTATTTTGAGAAAGTGATATTCAAAACAAAATTGGAAGCATAGGTGGGAGTTAGGAGTTATCTAGCCTTTTGGGGGGTTTGAGTGAGGGGGGACCAGTGAAAAAAAGGGAGATGGCATTTTCCAAACAGAGGGTACAGCACATAAAAAAGGGTTCATAGGTGAAAGAGAGCATGGCAAGTTGCTTAACTTCTCTAAGCCTCAGTTTCCTCATCTTTAATATGGGGATAATGATAAAACCCATATTTATAGTGTTGTAAGGGTTCATTGGATAGTCCATTAAAATATTTAGTTTAGTGTTTATTAGTAAGTACTCATGAAATGTTAGCTGGCATTTATTCACTTATTGAGGAACCAAGAAAAATTCAAGATCAGGATAACTGGGCTTCTTGGGTTTTCTTTCAATCCTGTATACCAGGCTTTCTTTACAGCTAGCATGTAGCCTGTGTTCTACATAAGGAGCTCTCCAATGTAGACATGTAGCAAATATTTGTTGTTTATATGTCTGTATCTGACTCAAAATTATCGGTTCTTTGCAGACAAGTGCTATGTCTTATTTATGTTGTATCAACACACCTAATAGAGTGCCTGGCACAAAATAGTTTCTCAATAGATATTTCATGAATGAATGAATAAATAGAAGAGATTAGAAACAATAGAATAGAATCCAATAAAATCCCACTGAATCTTGGTGCTGAGCTAAGTGTTGTGGGAAATTCAAAGAAGGGTAGCTCTTTAATTGTCACTGAGATATTTACTTTGCAATGGCTGTTAGAAAACTCTGCTACTCCAGGCCACCAAAAGTTTGGAACAGCAGGAAAGTAAAAAGCACACTCATTCTAGAGATCTTCCCTCTCGCCTCTTAGAATAAATTTGGAGCATTATATTTCTTTTCTATACCTCCCTTGAGGCAAAAGTGTGCAGCTAGAATGTATTACATGATAATAAAAATCTAAGACCTTCAAAATAGAAATCCATATTATATTGCTATTTCGAGAATTATATGTACATAATTTTTATAATAAGGATATTGAAAATAGTTAAAATATGCCCAAGCATAGTAATAACCTTGGTGCCTTTGCACTTTATTATAAACTACACATCCTGTCACATATAATTCACTATCATTAACCCTGTTCTAAAGATGGGAAAACTGAGGCGCATCATAGCCAAGGGACCTGTCCAGGGTAGCGCAGTTGGTAAGTGGTACAGCTGGTACTTGGACCCTGACTAGGGCCTGCATATGCAGTGACAAGAGGGAATGGATGCCTTTTAAAGATAGACTAGGAAGCCCTTGCTACCTTTGGGTTTGGTAAACATATTCATTTTATATTTTATATTAGATTATATTCCCTTTCTCCTAGATCTAATGTTTCTCCTGCATTTGTCCACTTATCTGGATCCTGCTCTCGTTTGGGGGTTCTGCAAAGTTTTACCACCACCAAGCACCCTTGTTGAATATGCCAAGCCAGACTGATTACTGCCTTCTCTGGACTCTGCTGTTCAGCCATCAGGTTTGCATCGCTGGCTTAGTGCTCTGCAAGTACTACATTATGTACATAGGTATATTTTTTATTTACATCCTCAGCTCAATATTAAAACCACCAAGTATTAGTCCTGAAAGGCCCCTTACTCTGAGTTCAAATCTTAGCTTCATCACTGTTGAGCTGTGTGTCCATCTGCATTTTATTTGACTTCTCTGTGCTTCAGTTCCTCATTTACAAAACGGGAACAGTATTTCCCTCTTATAGGGCCAGTGTAAGGAGGAAATGAGTTAGTGTATGTCAAGCATTTGGGAGTTTTCGGTAGTTGTCAACTGCTTTCTCAGGCCAACAGTTAAAGACATAGAGCTCATTCTTCAAATTAAGCTGAATCTGAGGAAAGAAAATACTAGAGTTCCATCTGTTTTACCCACCTTCTTTGTGGGCAACCCTCACCCCACCAGAATCCCTTGAGCTCCAAAGATCACCCAACATTCTTTATGGAATAAAAAACAAAAGCCTAGAGAGGTGAACTGACTTGTCTAAGCTCACACGGCCAGTGATAGGCAGGGAGGTCTGGCCTCGGGCCAGTGTTCTCACCTACACCACTCAGTTCCATGTCTCACCATCTTTATGTATTTCTTTCTCCTCTACCCTCATCTCCCCCCAGCAAAAAGCTGTTCATGGTTTTATTCATCCAGTGAGGATGTACATATAGTAAGAGCAACCCCTACATTTCTGGAGCTCACACTCCTGGGGGAGGGGAGAAGGGGAGACAGAAACATAACACGTAGTTACAATAGGAGAGAATTGATGTAATGACAGGTGTGCGCAGGGAGCACAGATGAGGGATAATTAATCCAGCCTTGAGCAAAATGTGAAGGATGAGTAAGAGGTAACAAGGCACACTGAGCAGTGGGGGGCATTCGTGGCAGAGGACACAGCTTGGGCAAACACACAGGGGCAGGGAACAGTGTGACATCTGCGAGGAACTGCCAACAGTTTCCTTTTCCTACTAGAGCATGAAGCACGCGACACGAAGTGGGGAGAGACAGGGCTGGAGAGCAAGTCAGGGGTCACATACCAGGGGAGGAGCGGGGAGGGGCGTGATATACACCATGTTGAAACATCTGTAGATTGACTTTGGTTTCCAGAATCTACATGTTTTAGTTTGAAGTTGAGTGGGTTATGTTTGTGGGGGGAAAAAAAGAAAAACAACCCATGTTTTGGAAGAAGCAGTAAACTAGAGCATTACAAAACATACGTGGGTATCTTCTCAAGGGATGGAAAAGGGAAAATTCTCTCCAGCATTAGGCCAGCACAGAAGTGCTGAGAGTCACCAAAAGAAAGACATTGACCAATCGCTCTGTGTGCCGCTGGGGTACAGATCCGCTGAGATAAATGGAGATTCAGCCATGAAGAGAGTGCCCAGATCCTGAACAAAGCGACCTTAGTTAGCAGCACTTGTGCTCCATTTCTACCTGAGAACAAATTTTTCAAATCAGATAAGGTTGGGCTTCCCTGGTGGCGCAGTGGTTGAGAGTCCGCCTGCCGATGCAGGGGACACGGGTTCGTGCCCCGGTCCGGGAGGATCCCACATGCCGCGGAGCGGCTGGGCCCGTGAGCCATGGCCGCTGAGCCTGCGCCTCTGGAGCCTGTGCCCCGCAAAGGGAGAGGCCACAACAGTGAGAGGCCCGCATACAACGCAAAAAAAAAAAAAAAAAAAAAAAAAAAATCAGATAAGGTGGAAATTCTACAGATCTTGAGAAGAGACAGTTCACTGATGTGCTTCACTGTGGCCAGCTGTGGGAACTGACACATCCTGTGTGGTCTGCAGGACCTTCCCAGTGCCGCCGGGGCAGGAGAGTGCAAGGAGAGAGGAGCAAAGGGCCTCCGCGGCTGCAACAAGGAGTCCAGGCAGCTAAAGTCTATTTATTAGTGTCTCTGCTCCTCCCCTGCTGTTATATTAATGTAATGAATTGTTCACAGGTGCGTCAAATGAGGTGTAGATGATCACTGGGAGCTTTGTTACCCAAACAGGCCAAATTAGGAAGAGCAGATGCATCAGGCAAACTGCAGCCCCTTAGCAGAAGTACAAAGCTTGAGTGAATGAAGGTCAGCGCTCCCAGTTGGACTTGATGGCCTTCAGATCAGTGGGATTTAGCCGCCTGTTAACTCTTGCTGGCCAGGAAGTATTCTCTGCCTTCACTGTTGTGGGGTTAGGATGGATGGGGTGAGTGTCCTAAAGAAATTGTCCTCTCTCCCAAATAATAATGAGAATGAGAATCCAAATGATGCCCCACGGATTGGGCCTCACTGTGTGGTTCAACGTGAAGGCTCCAGAATGAAGGGGTGAATGAGAGCTGACATCATCCTGTGTTATGCTCCCCACACTGTTAGGCTCCGCTTCCCCTGGGGAAGGAACACCTTTTCTAACTGGCACAAAGGTTCTAGCTGCTCAAGAAATGGTGCGTCCTAGCTTTTGCACACCTTTTCAGGGGACTGATTTTTTCTAACCCTCACAAAGTGCCATATGAGCTAGTGATGGCTCCACAACACTATCTGTAACCCTTACAACAACCTGTAAAATGGGCATAGTATTAGGATCTCTGTATTACAGATGAGAAAACTGAGGGCCAGAAAAATTAAGCAGCATGGTGAGAGTGGCAAAGCAGGGATTTGATCTGAAGCAAATTTTTGCTTCCTCTGCTGCCTTAAACTAAAATCAACACAGTTTTCTTCCTTCATCTCCAGGAAAAGGATTGAGTAAGGAGAGAGAGAATACATTGGCACAGTGATGTGAGAGGAGCTCTGTAGTCAAGAGGTCTAAGTCTGATCTTTGTTCTGTATGAAACTTGCTTTGGGTCCTGGAGCCAGTGACTACTCTCAGTTCCTATTTCTTCCTGTAAAATTAGAATTGCACCATTCAGCTGATGGCCAACGTCTCTTCTAGTTTCATGTTCAAGAAGCCCAGTGGGCTTTTCCTTTGGTTCACCTTTTGGAGGGTGATCTGGCAACACATACCAAAAACCATAACAATGTTCATGCATTCCCTTATGCACAAAAATTACAGTTCTGGAGCATATCCCAAAAAATTATAAAAGGAAGAAAAGAGCTCTGAGTACAAAGTGGTGGCATTTGTCATCATGACAAACTGCCAACACCTAAATGCCCCACAGTAGGAGACTGTTTTTATAAATCATAGTGTATACATGTGATGGAATGTTTTACCATCATAGCATACCAAGTGTGATATCTCTCCAAGTAGAAATATGCATGTGTTTATGAAATAAAACTGAGTAGAAAATAAGGAACTTAAAATTGTATATAGCTATATTACAGGTATAAAAACCATTTATACATAGATTGATTGAAAGAGAACACAACATAAAATAGCGTATTTTGGTGATAAGTTTGCAAGTAGTTTACAAAAATTAAAAAATTTTAAATCTCACTTCACTTTGCTCAGTTAAAGTTATTTCCTCAAAACATTTTGAATTATATATTCCTCCTGTGATTATAAAAAGTGATGCTTCGTATATAAATTCTGGAAGTTCAAAAAAGTATAAGGAAAGGGAAAAATATTCAAATTCTACTGATCACAGGCAACCTATTTTAAGATTTTGGTCTTCTAGTCTTTTAAACATTGATCTTGGTTTTTCTTTACATAAGCAAATCATCCTCTATACAAATCTAAATTGTTTTCTTTTTTTCTTTTTATCATTTGACTTTGTGTCATATTTTTCCATGTCATTAAAAGGTTTATAAACACATAATGTATTATTTAATATCATTTAATTTTTTAAAGGTAGAGCAAAAAGTCATGTCTTCACATGACTCATGAAGACAACTAACTTTTGTAGAATCTATTATAAGAAAATTATTAGCTGCACATATAAAAGCTAAGATTACATGACTGCATTTGTAATCATTCTTTTTTTAATTAAAAACATTTTTTTAATCAAACTATACTTTTTTTTTTTTTTTGCGGTACGTGGGCCTCTCACTGTTGTGGCCTCTCCCATTGCGGAGCACAGGCTCCAGATGCACAGGCTCAGTGGCCATGGCTCACGGGCCTAGCTGCTCCGTGGCATGTGGGATCTTCCCGGACCAGGGCACGAACCCGTGTCCCCTGCATCGGCAGGTGGATTCTCAACCACTGTGCCACCAGGGAAGCCCAAATTATACATTTTTAAACATTATAAATTATTACAAGATATTGAATATAGTTCCCTGTGCTATACAATAGGTCCTTATTGTTTATCTATTTTATATATAATAGTGTGTATATATTAATCCCAAACTCCTAATTTATCTCTTCCCACCCCTTTTCCCTTTGGTAACCATAAGTTTGCTTTCTATGTCTGTGAGTCTATTTCTGTTTTGTAAGTAAATTCATTTGTATCATATTTTAGATTCCCCATATAAGTGATATCATATGGTATTTGTCTTTCTCTGTCCTACTTACTTCACTTAGTATGATCATCTCTAGGTCCATCCATGTTGCTGCAAATGGCATGATTTCATTCTTTTTTATGGCTGAGTAATATTCTGTTGTATATATATACCACATCTTCTTTATCAAGGATTTTTTAAAATAGGGGTACACAAGTGGCATATTATTTGAGGCTTTGCACACCTTCCTTTTGCCTTTACTCATTAAGACAGCTTAGCTCAGCATAAACATCTTGAGTTGCAACTTTTTATTCTGAGAAGACTTCAGGCTTTTCCTTGCTGTCTTCTCGTTGAATTATTGAAGAGAAGTCTTAGGCTAACGTGCAGGTGATCATCTCAAAGGAAACTGAAGCCTTCTGTTTGGTCAGGGAATACCTAGGATTTTTAAATTTATAACTTAAAATTATTATCTATATTGTTTAATCTTACAGTTTAAGTTTGACAAATTTACCTCATAGGATAAAGAAAAATGTGGTTGTTTATGGTAAAGTTTATAATACAGTTTTATTTATAATCATGAAAAATTAGAATGACTTAAAAGCATTAGTTAAATAGCTCATGATGTGATGGACTACTATAAAAATATTTTAGAATCCTTAAGGGCACTAGAAAAAGTTTGTGACGCATTGTTAATTGAAAAAAGCTACAAAAGAATATGCATATTATGTGTACATATGTGCTACATATAAATGTATGTATATTTCATACTTATATCTATATTTCATATATATATTCTTATGTATTAAATATCTTACTGGAAGGGAATCACACACAGACACACACACACACCACACACACATACACACACAAACACCAAAGTATTTACCACAATTTATTAGTAAAACAGTATAAACTAACATTCTTTCCAGGTTCTACATAGATGTATGTCTGCTGTTAACTGATTTTACCTAAAACGCAGCAAGCTTTTGCTATCTGTACGCTCAAATTCGTTGTCATTTTGCTCTTTGTTTTTCTGTCAGGAAAGTTTTCCTCAATTATATCTTAAATTATTACTTCTGTTTCAGTTCTCATTTGCTCCTCAGACAATCCTATAATTCTTACAGCGGATTTTCTTTACTGTCCTCCATTTTTATCATCTTCTAATTATTTTGATGGGTCTTTGCTCTTTTTCTCCCTCTGGAAATTTTTCAAATTTGTCCTCTTCATCACAAATCCCATTGTTCTCAGGGTTTATTTTGTTCTTTACCACTTCCAAAGTAGGCTTTAATTTTAACGTTTTTAGTTTACTTCTGTCCTTCTTTCTTGTGGCTTTTGGTTCTGGTTTCATGAAGATCATACCTTCCTGCATACACTGAGGATGCCAAATAGATTTCCAAAATTATTTCTTCTAGAGTTCCTGCAATAGATAATTTTCAGAAGTCTTCTGAATATGTAATTCTTTTCTCTTTCTCTGTAGTACTTTTTTTTACAGTCCCCATGTTGATATTGTTGTTTTCCATTTACTCAGCCTTTAACAGAAGAGATCTCTATTCAGATCTAGTGTTTGCCAACAAATGTGATATGTGGATTGCCCTTGACCCCAATTTCTGTCCACTGACATGCTGGTCAATTCCTTTAACAGATCTGCAGTGGATGGCAGGTTGATGCACAGAGTCCTTAGTACAATTCTTGTGTTTACTGCGCATCTGTTTAGGGCTACTGAGACAGGTTCTTTCCTCTTTGCCTTCCTCTCCACGATCCCAGATGAAGTGTATATGAACCACAGTCCCCAGGATTCACTGCTACAGGACTGCATGTTTCCTCCTCCCTCGTCTCTGGCAATTTTACAGTTTTACTTTTGAAAATCTTACCTCCTTGGATTCATTGCACTACTGTTAACATTTTGTCTTTCTTCCTGATTCCAGTTTTGTTTGTCTTTTTAATTCTGGGAATTATGATTTGGAGTGGTTATAAAAAGAATTCTAATATGGAAAGTTAGGAAGGACACTCTGGGCTCTACTTTTCTCTTTCAAAAGTGGAACCCATTAGGAGAAGAATGTTTGCCCAGTTTTCAAGTTGAAACCGATTTTATGTTTTGGAATCAGAGTGGAGATAACTGGGAAGGGCTGAAGAAGCATCCTTTTAAAGATCAGATGGGAATGATATGGTTGGAACATTGATTACATTTTAAACAGTTCAATGCTTGTAGTTAATGAGCAATTCTTGAATAATTTGTCACTATCTTGACACTGGTTATCTGTGTGTTTTTTGAGTTTTTGGATTTTCCGTCTTTATTGGAAGATTGACAGAGGTTTTCTCCAACTACTTTTCTAATACTATTTTAAAGCAGAAGCCTCTGATTATTAAGATTCATTTAATAACTTCATTTTGATCTTGAGTATAGGTACAAATGTATTAAGGCATTTTTATTTTAAATTTGCTCTAATTTGAATTCTAATACAGTGCCCTGCATGATCCTAGTGATCATATACCTCAAAGCCACCAACATCTGCAATCTTTCTAATTATAACTGATTTGATTTCTATGTCAGTCTTGGACTCTGACTGCCTTATATGAAAAATTGTTGAAGAAACTGAGTGTTTAGCTTAGAAAAGAGAAAAAGAAACACTCAAGAGCTTTCAAACCTTTCAGTATTAGAAAAGCTACCATGCATAAGAGAATAAGCTTACTATGTATAATTCTAGGGAATAAAATTAGAGACAATAAGTAGATATTAGAGGAAACAACTTTTAGTATTACATTGTAAGCTCCTGAAGGATCCTGTTGGGTTTCGTTCATTGTATCTACAGCCGTAACCACAATAGATGCTCAATAAAAGTTTACTGAGTAAATGTTAATCATTCGAAAGACATTTTGTGGAAATGAATTCAGGCACACAATGGATCATCATCTGACAGTGATGTTCTATAAGGAATTCCTGATTGGAGAGACAGATGTACTGAATCAACCTAAGTTTCTCTCAACTCTAGGTTCTGTGACTCAGGACCCCACCTGCAGATTAGAATAGAGGGTCTTTTCTCTTAATTCCATATTTAACAAGATCATGAATGATGCAGGATGGTGAGCCGAGTCCAGACCTTGCTTTCTTGTCCTGACTGACTTAGCTGGTTATGTTGCTTTGGGTAAATCACTTTACTGTGCTGCAGTAGTTTAGGTCTTCGTTATACTGCTTTGATGGTTAACATTGGTATCCTAAGTGGTTTTCTGCCTGTGGTCCATTCTCCACACTGTGGTTTGGGGATCTACGTAAAACCTGCTCTTACCATAACACTCCCCTCTTTGAAACTCTTCCCCATGTCCTAACGGTAAAGTCCAAACTCTCATGTAATGATGAAGAGACATGCCTCTAGGATTAGACTCCATACATTTGTATTTAGTTGCTGTTAATTCCCAGCTATGTGGTCTTGGATAGCCAGATGTGTCTCAGCTTTCTTATCTGTAAATTTCAGATAATGAAAATTACTATCTTGGGTTTATGAGCATTAAATTATATCATACACACACTAGATAGATAGATAGATAGAGCTGATACACACACACACACACACACACACACACACACACACACACTCACACACAGTTAAGGTTGTCTGCTCCATGAACTGATGCATCCCTTCCTATTCCATCTTGTCACTGCTGCCCCTTAGAAACTACTTACAGTCCCCTTTACATACAATGGTCCTCTACCTGAAATCTCCTTTGTTCTTCTGGATTGTCATCCCTTTTCACCTTTCAAGACCAAGCTCTGCATCTCCTCCTCCTCTTTCCCTAATTGTCCCCTTCCTGCTAGATGAAGTTGTTCTCTCTTTCCTTTGTATCAATTACTGTTCTTTTCACATATCTTTATTAAAGCACTTGCAGCACAATATCGATATAATTTGATTATATTCTGCCTTCTCTACCAGACTGCTCTCTTTGAAGGTGGAGAATTTCTCATTTGTTCATTTTAGAATTCCCAGTGCTCAACTTAATTCTTAGTGCATGACAGGCATACAGTAGAGGTCTATGAAATGAGTGGAAGAATGAACACAGTATTATATTCTGTCATCTCTAGCCATAAAAGAGACTTTTCCTCCCATCTCAACAGCTCCTCAACTAATTATCATCTTGGTTTATGGAGAGTTACCTCATTCCCCCTTATAACTGTACTTTCAAGACAGTTGGGAATTAGCCCCGTGACCATAAAATAGGAAAGAATAGGAACCACATTCACTATTAGTCACGGGAGGGTCTGAAGAATAGTAGTAAAGACTGGACACGGTAAACCTAACCCAGAATCACCTTATCAGAGGTTTGTAATCATTCAGGTAACTGGTTCTTGGGCACCTCTCTTCTAGGCTTCCAAGGAGATTAGCTATAGAGGGAGACTCTTGCAAGAGTCTCGGAGATGCTGCTTTAGCAGCGACTCAAGAACCAGCAGAGTTAAAAAGATTATCCTCTTCCTAAAGACACCATTTCCTAAACCAATCAGTAGGATTTTGTTTTTCTGCTTTTATGCGTTTGGAGAAATAAAGAAGTCATGTCTACCATAAGCAGCTATAACCTTTTTTATGAGATAAACTAAAAATACGTACAATGCCACATAATGCACTTACAATCTTAGCTTGTAATTAATGCAAATTTTGCGAGATTCATATGCAATGTGATTAGACTCCTCTAGCACATAATTTTTGGTTGAATTCACAAAGAAGCTGATTAAGTGAGAAAATTGATTTCTGTCTATACTATTTTTTGGGGGTTATGTTTTCAGTAAGAACATGTCTGAGGACTTAGAAATTAGATTACAGAGTTGGAGTTGTGGTTCACGGTATTCATACCACTCTTTGACCTCCTACTTACAGATCAGCTAACCTGCAGAACTACATGATACTTCCTGATAATATCCTGTGGGATAAGTTTCAGTAAAACAACATGAGGCTCTTGTAGCTCCAAAATACCAACACATGGATAATTCACCGACTCACCAGAGGAGTATTTTTTTCCTGGCTTATTGATTGGCTAGGGGCATTTTCTGGAATCTTATTAAAAAAACATTTCAGCAGATTTTCTCAGATGTGAATACAGAAAGTACAAATGCGGTTAAATCTCTTCCTTGCTTGTAGTTCAAGTGGTGGAACTGAATATAAACTTCAGAATAAAAAAATAATTGGAACACTTTCTCATTTATTAAAAGAACACACTCTGTAAACTGATGATAAATATTCACAGACATAACCCTCATCTACTAGACAATAAGATTCTTGATGGCCCATGTCTTCATCTTCTTGGTTTCTCTCCCTTCTCTCTAACTCCTTCCCATGTAATAAACTGCCAAATTCTACCAGTTTACTTTTACTTCTATAATATTTCCTCCCTCCCTCCCTCCCTCCCTCCCTCCCTCTCTCCCTCTCTTCCACATTTATTGAGTACCTACTCTGGGCCAGGCATTGGATACGATGATGCATAGATCAGACAAGGTATGGTCTCTAGTCACAAGATGCTTATTATAGGGTCCTTTACATTTTGTATTTTCTTCGGAAGTGCAATGAAATGTTCACATTGTACCAGGTAGAGCCTGGGGCATAGGCTAGTAAGAGCTTAAGAGCAGAAAGAGGACTGGCTAGAAATGGTGGCTATATCATTTAACCTTTCTGACCTTTATAGGGGCTTTACATGTCTGAAAATGGATGTGCTCAAGCTAAGCCAAGAGGGGATGTGCCTGCCGGGAATATGGGGGAGGGTAGTGTTGTCCTGAAAACTTGACTCCAACGTTTACAAGCTATGTGACTCCATGCTTGTTGCTTAACTGTCTTTGGTTTCCTCATCTGTAGAAAAAGGCAGTAGTACCTAGTTTACAGGGTTGTTGAGAGGACTCTGGGGAATTATGAATGTGCTTGGCCCATTCTAGAGGCCCAGGAAATGCTTAGTCCTGACCCTCTTTTCCCCTCCTCTTCCTGCAAGTTCATAGCATCTTTCCAAAGCAGGGAAACATGTATTTGGGTCTTTCCTGTTAACAGTAACTGCCTACACTGGTTCCTGAGCTGTCAGCTCAATATTGTGGCCAGGAGTAATTGAATTAAGGGCTTCACGGGAATGGCATTTCGAAAACAAACACTCAGAAAACTTTCTTGAAATGTTTCCCCACATTCTGTTTGCTGAACATGGATTATCCTGGCATTTGATAGTCTGGTTCAATTAGGAAAAGTGACGATGATGCATAGATCAGACAAGGTATGGTCTCTAGTCACAAGATGCTTATTATAGGGTCCTTTACATTTTGTATGTTCTTCGGAAGTGCAATGAAATGTTCACATTGTACCAGGTAGAGCCTGGGGCATAGGCTAGTAAGAGTGACATCTAGGAAAGTGACACCTTTGGGAGGTGGGGAAGAGTGGGAGTGAGAGGTTGAGATTGCGACTTCAGTGAGATGATTATGTCCTGGGAGCAACCATGCTATGGAGAAAAAACAGTGGTCTTGGAGTCCAGCAGACCAGAGTTTGAATTCTTATTTCTCCCCTCAAGCTGTGGAGTGTTGCAAACGTTGTGAAATGACACGTTATTGACTCGTTATCAATTATGAGTGGGCTGGATGGATGTGAGAGTCCCAGTGAGTAGAGACTAGTTTTCTCCTTCTCGTTTGGGACCCTTGGATTCAGAGGCTGAGCTTCCTCGCCTTCCTCCGCAGGGTCTCCGTGTGGTGTCATTTCCATTCACAAAGTCTTTGTCTCATCAGATGTTCCACTACACTGTTATGTGAGTAATTAATGAGTCACTGTTTGCATTTTTAGAAGCTAGACAACCCTCCTAGAAGCCAGAATGAGGCCCCAGTGTCAGAGTTCAGCACTGGTCAATAGATGAGCAAAGGATATTCGGCCAAGCCAAGACCCTGAAACCCCACACCAGAGCAGTCTTCTTTCTTCCACTTGTGAGGATGTGGTTAAGAGCACAGACTCGGGGGCCAGACTGAGTTTAAATCCTGGCTCTGTTACTTACTCACTGTGCGCCCTTGCACTAGTTAGTTGGTTTCTCTGCGCCATAATTTTATCATCGATAAAATAGGAATAATAACAGTGAGAGCTGCTGTGATCATCGAATATATTAGTGCATTTAAGATATTTAGAACAGTGGTCAACGAATATTATGATTATTATTGTCCTTAGGCATTGTGATATAGTAGAAAGAGCACACGACCTGAAGCCCGAAGTGTGGACTAAGTCTGGAACCTCTGCTCACAAGCTGTAGGATCTTTGAGAAATTCTCTGAGTTTCCAGTTCCTCAAATGAAAAATGGGGGTGATAATTCCCGCCCCATCTACTAGAAAGAGTTATGTGCTGGTAAACAGAGCTGGTTGTAGAGTGCCATCTCAACCTAGGAAGTAAGGTGACTGTCTGAGGGTCCAATTCTAAACCAGCACATATCAGATCAAAGCAGAAATATACAAAGTTGCCTTAAAGGAACAGAATCCCCCTCCCAAACCAGAACAGAGCTGAAATTGTAGTTTACTAATTCATGGTTGGGGATCACTCAAAGACATTAAAGAGAGAGACATGAGGATAAGCATCCATGTTGCCCATCTAAGCACTAACAAGGAGGAAGACAGCGGCCTAGCTCAAGGACCACCACCAGCCCCACTACCCTGGTTCTTCAGTCCTGGTGCTGGTTCTATCCCTGGGGTGAGATGGAGGGTTCAAGTTGTTTTCTCCGCTTACCGGCTAGATAATTTACGGCAAGTTATTTCATCTCTTTGAGCTTTTTTTTTTAAATTTTTATTTATTTATGGCTACACTGGGTCTTCATTGCTGCACACGGGCTTTCTCTAGTTGTGGTGCGCAGGCTTCTCATTGCAGTGGCTTCTCGTGTTGCGGAGCACAGGCTCTACGTGCGTGGGCTGCAGTAGTTGTGGCATGCGGGCTCAGTAGTTGTGGTTTTCAGACTCTAGAGCACAGGCTCAGTAGTTGTGGCACACGGGCTTAGTTGTTCCGCAGCATGTGGAACCTTCCCAGACCAGGGATCGAACCTGTGTCCCCTGCATTGGCAGGCGGATTCTTAACCACTGCAACACCAGGGAAGTCCTCTCTGAGCTTTAGCTTTCTCATCTTGAAAATCAAACGACCTTCTGATAACTTGGCTGTCCTGGAACAAAGTGCCCTGTATGCCGATTTAATGACTACCACCCACTGGCAGTTCTATTTCTCAAGCTAAAATCTTAAGCTAGAATTTAAGTGTATTCATCAGCCTCTTGTGAGGTTTGTTATTGTGAGTTACTCTTCCCAAGCCTGCTTACTTTTAGGATACAACAAGATTTAGCTTATGACTTTAAGTCTCAGGGTCAAATGTTAGTTTAGAATGGAAAGCGTTATCCAAGGTAAATGCTACCTGATAAGGCCTATTGGCAGCCTGCCACTTTCTCTGGATGGTGATGTGGAAGTATGTGCCATCTTTCCAGGTTCTGCAGGTGGATCTGAGGGTCACATGCAATAATGAATGTAAAGGGTTTTGTAGACTGTGAAGCGCTTTGTACACATAAAGTGGGGTGTGGTTGTAAAGGAAGGGGTACTGCTGATAGGAGCCTCAGTTTCAGGTGCCAAATGGCCTGGATCTTCCAGTATATGATAGATGCCAAAGTAAGGTGATAGCTTAGGAAGAGTTCCAGTGGACAGTTCCACCATTCCCCCAACCCTGAGGGCTTGGCAAAAAAAAAAAAAAAAAAAAAAAAAAAAAGAGAGAGCCCTGCATCGGCAGGCGGACGCGCAACCACTGAGCCACCAGGGAAGCCCGGGAACCCTCATTTTTATTTTTTTATTTTATTTTTTATTTTTTTTTGCGGTACGCGGGCCTCTCACTGTTGTGGCCTCTCCCATTGCGGAGCACAGGCTCCGGACGCGCAGGCTCAGCGGCCATGGCTCCCGGGCCCAGCCGCTCCGCGGCACGTGGGATCCTCCCAGACCGGGGCGCAAACCCGGTTCCCCTGCATCGGCAGGCGGACTCGCAACCACTGCGCCACCAGGGAAGCCCACCCTCATTTTTAATATCAAATCCTCCCTGCTGATTCTGTGAAGGCCTGGAAACAGCAGGTAACAATGTGTAAGTGACTTTGAATTAAGACTGAACTCTCTGTGTCCTTCTCTTCTCCCTCAAATGTGGAATGATTTTCTAAGAATTTAATTATCTAAGAACACAGCATCAAAGCTGTTAGACCCTTGTTAGTGTTAATTCAAACTTAGTGTGCATGAGATTGAGAGATCTTGGATACTAGGAAAATGATTTCAATTTAAATAGCCCTCTTTGTCCCACACATCACAAAACATCTTTTAACATAGTTTTTTTTTTTTTTAATAGAATACTACAGCCCAGGTCTCTCCCACTAAAACAGATTCTCACTGTGGAGAAGTCAGATGTTATACAAATCGGCACGATGTGGTAGGAAGAACAAATATGGGCTTTGGTGCCTTAGAAACCTAAGTTCAAGTCTTAGAGGTTCACGTTTTTCCAGGTGTCTGTGGACAGAAGCTTAACTTCTTTGAACCTCAGTAAATTAACCTCTCAGCAAGCATTGGGAGGTAACAAAAGTGGGGAGAGTTACCCGAGTGGGACTAATGCAGAGGCGTGTCTGCAAGCTGGTGGTCTTGGAGTCTGGGGTCGAGAATTAGCTGATCCATCCCAAGGCAAGGAGGAGATGTGTAGTGAATGCTGACCTGAAAGACTTTTGTCCATTGGGTTTCATGACCCGCAATTAAATCATGGCTAATATAAAACAAGAAACATGCCTTCTTAGGAAAAAAAAAAAACTCTTTCAAAAGCGTTACGGTATTTTCATTGAAATACATATAACATGTGTTAACTGTAGAATGATTGGATAACAGAAACCAGACAATCCTACTGGAACACATGTATTTCAAAAATGTGAGCTAAGCCCTGTGGCACAATAATTTTTTTGCAAGGCATGAAGGAATCATCTGTTATTGTAATCTGAACGCATGGCTTTAGGTAAATTGAAGTTCATTGTTTTAAAGTTTGAAAGTAGAACTTTGTAATTGGACCAACAAAGATTTGTGTGTGTATAATTAATTTTAAATCAGTGTCCCCAGCTTACACTGGTCTCATTCATGTTTTGGAAATAATTTGAGGTACCCATGTGACAGAAAAGTGTTCCTGCCTTATTAACACCTTACATTTCTATGGCCTATGATCAATATTACCTTCCCAATAAATCTGTGAGATCATTGGGCAGAATATCTTATCCGTTTTTATAAACAAGTAACTTCAGTCCCAGAGAGAATAGGGGCCTTTTTCAGAGCCACAAAACAAAGTTGTAGAGCCCAAACAGGAACCCAGAACTTCTGATTTCAAGCTTGGTATTCCTTTCAGCAAAAAAATATTACAGAGGACCCACCACAAGCTGGATTATTTGCTAGACAATTTCTCCCCTCGTAACTCAAGTTGCTCTCTGCCATGATTTCCCCAAATTCAGAACCTAGTGTACCCTCCTCTTTGGCTCTACCCTATCAAGAGCTTTATACATAAAATAAAATCCAATGTTAGTCATTTACACTTTAGTATGAATTTAAGTCAATGTGGTCTCTCTCTCTCTTAGTCTTTTACATTTCAGTCATTATCTTCCAGTTAAATAATAGCAAGGCTGTTTAGCCTATTAAAATAATTCCAGGAGCATAAGATGCTCCAGTAGTTTTTGTTTAAGGATTTTTATTAGGAGCCCCTAGTAAAAAACAACCTGCAGTATATCCATGACCCTAATATGTAAAGTGTCTTTTAACACAGGATTGTGAGCTCCCTAAAGGAAGGGCTATTCAGTGGTTGGATACAGAGACTGTCATATATTTAACACTCTAAATAATTATAGAATAAATAAAATCAACCTTACAGATATAGCAAGCCACGTCAAATATGTCACATTTTCACAAGCTGAGGAAAACTACACTAAATGATATAGTTGAAAAATGTTTCACAGCCATCGGTAAGATTGGAAAAGAGTCTCTAAGGCACCTAAATAATCCACCTTCTGCCTAGGAACCACTTATGGAATCAGGTCCAAAAGAGACTAAAATGGTAAAATGGGGGAGTGGGGACTCCAGCTGATATAGTGGCAAAAAGGGATCTCCACAAGATGGCACACCTAGAGTTTCTTGGTTTTTAGTCACTATTTTAGTGCAATATTTGTTTGTTTTTATATTGCCATAGAGCAAGCAGAATCCTGACTTACGGTTCACGGTCTATCATATTTCTTACATTTACACATTTCTCCTTTGAAATGTGGGTTTGTTATGTTGGGCTGTCGGATGGGGACTTGTTATAACATGGTGAGCGTGTTAGGGAGTTGTCCCTCCCCTACTGAACTTGACAGTGGCCTCTGGCCCACAGATCAGAGGGCAAAATGTTTATCCAAGACAGGCTGAGCCGTTGTTTCTCAGGATGAATCAAAATCCTAGTTGGAAGGTCAGTGAAAAAAAAAAAGGGGAATAAAAGTTCCTATTAAAAAATGAGCCTTAAGGTCAGAAGTGGGAAGGTAAGGACCTACCAACATTTGGAGCATAAAGTAGATGAGGTTTAGTGATTTAGAGCTGGGGTCAATAACAGTGTAAGGCCAATTCTTAATCACTGTTTTCAGTGTTGTATGTTTGTGTGTGTGTGTGTGTGTGTGTGTGTGTGTGTGTATCTGTGTGTATGTGTCTGTGTAGGGGTGAGCTTGATAGCATGAAGGATGTATCAAATTGTGTCCTGTATTTGTTTTGATTTCTTGCTACTGAGACCTCAAAATAAATGGAAATACTCTGCTCCTTGAAGGCAAGGATAATATCTTGGACAACAATTTGGGTTTTTGTGTGTGTAATACATACACAGCAAATATTTATTGAATTAATTAATCCATCAAAGGAGACAAATTCAGTGATTGTTTGTTCAATATAATAATACAACACTCAAATATTATTAGTTACAGATTGGGTTATTTTGATTCTAAGTTGCTGGAGGGTTTTATTCCCTGTAACTAGTTTATTGCCCAGTAGAGATGAGCAGTTGTATATTTCTTAACTGGTTTGAGTTTTTGTTTCACATTTTATTTTTTCAAAAAGGAAAAAAGGAAAATCAACATCTGAATTCAAGGCACACTTCAAAAATGGGTGCAGGACAGTATGACAGTAACTAAACACAATAATTCACATATACACCCTCATGCACCTGTGCAAAACTGTTGGGACATATAGAGTGCTATTTACATACTATTGGGTGATTCAGGATTTGTCAAGATTCCCAGATGTCTGAGAATACTTAATGGATTGTCACTGGTATAACTCAGGGAGGCTGTCTGCAAGCCTTCAGACTGACATCTTTACAGAAGCAATAGTAAATATCATGGAGATCCTTTTTTTTTTAAGATTTTTTTTTAATGTGGACCATTTTTAATGTCTTTATTGAATTTGTTACAATATTGCTTCTGTTTTATGTTTTGGTTTTTTGGCTGCGAGGCATGTGGGATCTTAGCTCCTCGACCAGGAATTAAACCCTCATCCCCTGCATTAAAAGGCAAAGTCTTAACCATTGGACCACCAGGGAAGTCCCTGTGGAGATCCTTTACAGTTGTATTTTCTGTAAAGGGTTATATGAACATTTTTATTATTTATTTTCTTTCTTTGTGTTTTGCTTCCTAATTTATGGTCTGCCTCATTCCAAAAGGGTACTGAGGAAGCAAATTGAGTTATGTATGGATTTTCAGTTGCTTCATTCAGGGAATGTAGAACAAGCTTCTGTAAATGTAGTCCAGCTCTTATCACTTCTCCACTAAGCCCTTCAGTGACTCCTACAACCTAAAGGAGTTCTGCCTGGTGCTTTCCAACATGTTAGGGAATCTTGATAAAATATGCGGCTGCAGAGTGGGCAGGTGCTCACCATGGAGGTCCCGTACGCCAGATTAAAGACACTGGATTTTATCCTGCAGCCACTGGGGAGCCATTAAATGATTTTAAATAAGGGCTTGGTATAATCACATTTGGGTTTCACATTATGTACCATCATACAGTATTTTTCTCTAGGAATCTGATTCTTTATTGACCTTTCTGAAAACAAAGCCCACAGAAGGGATAAATCTTCCTCTAAAAACTATGAAATATACTGAGGCAATAACAAACCGCGTGCAAATATGAGCACAAATAAAGAAAGGTACAACAGTTATATCTCATCTGGGCAGTGGCCCCGTGGTTGCCCAGAGAGAGACAAATCTTCGCAAGGATTTCTCTCTTTGGAACTTCTGTGAGAATTTTAACAGGGTGACCAGTGTCACTGGAAAGGAATTAGTTGGAGAGACCCTTTGAGTAGTAAAGAATCTGGTGGGTGAGTGGCTAAGGGAGGGATGACCTTTGTCCTAACAGTCTCACGAAGTCCCCTGCTTTTGAAGCCTTGCTGGTCACTCTCCCACCCTGAATACTTCTCTTTGGGGACATGGGGAGGTGTTTCAAGCGTTTAGTAATTATCTGTGTTTTAGTACTTAGGACACTATTTTACAAAACTACCTGTTTACTTACCTTCCTCTCCCATTTTTCTGTGAGTTACTTTGGAACAGAACTAGTCTTTCATTTCCTTAGCATCAGTGCCTGGTCCAGCACATCATTCACGAGGAGTACACTCAGGAAGTTTTTGAATAAATGAACGTATGAATGATCATAATATGCGCTTTCTGAATGGAACCAGACATAGTTGTTTAGAGGAACAGATTTCAGGTGAGATTTTGAAGGCTCCAGCCCCAAGGATACTTAGGGATATAATGCATAAACTTACATAGATGTGCGTAATTAAGAACTGATCTGCAGCTGGGAACGTAACTAAATGACTTTGTGGATTCCTCCAACTATAACTAGATTCTCCAGATTTAGTTACACATAATAAACCCAAAGGACATAATATGCCAGATTCTAGAAATATCATACGGTTCATTTTATAGACAGGTATAGACAGGCATTAATGGTGCATTTATACAGGGATGGATTGACTGGGGACACAATGATGAAAAAGAACTTGAGTTTTGGAATCAGATGATGCAGGTTGGCATCAGTACTTTTTGAATTAATGCCTGAGTGGCTGGATAGGTGGATAGATGAGTGACACAGAAATAGGTCATGTTAGTTGCCTCAGATCATAAAATTAGACTGGTGAAATAATTACAGAAATTCTGATTTCCAGAGTTGTATTGTGTTCCCACGCAGAGGAAGAAGAAGGAAAGAAGGGTTGATTCAAGATATTCCTTTTGTATTGATAGAAACAGATGCAGTCTTTTTTCTGCCATGCACCAGGTAATCTGAGGGAAAGCATTAAATTTGTACCGTAATCATTAGAGGCCTCTCAAGTGGAGTTATCCCTAAGTCAGAAATTAAGTGGGAAAGACCTTGATCTGAAGTGAGTTGGTTTATTCTATACATTTTAATATATTTTGGGGTAAATTCTTAAATGAATAGATAATCCCTGATAAGCTCTTAAATATTTGAATACCAGTAATGAAATCATAATTAAATCAAGTAAAATGTAATAGTAAATGTCTATCTAGTGTTGCTATTCCCTCTTGGATTCCTTGGAATTTGAATGGATAAATTTTTTTATCTTACAGTTCTTGGGATTTAGTTCAATATTTATTTTATTATCAGTGCAGACCTACACACACTGACTAGTTTAATGACAGTGAATGCTGGCGTCTTTAACTAACAACATAGCAAATGATTTTAATGAGAATGATGTAATTGTACTCAGGGAAGATACTCTGGCAGATGTTGGTATAGGAATTATATAAATAAATGCAATTTCCTGCAGCCTGAGCCTGCTGTGTGGCCATGGGTAAGTCAGATAACCTTTCTCAACCCTACTGTTCTCATTTATAAAAGAAGAAATTTGCTTAAGCTTTATCTTTAAGTTTCTTTTGCATATTTAAGCTCTAAGAATGTTATAGACCTATATTTGTACAAAATGAGATACAACTCAATAAAATTTAATAAATAATTTGAACATCTACTGTGTTCTGTTCACCGTGGTAAGTTCTGGTGTGTAGTGATGAGTGTGTATGACGTTTGTTCAATGAATGCTCACCCATTCATTCATCCAACACATAGTTACTGTTCAGGACTAGGAATATAAACTTACTGTATTAGATTCCCCAAGTCTGCTGTAAAAAATTACCACAAGCTTGGTAACTTAAAACAACAGATATTTATTTTCTTATAGCTCTAGAGGCCAGAAGTCCAAAATGCAGCTGTGTGCTTAGGGAAGTATCTGTTCCTTGCCTCTTCCAGTTTCTTGTGGCTGCAGGTGTTCCTTGGCTTGTGGCCACATCACTCCAATCTCTGCCTCTGTGGTGACATTGCCTCCTTCTCTTCTCTGTCTTTCCTCAATGTGTGTCTTATAGGACACTCGTAATTGGATTTAGGACCCACTTGTATAATCCAGGATTGTCTTCTCATCTCAAGATCCTAACTTGTGTACCAAGACTGCAAAAATTCTTTCCAAATAAGCTCACATTCACAGATTCCTGGGATTAGGAGGTGAACATTTATTTTCGGGAGACACCATTCAACCCACTACAGTGACCAAACAAACACAAAAACAACAAGCAAAACCAAAAACATTTCTTTGCCCTTATGGAGTTTATAGTCTACTAGGGGAAATAGAGATGAAGTCAAGATGTAATTATAAAATACAATTATATACTATAGATAGTTATAAATAATAGTTATAGATTGTGATTAGGTCTATGAAGGGAAATTACAGGGTGCCTTCAAAGATTTTAACAAGGGGACCTCATTAAGGATGGAGGTCAGGTCAGACCTCTGGACAAGTGGCATTTAAGCTGACCATCAGTGACTGTGTAGGAGTTGGGGCCTGGGGAGAGGGAGGCTGTTAGAGAGGTCGGGAGAGACTGTCCCAACAAACAGGACATTATGTGCCAAGGCTTTGAGATGGGGCTTTGTAGACATGAATGAAGGCCAGTGTGGCTGGAGTACACTGAGCAGGGGAAGAGTGGAGTGATTTGAGGCTGGGTCAGATCATCGAGGGACTTGAAAGCCTTTATAAAGACTTTTGGAAACCTAAATACAGTGAGGAACCACTGAGGTATTCTAAACAGGAGGATTTGAATTGCATTTTTTAAATGTTACTGCAGCTACTATTTGGACCTTGTGTTCCAGGGAAGCAAGAGTAAAAGCAGAAGAAAAGGAAGTTCTAGGCAAGAGGTGGCTATGGCTGGGTCCAGGGTGATAGCAGGAGAGATGATGGAAGTGAATGTACTCGAGTTACATGTTGGAGGTAGAGTTGACATGGTTTGGGAAAGGAGTGGCTATAGAGAAATGAAGCTTCAAGGATGCTTTCAGTCTGTTGGAGGGACTGCCCATGATAGATACTTGTTTAGTTTATTTTTAAGTGAATACACAAGATTTCAGGCTCTTTTATTCTCAGTGTACCTGAGTAGTGGTGTTTGGGTAGGGGTGTGATGCAGCAAAAAGTAGGAAGGACATGCCTGATGTCAGGGTGGGTTGGATATATTACTTGACCTTCTTTCTTCTATGAGAGTGATGTGTCTACCTCACAAATTTGACCCTTTCCCTCAAATGTTCAAAGCCTTTTGATAGTTTCCATTCACCTGTATCAGTAGTTTCCAAAATAGCTTCCACTGATACATATGTGGCAGATGACATTCACAGGAGTGACACTCTTCTACCGGGTAAGACCCAGGGTCATTGACAATTCTGGGCATGTCAGCTGTATGTCTTACTCTTTATCTCCTAGGCAGGAAAACATATGGGAATGCGAGAGCCTGAGAGTAACATTTTTATAGGGATAATAATGTGCTATAGTATACCACCCAAGTAAATGTTAGCAAATATGGGGAATTTTATGATCAATGATTATTGATTTTTGGGAAAAGAAGCTCACTCAAAAAAATAAAAAAATCTACCAGTGTCTTAATACTTGTCATGCTTAGCATGACTAAGGGCATTTTTTAAGGCAGTTTGAGTACCAGGATTGGCAGTAGTGTTACCAAAGCTTTTCATGGCTGTACTCTGGAATATCTGTGCTTATTATCCCAAGGGTAACTTTTCTAGAGACAGTTGAGTGAGCAGAAAAGAGATAGCCATGTGCCAATTAGTGATTACTACTGCAACCTCTGTTACTGATAGCCACTGATTTATTAAGTTTCTTAGCATATACCAAGTAGTATGGCAAACGTTTATAAACACTATTTTATTGAATAATTAAAATAGACACTAGAATCATCTATCATTATCCCCATTTTACAGGAGAGGTAAGTGCAGCTGAGAGTTGAAGAACTCACCCAAATTCACACCGTTGTAGTGTCAGAACTAATATTAGAAATGAAGCCGTAGTTTAAAATTATATGATCTTAATCACTATTTATGCTTTATTCTATATTTATAAATGTACTATAAAACTGCTACCTGGGATACACATAGAAGAGACTCTATATTTCTAACCATTCTGGAGATATCCCTTAGAGAATAGGCATGGCTAACAAGAGCTTCATGTTTTTTCTCCCCAAGGCACAGGAAGACAGACAAAAGCCATGGAGAACTTTGCCTTGGCATCCTTTGACAACATTCCACAAACCATACTCCTCTCTCCCTCTCTCCCTCCCTCCCTCTCTCTCTCTCCCTCCCTCCCTCCCTTCCTTCTTTCCTTCCTTCCTCTGTCATCCATTCTCCTGTCTTTCTTCAAAACTCCCAGTTAGATTGTGATCTAAGCATTTTTAATTACACGGTGTTTTCATCTCTTCATAAGGTGCTCCTTATATATTTTTGTTTGATGACTGCTCACTGGTGGAATTACAACCACATCGGCTCAGTCACCCTTGACGTTAGTGCAGGGACAGATGTTGCATACATCTCTTTCTCTCTGCCGTTTATAAGGAGCTTAGCATCTTCTCTAAGAGATTACAGTCTCTATGGGGGATCCAGACATGTGAAAAATGGCTCCAACACATGGCAGGGATCAGGATTATAAGGAGACCCAACATATAAAAAAAGTGAAAAGAGAGAATGATTGGAGAAGGGAAGGAGCTTCATTTAAACTAGATCCTGCAGATTGGGAAGGATTTCAATAAATGGGAAAGGGAAAGAGCAATCCTGGAGGAGGAAACAGCACGAGCAGAGTAATGGAGACACAGGTCGAAGGTGTGGTCAGGAACAGACCCATCATCTGTGGTGCTTTGATCAGGGATATATGAGCATGCTACTAGAATATTATAAGATGTATTGTGGGAACATAGAGGAACGAACTGTTTTTTTTTTTTTAATCACGGAGGGAAGCTTTTGCTCTGCGTGAAATTTTGGTGCCGTATTTGTTGAAAGGCTCTCATTTCCTTCTTCACTTCCATCATCATTTTCATTGTTGTCATAATCACCATTATTAAACTTTACGATTGGATAGCTTTTAAAAAAATTTTATTTATTTATTTTTGGCTACGTTGGGTCTTCGGTGCTGCGTGCGGGCTTTCTCTAGTTGCGGCGAGCGGGGGCTACTCTTTGTTGTGGTGGGCGGGCTTTCTCATTACGGTGGCTTCTCTAGTTGCGAGCACGGGCTCTAGGTGCACGGGCTTCAGTAGTTGTGGCACACGGGCTCAGTGGTTGTGGCGCACGGGCTTAGTTGCTCCGTGGCACGTGGGATCTTCCCGGACCAGGGCTCGAACCCGTGTACCCTGCATCTGCAGGCGGATTCTTAACCACTGTGCCACCAGGGAAGCCCTATGATTGCATAGCTTTTTACAATTTCTCATTCATGACTTAATTACGTCTTTAATACCTCTTCATTGAGTTGATGGCTTGGTTTTAGTGGAAAGTAATGAAAACTGCAAATAATGCTGGCTAATGCAATAAAAATGATATATTGCCTCATGTTATTTTTAAGGTAATGCTGGCTTTACGCAGTGACTCAGTGATGTGACAGGATGTGATTTCTTTTGCTCTCTCTGCTTTGACCTCATTGAGTCCAACTTTATCATTAGGGCTGTCCCCTTTAGGAGCCCACACTGTTCCTTCCTGGGCTACAGGCTATTTTTGTCTCAGTATTTCCAGCATAAGTTTGGATGGACAAAGTTAAGTTTTCTGCCAGGCCCTGAATCAACCAGTCTGGTCAAGGGGATGGAGTGTGTTGACTGGCTTAGCTTAGGTCCTGTGCTCCAATCCAGAGCTGTGGATGAAGTCAGCTTCTGAGAAATCACATACTTTCCCAAATGTGAATTGAGGTTTTTAGGAAGGGAGAAAGGGACTGGGTGTGGTTGGGATAAATGCTAAAGAGGGAATTAAAGAGAATCCTTTAGAGAAACATAGCTACTTTTATTGCCATTTTGTAGATGAGGAGTGGACATTTATAGTCCTGTTACTTACGCAAAGATGAAATAGTTCCTTTTTTTAAAAAAAGGCTACGTACGTTGAGAGAAAAAAAAATCTATACTGCATATGTCATTATGGGACTCCAGAAGGTGAAGGAATGTTACTATCCCCTCTGCAGAGACAGGGCAGACAAGTGTCATGGGCTGTGACACTGAGTAAGTTATTAAACTTCTCTTACCTTCAGTTTTTTTGGGGGGAGGGCTGGAAAATAGAGATAATAGTAGCTCCTACTTCACAGGGTTGTTAAGAGGATGAAATGAGACATTTACCAATCCAGGTGACCAAATGTGTTTCCCTTCATTATGGGTTTAATTTTTACAACTTCCAGGGAAGTAACCGAAAGCATCCTGTCTTAAGAGATGAAACTCCTGAGGCTGATGAATTTCCTCTGGTTATTAGCTGCAGGAAATACCAAACCCAAGTCTTGCGATTCCAAGCCTTACTCACTCTCTTTCCACTACACCGTGCCGCTGCTTAATGAGATCCCCAGCTCTCTGCATCTTTGCCTTGCAGTTACAGGATCCACACTGAGGGAACTACACATGCAAATTATTATTAGCATGAAAACGGGTAATTACTATTTTTTATATTCGCGTCATCGCAGATAATCTTTGTGTTAGACATTCTTTAGCAATGAATGACTGAACTAGAAGGCTTGCGGTTCATTCAGAGGGTCATTAATTCTAAATAAGAAATTCATTTACTGTCACTCATGTTGCTTAAACAATGCAGAGCAAAGAGTGAGTGCAGAGCAATTTCAGATTGTAAAGGCTGAGACGGAAGCTGGAAATCACCTAGCCCAACCTTTTAATTTACGTATGAGTGAAATGAGGGCCTGAATAGGGAAGGTCACACAGTTAATTAGTGGCAGAGCTGGGACTAGCATTTTCTTTACTTCTATGCCAAAGTCTTGCCATTAAAGCATGAAAGCTGATCATCGGACTCCTATTTGGTTAGGAATTCCCTGATTACTTAAAACACATTGAGTGCTTAGGATAGAGACACTTAATGGGCTAAAGGTTCCAAAATGAAAATATATGAAGAATCTTTCACAAATTCCCTTGTGCTGTATTAATTTTAATCTTCACTGTTTCTCCAAGGCACTGGTGGGAGGGAAAAACAAGTATCTGCATCTATTGAATGGTCTTATTTGAGTCCTGCCAATGTAAAGGTATGAACTAAAAACATTTTACATTAAAGCAGAGCAAATTGCTTATGGTAACCATTGCATAATGAAGGAACACAATGAAGAATTAAGTTCAAATTACTTATCAGGTCTCTTCCATTTTCTAAGTTTTTAAAGTAGAAAATTGCACAGTATAATTACTGTAAGTTAATTTGCATTCATATTACAATTCAGTGAGCAATTACATTCTTTTTTATTTAAAGAAACATTTTATAAAGTGTGATTTGCATCAGTATGTTTCCAGGAAAAGTGGTGACTTTTCCCTTGTGAAGTTTTCATACAAATTCAACCATGCAGCCTGTATCTTCCGGTATAGAGTTATAGCCTCTTATTGGCTTCTCGGGACAGGAGAGGAGAGAACCATGTTAAGTGTGACTACGGTTTCAGAGCTTTTTTTTTTTTTTTTTTTTGTGGTATGCGGGCCTCCCTCTGTTGCGGCCTCTCCCGTTGCGGAGCACAGGCTCCGGACGCGCAGGCTCAGCGGCCATGGCTCACGGGCCCAGCCGCTCCGCGGCATGTG